>NC_083282.1:7848005-8153838 GCF_963506605.1 Zootoca vivipara | reverse complement strand
TGCGCGCTCATCTCGCATTATTGGCCGAGGGAGCCAGCATACAGCTTCCAGGTCATGTGGCCAGCATGACAAAGCCGCTTCTGGCAAACCAGAGCAGCACATGGAAACGCCGTTTACCTTCCCGCTGTAGCGGTTCCTATTTATCTACTTGCATTTTGACGTGCTTTCGAACTGCTAGGTTGGCAGGAGCTGGGACCAAGCAACGGGAGCTCACCCCGTCACAGGGATTCGAACCGCTGACCTTATGATCAGCAAGCCCTAGGCTCAGTGGTTTAGCCCACAGCGCCACCTGGGTTCCAACTTAATGGTTACTCCTCTTTAAAGAAGTATCCTGAACCTTGAACCATTGAAACTCAAGTTCAGTACACCAGTTCCCAGAGATATTTTGTATGCATAGACATCACATGTATAAAGTTGATCTTAACCAACACGATAGCCATTTCCAGGTGTCTCAAGCATACGGGCAAAGCTCTGCAAAACTAAGCAGACTGAGGCTTTCTATCCAATCTGGCTTCTTGGAATCCCATCAGAAAAGGAGGCTATGAGTCCACCATCTACTTGATGTTAAAACCACATTTTCACTTCTATAACATTTTTAGTATACAAAGGTCTTTGCAAGCCAACCAATCTTTTTTTTTGTGTGCTGACTTTCCAAAGTAAAAACCATGTTCAAGGCAGTTTACAATGTATGATTTTTTTTCAACATAACTGCAAACATAACAAAAGTAGTCATAAACAATAAACCAAGCATCAAAAAGTACACAACCAAATAAAACAATTTTCATATAAATAATAAGATCCAAAACAAAGCTGCAGAAAATTAACATCAACAGCAGCAACAACAACAACAACTGCCCCACACCCCAAACTCCTAAACAATCCCCCAACCCAAGTTATCCTTACAACGGCCCTGTGACGTTGACCAAGAGTGTTCTACAGTTTGGGGTACTGAGGTCAAAGAGGATGGGGATATCTTCAATATATGAATAGTGGCTTCTGGCTTAGGATATAAGGATGCTCCAATGAGTCAAGCAATGGTCCACACCAGGCATCCCCAAACTTCGGCCCTCCAGATGTTTTGGACTACAATTCCCATCATCCCTGACTACTGGTCCGGTTAGCTAGGGATCATGGGAGTTGTAGGCCAAAACATCTGGAGGGCCGCAGTTTGGGGATGCCTAGTCCACACAGACCAGAATCTGGTCTGCAAGAGTGGCTGTAGTTGGGCAGTCTAGGAAGTGTTACCATTAGTAGTAGTAATTCTTTCATTTGTTTAGCTGTAAGCCATAGGAAAGATAAAAAACATTCAGAGTTGAGCCTCACATTTGGCTTTTAATGTCCTGGCAGCCAACACAAATAGAGAAAGACGCAAGCTAACCTAATTTTCCTGGTCCAAGAGCAAAAAAATACACTCATTTGATATAACAATATTTCCCCCGCAGCTAAATACATGCAGAATGTTTCACAAGGATCTTTATAATGTAGTATATTATATAGTAATATAGTGAATAGCCATTTTACAAAAGAGACACCATCCTGGTGAGCTGCTAATTAGAGCTGAGCAATGACTGAGCCATCAATATTGGCTCCATCCCCCACTTCTGTATGAGCCAAGACAGTCAAATACATAGCTGCCAAGTCTCCCGTATTCCCCGGGAAACCCCCGTTTTTCCAGCTGTTCCCAGCCGAAAAAACGTGTGTGTTTTTTAGTTTTTTCCCGGTTTATTCTGGCGCGGTGGCAATTTTGGAACTGGGCGGAGCAGCATCAAAAGTAGCTTCTGAGCATGCTCCGCCCAGTTCCAAAATGGCGGCAGCGCTACTTCCGGTCTGCTACTTCCGGTCCAGTCCCTTATTTCTCAGGCTGGAACTTGGCAGCTATGGTCAAATAACCTCCTCCTCCTAAGTGCGATCCACAACAAGAGACTTCAGTGAAGCTCTCCCTTTGTGGCCTCTCGGCTTCTCACTTCCATTTGCTAGTGGCTTAGCTTGTGTGTTGGAAAGAACAGTAGATCTTAGTAGGGTTTCTGTTGATGTTCAGTGGCAGTTACAGGAGCCCTCCATCCACCTTTGGGCTGATGGAGGAAAAAGTGACCGGGGTCAGCAACAAAGGGAGGCCCTGGGCTGCAGGGCCTCATTTGCTCCTAGTGAAGAAGCCTTTGGGGACCTGCTTAGCATTACAGAGGTTAACAAAGGAGATCCCCTGTGTTGCAAATGTAGATGAATTCTAAGCAATAACATCTGATGGACTAGATTATCTAATTTCGTTCGCGCAACAATGATAGACCCTAATTCTCTGTGATTCTATTACATACTTTCTGTTAAGAATTGATAAGCTTGGAGCTACTCCATCATATATTTTCTGTTTAAGAATCACACACACACACAAGTGTGCTACTAATATTCTTATTAGCCGCGTGTTGCCTGTTACTGTTTAGCATTACAGAGGGACAGAATGACTCAACAGTCATTCAGCTCAAACAGGCTCATCTGATTTCATTTAAACTGTTGTCAGCTCTCCTCATTGCTTCTGCTAGCAAAATGCTCCTGTGTGCTATGTAGATTTCTCTCACTTTTGCTCATTTTAAACAAGCTACATGCTAACTTTGAAGGCCTTTGCTAGTGAAATATACTCGGAGTCGAGAGTGAATTTCATGCTCTTTATTCAGCTCATAGTCATCAAGGAGGAGAAGAGAAGACGAATGGCTCTTTTCCCAAAACCATCTGCTTATATACATTATTTACACAATGGGCCTTGCGTGATTGGCTACTTCAGGGCTACACCTGTGGGCCAATTATATTGTGGATTGACTTCTGCCTGCAGCCTGATTGGCTGCTCCTACAGGCCAATCAGGTAGCAGATTCACTTCTGCCAGCCGCCTGATTGGCTGCTCCAGCAGGCCAATCAGGTTGCGGATTCACTTCCACCTGGAGTTGGATTGGGTAGCTCCCGCTGATTCTGAATCCTATTGTTCTAGGATTCAGCTCAGTACATAACACCCCTCCCCTCTAAGTTCCAGTCCTGCCCGGGAAGTTGCATTCGTAGTCCCCAAGGTCTGCTGGCCGCCTCCGTGTGCGTTGTGGCCTGGGGTGTTCCTTGGTCAGGGGTTCTGGTTCTGGCTCGTGTTCCGAGGCTGCTGGCTGTGCCGGGGCTGTCTGGTCTGGTGCCACTGAACCACTAGGTTGTAGCTCTGGTTCCGGTGTCCTTCCAGCCTCGGGGCGCCCCTCTGTGCCTACTGCTTCTGCTTCCCCTGCCCACCCCTCTCGCTCTACAGGCCTCACTGCCCTGCTGTCCCCTTGGGACCCCTCTGTCCCGCTCTCCTCCCGGGTTCCTCCTGGGAATCGTCGCCGTAGCTGGTCGCAGTGGCGGCGCCAACATTGCCCCCCTTCCGTTAGTACCTCGTACGACACGGGACCGGTCACCTTGGTGACTGTGGCGGGTACCCATGCTGGGCCTGCCCCAAAATTCTTTGCATACACTGGGTCCTGGGCCACAAATGTCCGGGGGTTCCTGCCTTTCCCCACCACTACCTCATCCTGAGCTCTGTCGGGGTGAAGTCGGTCCAGTCTAGTTGCAAGGCGCCGGCCCATTAGTAATTCAGCTGGGCTCCGGCCCGTCGTTGTGCTTGGGGTGCTGTGCTGTGCTAGAAGAAATGCGGCAAGGCGGTATTCCCAGTCCCCTTGTGTCATGCGGCGGAGGCTGTCCTTGGTGGTCCGCACCATGCGCTCCGCTTGGCCATTGGTGGCAGGGTGGAATGGTGCTGAGCGGATGTGGCGGATGGCGTTCTGCGCTGTGAAGGTCTGGAACTCCTCTGACGTGAATGCGGTTCCATTGTCCGAGACGAGGGTGTCAGGGAGCCCGTGGGTCGCAAACAGCTTACGTAGTACCCGGATGGCTGCCGCCGTAGAAGTGGATGGTACCAGTGCGACCTCCAGCCATTTGGTGTAGGAATCCACCACTATGAAGAATGTTTTTCCCTGGAAGGGGCCAGCGAAGTCCACGTGCAAGCGTGACCATGGATGTCGGGCGGACTCCCAGGGCTGGACTGGGGCCCTTGGGGGATCCGGGCGGGATTCTTGGCAGGTCTGGCAGTGTTGGACCCAGGCCTCTATCTCTCTGTCAATCCCCGGCCACCACACATAACTCCTGGCAAGGGCCTTCATCCTCACTACCCCTGGGTGTGTCTCGTGTAGGGCTGTGAGGACCCTTTTGCGGAGGGGCTGGGGAACAACAACCCTGCTTCCCCATAACAGGCACCCCTTGTGGGCCGACAGTTCATGTTTGCGGTTTGTGTAGCCAGCGAATTCTGGCCCGGGGCTGCTGCTGGGCCATCCTCGCCACACCCAGTCCAGGACCCGGGAGATGACCCTATCTTTTGTGGAATGGTGCGCAACTTCTTGTGCCTGAATGGGTCGGTCGGGAAGCAGCTCCAGGGTCATAACCTCTTGCGCAGGCGCTGGGTCGGGGCCTGTTTCTGGTAGTGGTAGCCTGCTGAGGGCGTCTGCGTGGCCCATCGCCTTCCCAGGGCGGTGGATTAGTGCATACTGGTAGCCGGCAAGGAAAATTGACCACCTGAGGACACGTGGAGACAACACTTGGGGGGTCTGCTTCTCGGGGGCAAACAGGCCAAGCAACGGCTTGTGGTCAGTCACTATGGTAAAGGGCCGCCCGTACAAGAAATCATGGAATTTTTTTACGCCCTTCACGATTGCCAGACCCTCCTTGTCAATCTGTGAGTAGTTTCGTTCAGCTGCAGCAAGCGTCTGGGAGAAGTATGCCACCGGCACCTCTCTTCCATCCGGGAGTTGGTGTCCCAGGACAGCGCCGATGCCATAGGGAGAGGCGTCGCATGCCAGCACCACTGGCAGCCTCTCGTCGAAGTGTGCTAAGACCGAGTTCGAGACGAGCAAGTCCTTGACTGCCTGGAATGCGGCCCTTTGTCGCTGGCCCCACACCCAAGGGGCCCTTTTATCTAGGAGTCTGTGTAGGGGCTCCGCTACCGCTGCCTTATGGGGAAGGAAGGCATGGTAAAAGTTCAATAGTCCCAAGAATGACTGAAGTTCGGGCTTGCTCTTGGGCGCTGGGGCCTCACAAATGGCCCGTACCTTGTCACCGGTTGGATGGACCCCTTCTGCGTCCACCTTAAATCCCAGAAAGTCCACCTGCGGCACTCCCAGTAAACACTTTTCCCGCTTCACCTTGAGGCCCGCCGTCTGGAAACGGTGCAGGACGGAGCGGAGGCGGTCCTCAAATTCCTCTGGTGTGGGCCCGGCGATCAGTACATCATCGAAGAAGGGGGTGACGCCAGGAATCCCTTTAAGGAGAGAGTCCATTAGATTCTGGAATATGCCTGGTGCCACGCTAACGCCAAATTGCAGCCGCTTTACTCTGAATGCCCCTCTGTGCGTCACAATCGTCTGAGCCTCTGCTGTGGCTTCGTCCACAGGCAACTGTTGATACGCTTGGGCCAAGTCCAGTTTGCCAAAGATTTTTGACCCAGCCAGGGTGGCGAGGACATGGCTGACCACTGGCACTGGGTATGCATGGGCCGTGAGAGCCTTGTTTATGGTGCATTTGTAGTCTGCACAGATGCGGACCGAACCGTTAGGCTTGACGGGTGTGACAATTGGAGTTTCCCAGGGGGCGTTGGGCACCGGCTCCAGCACTCCTTGCTCCACGAGCCGGTCCAATTCCTCGTCTATGCGGGGTTTCAGGGCGAACGGGACCCGGCGGGCCTTGTGCCTGATGGGTCGTACAGCGGGGTCTAGCTGTAGGGCAATGGGGGGTCCTGTATATCGTCCCAATGCCCCATCGAAAACCCCTGGAAACTCTTTGCATATGGCGTCCACGTCCACTTGTAAGCTAGTGCGGTTCACCCCGGTAACGGCTAGCCCCAGAGGTCCAAACCATGCCAGTCCCAGTAAGCTAACGTAGGGGCCCTTAACTACCAGCAAGTCCAATTGTTGCTTTCGCCCTCGATATTGCACCCTGAAGGTCCCCACCCCCATAGTAGGGACCTTACGTTTCTGGAAGTCCCGGAGGGTGAATGGGGCCGGCCTTAGTTTGGGACCCCCATTAGGGCACAGTTCCCTTAATGTTCGGGCCGAGATTATGGATAGAGTTGAACCCGTGTCCAGCTCCATGCGGCATGGGGCTCCCTCTATCTGTACCTCTATATGAATTTTCTCTGTGCTGGGATGGGGCAACTGGAATACCTGGTAGTCCGTGATCTCCGTCGAGTTGCCTTGGTGCATGGTGCCGTGTGACCTGGGGCTCCTGGGTCGGTCATCTGATGCTTGTCGACGTGTGAGTCGAGCCCGACACACCCGGGCGATGTGTCCTAATTTTCTGCACTGCCTGCACTCTGCGTTGCGGAAACGACAGGTCCTCCTCTCGTGGTTCTCCCCGCAGCTTGCACAGTTCCCTCCTTCTCGTCGAGGCTGCTGTGGTGTGTGTGCTGCTTGAGTGCGCCGCTGTACTCTGTGTACTTCCTCCCTGTCAGATTCGGATTCGTCGGTGAGGTCTTCGTGGTAGACCCTCGGTTGGGATGGCGGGGCCGGTCGTGCCTCTTGCGTTGACCTCTCGGCGGCTTCGGTTGCCAGGGCTTCCTCCAGAGCAATCTGGAACGTGAGGTCTTTTTTGGCGTAGAGGCGTCGTTGCAACATCTCGTCCCTCAGGCCACCGACGAGGCGGTCACGAAGCATGTTCTCCAATTCTGAGAAGTTGCATAACCGGGCGGCTTGGCGGAGGGAGGTCACAAACCCAGTTATGGTTTCCCCCGGGGCTTGCCGCTTTGCGTAGAAGGCATTTCGGCAAGCTACCACCGAGGGCTGTGGTGAGAAGTGCTCCTTCAGCCGTTCCATTATTGTTTTGTAAGAGACGGTAGCGACATCTCTAGGTGCAAGGAGAGCCCGGGCGATTTCAAACGTCTCCTCTCCACAGACGCTGAAGAATGTCGCCCTCTTCATGGCATCGTTGGTGACTTCTTTCGCTTGCAGGAGGAAGTTGAAACGGGCGGCGTACCCTTCCCAGTCTCCTGATGCTGGTTTGAATGGCAAGAAGCTGCTGTCGGTTGCCATTCTGGGTTCCTTGGGTCCTGGAGCTGAAGCCTGGATGCACGGTGCGATGCAGCGGTGCAGCAGGTGGCGGTGCTGCGGTGCAGTGCGTGGTGGCGGTCAGCTCAGCAGGATCTCATCCTCGTCGCCAGTGAAATATACTCGGAGTCGAGAGTGAATTTCATGCTCTTTATTCAGCTCATAGTCATCAAGGAGGAGAAGAGAAGACGAATGGCTCTTTTCCCAAAACCATCTGCTTATATACATTATTTACACAATGGGCCTTGCGTGATTGGCTACTTCAGGGCTACACCTGTGGGCCAATTATATTGTGGATTGACTTCTGCCTGCAGCCTGATTGGCTGCTCCTACAGGCCAATCAGGTAGCAGATTCACTTCTGCCAGCCGCCTGATTGGCTGCTCCAGCAGGCCAATCAGGTTGCGGATTCACTTCCACCTGGAGTTGGATTGGGTAGCTCCCGCTGATTCTGAATCCTATTGTTCTAGGATTCAGCTCAGTACATAACAGCTAGCCAGCTGGTATGAAACAGCTCTGGCCTTAATTTGGGCCAAGAGAGATAAGCACGACCAATTCATTTAAAGCAGGGGTGTCAAACTCAAATTCATCGGGGGCCGCATCAGCAGTTTGGTCACCCTCAAAGGGCCGGTTGTATCTGTAGGACTATGTGTCCACTCTTTATTATCATAAATTATTGTCGCTGCATTCAATTATTACTGTTTTTTGTAATAATGTAAGTAATAACTAGCTCTGAAAGCAGAAACATAGTCAGAATAATGGCAAGTAGATATTTAAATGTACAATTATTGTACAGTTTATTGAAAAATGATTTTTGGTAACTGCACTGGGTGGTGGAGGCTCGCTAGGGTTTCATGCAGGACCTTTGCAGAGCTACTAGTACCTGGAGATGCTGGGGTCCTTCTGCATGCAGGACAGATGTTCTGCCAGTGAGCCACCACCCTTCACCAAAGGGACTGGCTGAGGTTGACTCACTGGAGCTGCTCTCCTGGTTCCAGGGTTTAAGGGCCAGAAGTGTGAAGCAGCATCCTATGTTTCTGAGGAGAGGGAGAGGGAGAGGGAGAGGGAGAGGGAGAGGGAGAGGGAGGGGAGGGGAGGGGAGGGAGGGAGGGAGGGAGGGAGGGAGGAAGGAAGGAAGGAAGGAAAGAGGGAGTGGGAGGGAGAGAGGAAGGAAGGAAAGAGGGGAGAGAAAGAAAAGTAGGAAATAAGGAAGGGAATAAAGAAGGAAAGAAAAAGAAAGAGGGAGAGAAGACGGAAAGGGAGAAAGAAGGAAGGAAGTAGAGGGAAAGAAAGAATAAGAATGAGGGAGAGGAAGAAAGATGGGAAGGACGGAAGGAAGGAAGGAAGGAAGGAAGGAGGAAGGAAAGAAAAGAGGGAGCAGGAGGGAGAGAGGAAGGAAAGAGGTGAGAGAAAGAAGAGTAGGAAAGAAGGAATAAAGAAGGAAAGAAAAAGAAAGATGGAGAGAAGACAGAGATAAAGAAGGAAGGAAGGAGAGGGAAAGAAAGAATAAGAGAGAGAGAGAGGAAAAAAGAAAGAGAAGGAGGGGTCGCCGCCTTGATTCAGCGCCAGAAAAGAGCACGAAGGGACCCAGGGGCAAAAAGCATTTCCCATGCAGCGTGAGGCAGCGGGTGTCCATTTTAGGAGAAGTGCGTAAAGCCTCAGAGTTTCACGTTCGTGAGGCTGAGCCGCTGCTGAGCTCACGTTCATGAGGCTGAGCCGCGGCAGGAGGAGGAGGAGGTGAGGCAAGAGGAGGAGGAGGAGGAGGCTACCCTGGTCGGTGCCCGGCAGCACCGTGCGGAGAGTCCCGAGCCTCTGGGATGCAGAAGTGCTCTGTAGCACTTTGAATCCTCCTCCTCCTCCACACGGCGCTGCTGGGTGCTTTGTCTGTGCTTCAGCAGCAGCAGCAGCCGCCGTTTCCAGGCGCCGAGCCATGGCAGGAGGAGGAGGATTCAAAGTGCTACAGAGCACTGCTGCGTCGCAGAGGCTCGGGACTCTCCGTGCGGCGTTGCCGGGCGCTGACCCGGCAAGCTGCCTCCTCCTTCTCCTGCTGCTGTGGCTCAGGGCGCTCCACGCAGCGCTGCTCCGGCCGCCTTTCTATCCCCCCCCCCCCCGGCCCCAGCTGTTTGTCGGCGCTTTGTCGGCGCGGCGCTTCAGCAGCAAGGTCCCGCTGCTGGGTCCCACTGGCTGGGGCGCTCGGCGGGCCACATGACGAGGTCTGGCGGGCCAGATTTGGCCCCCAGGCCTTGTGTTTGACACCCGTGATTTAAAGTCTACCCTCTGCAGAGCCCCAGTTCAGTACCTCCCTCCCATATAGTCCCAACACTCTCTTGCTAGACCAGGAATAGCCAACTTGGTGCCCTCCAGAAGTTCCTGGATACCAAACTCCCATCCTCCCCAGCCAGCATGGTCAATAGTCAAGGATGATGGGAAACAACATCTAAAGAGCGCCATGTTGGCTGCTCCCAAGTCATACTGAGAAGTGGCGGGTGACATCATCATACTTTAATGCCATTTGACTGTGCCACCATCTTGCAAGGGCACCTTACTGTCACGGTGGGTGAGCCTTCAAGTACAAGGTATCTGATGAACTCACTTGCCTTATTATTTCTCCCTCCTTTCACACTTTCTAAAATAGCTCCTCATCCCTCCTAAGATGTTGTTTGCACGAGGGGGTCCCTAATGGATTCTAAGCGAAGACTCTACAAAGGTAACTTTCTGGGCAGAAGTGTCATGGTTGTGGGGCCGTCCATAGTCGCCTGGAGTTCTTCTGGGGAAAGGGTGCCAACTCCACTCCCAGGCCAATTTTGTAGGGCCTCTCGACTCCATCAAGTGCTAGACAGGATGAGGAGATGCAAAAGAGGCATGTGTAACAGAAGCTTCAAGCTTACCTTCTCTTTGCCTTAGCCTCCAATGACGTCACCGCAACAGAATGCACAATAATGATAAAAGCAGGAAAAAGCCTAATAAAATGATCCCTGTTTAGTGAACGATTCTCCCCTTGCCCTTGCCCTGCCCAGACCACCAGCAAGCTTCTAACTCCACTAGTTAGGTCCTTCATGCATGTATGTGAAGAAATTAACTCCACTTTACGTTCCAAATTGCTAGTCTCTTAGGCTGGATCTAGACATGTCAAAGAAGTGATTCAGTTAAAAGCATTGTAAACTCATACAGGGAAATCCAGTAGGGAAAGACGGGACTCCACAGTGCCATCTGGTGGTGTATATGCATATACAATGCATATAAAACCAATCTAGCCGAGTCCTTAGACTCCATCGAAGTTCCTATCTTGGATAGATCCAATGGCAGGAGGCTTAGCTCAGTTTTCTGAGAACTTTGTAGAAGCAGCGTTCATCTCCTCATACTTTGATTCCCCTGCTTTGTGGAATATGAAAGGATTATGGCAGTGGTGGCAGAGTCAAAACCCTTCCCTCCAATGACGGCTGCCTAAAGTCAGCCTTGCAAAATGCAAATTCAGTTACTGAAGCCTTCCCAGAATATTTTATGAGACTTGTGGAGTTAAGATTCTTGTCCATGTGTATCAGTCATCACAGAACAAACAGGCAATAGACGTTTTATATCTGTTCAAGGCTCTGAGCTTTTCAAAATGGGGACAGCTGACATGTCCAACTTGCCAGTCATTGTGGAATTCAGAGCAGAGCAACTGAGTGATTATATTATGAATGTGTGGGCCAGCTACATATATATTGGCTTCAGAAAGCACCACAGCTTAATGGCCACTCTTACCCAAAGAGGTCGTGTATTCTGGTTCATAGATACCACCAGAACCTTCCACCATCCAAAGCAGGGGCAGCAAACCTTAGACCCTTCTGATCAGTGCTTTTTTTTCCCTTTAAAAAATGTTCAGGGGTACTCTCATTTTGACTCAAGAAAACCACCATTTTATAGTTCAAATCGGGGAAAATAAATACAGTAAATGTACAGGAAAAAGTACAGTAAAATACAGTAAAAAGTACAAAGATTCACAAAATGTTTAGGGTTATGCGTCCCCCCAGGAAAAAAACACTGCTTCTGATATTGTTTGACTTCAACTCCCATCAACCCCAGTCATCATGGACAATGGTTAGGGATGATGGGAGCTGGAGTCCGAAAACATTTTTTTTTTGGGGGGGGCACAGATTCCTCATTCCTGGTCTAAAATATAGAGGGCTCTAGAAACACCAACAGAGATCCAGTTGTAAGACAGTTATATTCCAATATCTGCACAGGGCTGATGTGTACACCAAGTTCATCTCCAACTTTGCAGCGAGTGTTGATTTGTAACCCATACCAAGCCACATGTTTGAAGACAGCAATTGTGGGTCTGTACAGTTTGCAGAACATTGATGAAGGATGCTCCAGGAGAAAAGGAAGCCACCTGCTTTTTCCAACGCCTTCCAATTTAGTTCTAAAAGTTTTATTAGATCATTCATCCAAACTGCAGATGGTTGCCATGTCGACAATCTGTCTGTATCCTCATCAACTGTTTGTGATACCACCCCAAAATCATCAACTCTCACCTGTTCCTTTTGGCTACCCTGGCTAAATGCACTATAAATATAAATTTATTGGGAAAGACCTATAGACAAGAATGTAACTCCCACCTCCTTTTCTTTTTTGAGCAGGTGGGGGCACTCTAAAGAACTCTGCATAACATACAGGTGCTTGAGTGAAACTCTGAATATTACTAACATGTGGTATTATAATAGCCAGGTGCAATTCACCATTTCTCAGCTTATCTGATCTATAAAATTTGAATAATAGGGCTATTTTGAAGAATACTTAGGCCAAACTCCATGTACAAACTGAAAGAAGCGACTTTCCTAGCAGAGTCGTACCTTGGAAGTCAAACAGCTTAGTTCCTGAACGTTTTGGCTCCCGAACGTCGCAAACCCAGAAGTGACTGTTCCGGTTTGTGAACTATTTTTGGAAGCCGAACATCCGATGGGGCTCCCACAGCTTCTGATTGGCTGCAGGACCTTCCTGCAGCCAATCAGAAGCCACACTTTGGTTTTCGAACATTTTGGAAGTCAAAGGGACTTCCGGAACGGATTTCATTCGACTTCCAAGGTACGACTGTGATACTTAGTGCTTGGTTTAATGTTGTTGTTGTTGTTGTTGTTGTTGTTGTTGTTGTTGTTGTTGTTAGTGGCTTGATCCTTTCATTTTTAAAAGTGTTGTTTCGAAAGATTCCGTGACATGCTTTGGATTTAATAAATAAAGTAATAATAATAGCAGAATCAGCAAGGGAGGGGGAATTAAACAATGCAGTCCACGAGTATCCATGGATTCAGCAGTGACTTACTTGCAACTTCTATTCTCTTTGATAGGTAGATTGCCTCTACCAAAGCTTTGCTTTAGAACTTGATTTTCAGTGCCAACACACAACAGTGGAACATAGAGTCATAGAATTGTACATTTAAAAGGGACCCCAATAAGTCACCTAGTCCAGCTCCCTGCAACTCAGGAATCTCAACTAGAGCATCCCTGTCAGATAGCCACCCAACCTCAGCTTAAAACCCTTCAAGGAAGGAGAGTCTACCACCTGTATTGTGTATTCCCAAATCCCAAATTGTGTGTATTCCCAAATCCCAAATTGTGGGAGGAGAAGGCTGTCGCTGTGTCTAAGGAGTGGCAGCTGTTTAGGCTCAGTGATATCTCCCTGTTCAGTGATCCTGCCTGTTCAGAAGTTGTGCTGCTGTTCCTATTGTTGTCCTAGCAATGGCACCAGAAAGCCCTTAAAAGAGATGAATCAACTTCCCTGCCATTATCTTCAGCAAGTGAAGCTAGAAGCTGCCCGACAGCTCCCATTTCAGGTGTGCACAGGTAGTGTGCTCCTCCGTGCTCCCAAATCTCAGCCTCACACCTGCAAATGACTGGTCCAATTCTAACCCACACTGGTCTGACTACCCAACACAGAAAGATATGAAGCCGGCTTCCTGAAATCCCCACCTTCTCAAGCAGAGGTTGTCAATGTGCCACCCTCCAAATGCTTTGAACCCCAACTCCCTTCAGCCCCAGACAACAGGGCCAATGGTCAGGGTCCAGGGATGATAGAAACTATAGTCATAGCTGCCAAGTCTCCCGTTTTCCCCGGGAAATCCCCGTTTTTCCAGCTGTTCCTAGCTGAAAAAAACGGATTTTTTTTGTTTTCCCCCGGTTTATTCTGGCGCGGCAGCCATTTTGGAACTGGGCGGAGCATGCTCAGAAGCGACTTTTGATGCTGCTCTGCCCAGTTCCAAAATGGCTGCAGTGCGACTTCTGGCGCGACGGCCATTTTGGAACTGGGCAAAGCAGCATCAAAAGTCACTTCTGAGCATGCTCCGCCCAGTTCCAAAATGGCGGCAGCGCTACTTCCGGTCTGCTATTTCCGGCCCGGCCCCTTATTTCTCTGATAGCAACTTGGCAGGTATGGCTATAGTCCACTACACCTGTAGAGGACCACTTTGCCAAAAAGACCACTTTGGTTATTCCTGCTCTCAGGTAGTTGCCTTGAGACCCAGACATGGTGAAAAGTGGTGTGTCTCTGTGTGAAGTGTCCCAGAAACCATATCTCCTCTTTTCCACGCATGTTTTTCATGCTTCAAATCATGTGCTGAGCATGAGCCCTTTCCGAGCTTTGCAAATATTGGCAGATACGATTGCCAAGTATCTGCAAACATTTGCACCTGCCCCTGGTCTTCAGCCTTTCACAGCAGCTCAATCTATGACAAGCATCCCCAAACTTTGGCCCTCCAGATGTTTTGGACTACAATTCCCATCATCCCTAACTACTGGTCCTGTTAGCTAGGGATCATGGGAGTTGTAGGCCAAAACATCTGGAGGGCCGCAGTTTGGGGATGCCTGATCTATGACCATTTGCCTTGCAAAGCTGGGCCTTCTGAAAACCGAACTTCCGTTAAAAGTTACAAGATCAGGCTAGCTGTGCATTTACCTGAAGAGATCTAATGCAACCTGGTGGCTTAACAAAGGCCATGTTCTGATGCCATTTTTCTTTCTCTCCCCTCTTCTTCTTCTTCTTCCAGCAGTGCCATGGCTTCTTATTCTGCCTCCTGTACCAATGCCAGCCCTGCTCAGGGCATGAATATGGCCAACAGCATTGCTAACCTGAGACTGAAGGCAAAGGAATACAGTTTACAGAGGAACCAGGTGCCAACAGTGAATTAGAGACAGCCGGGGAGTGTGGCCTCCGTTGCTTGAAAGGAAAGCAACGGGCCAAAGGGCCGCCATCTTGCTTGGCAATTCGTCCATGCCCAGAAAGCCAGTCAGCCCAAACTAGGACTCAGTATTGGGAATAACAGCAGGATCCAAATTAAAAGGAAATAGCTTCAAACGTGACTCTTCCCTCTCCTGGAAAATATCGCCACTTAAAGTACCAGCAAGTCTGTTGTAGCTCAATATAGCTCGAGCTTCTTCAGTGAAGGATGCAAGGCTTATGACTGCACTTAAACTTATCCATTTCCTTTCCCCACCTGCCCCATGGACCATGGACCAGTTTCTGGGCCAGCCACTCACCCCTTTTGTTCATAGGCCTTCTGGAAAAAAAAAGAGGATTTCTGGAACCAAAGACCGCATTGTTCATCATCACTAAAGCAATACTGGATCACATTTAAAGTTGTGACTGCCAACACACACCTGGGTGCCTTCGTGTTCATTGCCTGGAAATTATTTTTCTTCTTTACTTCTTCTTGTTAGGAATTTCAGGCCCATCTTGATTTAGAAGTGTGTGTGTGTGTGTGTGTGTGTGTGTCTCACTGTTTGTTCTGCCACGGTCTCTTTGATACTGTTATGTTGGTTGCAGGAGATTTAAAAACGCCAGATACGAAAGTGTGTTATTTTGAACCGATTTTTACCGATGTAGGAATATGCAAGTTTTCAAGTCACACAGAACTACTCATTTTATGAGAATGTTAAGTGTGTGCCCTTGAGGCACTCAAAAGCCTGTGTATGCTCCCAGCTTCTTGGAAAAGAAGAGCAGAGTCCAGTTTTGCAGGTGCTGTCCATGGGAATCAGTTTTCTGTTTAAAAATTGGAGGCCTACTCTGGCACAGAGTTACACAGGCTTACATCCCTGGATTTCGTTGGGCTTAAATGTGTGCACCTCTGTTGGTTTGTGGCCCCACGTAACTTCCTTGCTACTTTTGTTTCATGCCACATTCAACAGTGTTGTCCAGAATCATTTGATTTATATATACTGTATATATTTATATATATAAAATATACATGCAAGCTTTGTGAGTTTTCTTTTTCTTTTTTTATTAAACAAAATAAAATGAACTGAGAGAGCATTCTGGTTGTAAGTGGTCATGCAGCAAACTGCAAAACATAGCAGGACGTTCTCCAGGCTGTCCCCCTCTCCCCGAGACCCCTCTGTTCCTATCAACAGATACTTTTCTTCTACCCAAGGGCCCCACTCACTGGGACTCCACTCCCATCCTTTTAGGCCTATTTTGGAAGAATATTCGCCCCGGATGGAGGTGAGGACACTGCTGAAGGGTCAAGGATGCCCCTTCTCGAGGAGAAAGGAGAGATGGCCAGCTGTTCTCTCATCACCTACCTGAGAGTGCGTTGCTCCACATCATGCAAGGGCTGTAGTTCAGTAGACACCCCCAGGCTGAGTCCCCTTTTTTGCATCTGTTTAAAGGAAGGATCTTCTGAAGGACTGGGAAGGAAGACACATTTGTGCAAGGCCTCGGGGAGTCTCCCTTTCAGCCTTCTCAGATCCAACCTACATTCCATCTTTTAACACGAGACCCACTTTTATTCCACCCACCTTCCAGGTTAAGCCCACCCTTTGCTGTGGGCAACCTTTTTCTATGGGCGGCTGCATTCCCTCCAGGATGATCTGCTGGGGGCTACGTGCTGGGGATGGGCAGGGCCAGAGCAAATAGTGAGTGAGTGGGAGCACAAACTTTCTGGAACTCCCTTCCCTCTCCACCTCTGCTGGTGGAAGGACAGGCTTCTTTCCCCAGAGGTGTGAATGAATTTGCTGCTCCAGGGTGATAAGCTGCAAGGGAGAACAGCAGCCAGCCACCTTTGCCCTTTATTGGTTCTCCAAAGGGGGAATTTTGGCAGGTGCAACTATCAGCTGTTCTCTTGTTCAGTTATATAAAGGAACATTGCCTTCCTTTGCACCCAATCTCTCCCACTCCTCCTGTTGCTCTGCTGCTGGTTTGTTTTGTTTTTTTAAATCAATGCCACGACCCAGGTGGCACTGTGGGCTAAACCACTGAGCCTAGGGCTTGCTGATCAGAAGGTCGGCGGTTCGAATCCCTGTGACGGGGTGAGCTCCCGTTGCTTGGTCCCAGCTCCTGCCAACCTAGCAGTTCGAAAGCACATCAAAATGCAAGTAGATAAATAGGAACCACTATAGCGGGAAGGTAAACGGTGTTTCCATGTGCTGCTCTGGTTTGCCAGAAGCGGCTTTGTCATGCTGGCCACATGACCTGGAAGCTATACGCCGGCTCCCTCGGCCAATAATGCGAGATGAGCGCGCAACCCCAGAGTCGGTCACGACTGGACCTAATGGTCAGGGGTCCCTTTACCTTTACTTCAACCCATATTAGCACAGGGCACAATCCAGACCAGATGGTCTAACTCAGTTTCATATGTTGAGGAAGGAGCCAGTGGCTCAGATTATGTTTTGACATCTCTGTGCTCACTAGCCCTTCCATCCTCCCCTGCCACCCTTAGAAGGTTTCGCTCCCTGACTCCCTGCCTTACTCAGTTCTGTAACTTTGCCTGTCTTTCTCCATCTCCTGATTTCTCCTACCAGGCCTCCGTTTCCCCTGCTCACCTGGAGTCCCTCTGTGGACCTCAACTCTCCCTCTGCCATAAGGTGACACAACAAATGCTCTCCCCTTCGGGGCCGTTCAGTTCACTCCAACTATAATGGAGCTTGCCTGAGAGATCGTCACTGTCACATTGCACGTTCCTTATTATTGAAGGTCACATCAGATCTCCCAGGGAAGAAATGCCATCCTTATCCCCCTTTGCTTTCAATTAGCAGGCAGCAACCCTGGCAAATTCATCAAAATATTGGGCTGCTGGTTTACTCTTGACTTGATTTCCAGGTAGAGGTTATCACTCATCCCATGTTTGTGAAGTTCACAGTGTCCCCAGCACGGTATTTCCTTATGTCCGAGCATGTGTTACAGGAGCACTAAGCTACTTGCCAGTCCAGCACTAAGGATGCTCAGTCAGTAGAGCGTGAAACTCTAATTTGACAGCCTCCATCACCCACAGGGGCACATGATGCATGCAGATTCCATGTAATTCCTTCTGGAAATTTGTAAGTCATAGAGCCATTTCTCCGTTTCCCCATGTACAGGAGACGTACAAAGCCTCAGATTTTCCAGAGCACGGTTCTACTGTAGTGCCGAGTCTAAAAGGGGATGCTTTCCAAAGCAGTCCAAACTGAACTGGCCTGCTTTGTGAAGCACCAAGGCAGGATTTGAGCTGGATCTGACTCTAGGGCACAACCCACTTTTTCAACCCCCTGCATGTGTGAACTGGGGCGGGGTGACTGCATTGTGTGAGCACAGACAGCCTCCAAGATAAGCGAGGGGAGATGCCAAATTCTCCTTGCCTTCCTGTTGCTGTTGGAGAGGAACCTCCTATAAATTGTCCTCAAAATCCAAGCCCTGGCGTGGAAATATGAAGTTTGGAAAGTGGAGATAAACGCTGAGTGAGCACACAGCGAACGCCTCATTTTCTCCACATCAAGAGATTACTTCTGCTCTGTCCTAAATTGAAAATGGATTGTGTGGCAATGTCCCTCCCCCCTGAGAAATAAGACAAAAGAGACAGATGATAGATTTAAGTGGGTGAATAAGGCCACAACTTTATTGGTTACGGATGTTGAGCGGTATTGGCTCAGGCATTGGAACCTAACCGTCTATATCTGACACCAACCCATGTGTTGGAGTCTGGGAGAAATTAACCACCAGAAAGAAGCCCAGTGATGTACATCTACCGGAACACCTCCTGTGGCCACCTTATGGCCCTGACCTCTCCAGGCTCTGGACCAAGCTCCGCCCCCGGAAACCTTTAACGGAATATTTCTCCATTTGCTGGGCAGGTGATGACGCAACCTGCCCCCCCTCTTCATCTTTCTATGCAAATTTCCAATGTCTACCGCCAAACCAAAGTTGTGACGAATTGCTACGAGGTAGGCGAAAAAACCGTCATGGCTAGCCCATGTGGGAAAAGTCCTACCCAGCCCCTGGCCAACCAGGCGACCGACCGGAGTCCATAGCAGCGCCAGCCTAACCTAAAGGGTGGGTGGGTGGGTGAACTGGATCAGCTGGCGAGTGGGGGCAAAGAGGCCGAGTTCCTGCCTCCGAGCAGTTTAAAAGGGGTCAAGCCCCGCCCCCGGCTGACCTAATTGGTCAGCTTGGGGCTAACGGAGGCGGGAACGGCCCATCGCGAGGGGGGCTGACATCTCAGCCCCCCTTGCGAGAGTTGGTCGGGGCCTGCCCACAACGTCACCTCCGTCGCAGGCGCGGAAGTGGGTTTTTCATTCAGTTGGAGGGTCAGGAGCCGGAGTCAAGTGTAGATCAGGGATAAAAACATGGTGCCAGTGAAGTTAACTCTTTATTTAAAACAACCAAACCAGTGCAGGCCTAGTAATCCCAGCATCTCTTCCCAGTTGGTCTTGCCCCAGTGAAACAGTTGCGAGGACTGAAGACCCCCACCTTCCCACAGCTTCCTAAGTCCCCTCCCCTCCAGGGTTCCCCCCCCAAGCAATCAGAGACTGTATCTGCATGCAACCAATCTCTCCTCTGCTCTTTTAATTTCTCTGCGTGTTCCAGGAGACCAGCGGGGAGGAGAGCTAGCAGCAACAGGAGGGGGGGACTATTTTCCAGGATGTCCCTATTGTCCAGGGAAGTCCCAGATTTACAGTAGCCATCCCAGTTTCTGATTTGATCCAGGAATGTCCCGCTTTCCCTTAGGACGTCCCTATTTCCATAGGAGAAATGTTGGAAGGTATGGAGTTATGCAACCCCCAAGCCAAGGAGATGAGTAACTATACAACCTTTGGAAGACAACTAAAGGCAACCCTGTATAGGGGAGCTATTTAATGTTTTATTATGTTTTTATACATGTTGGAAGTGACCCAGAGTGGTTGGGGCAACCCAGTCAGGTGGCTGGGGTATAAATAGTAAAATTATTATTCTTATAGGATAGGACATTCCTATTTTCATTGGAGAAATGTTGGAGGGTATGGAGTTATGTGACCCCTGAGCCAAAGAGATAAGCAACTCAGTCAGATAGGTGGGGTATACACATTGTATTATTATTATATATGACGTCCCTATTTTCATCAGAGAAATGTTGGAGGGTATGCGTCTCCTAACAACCCTCAGGGCCCTTAACAAGCACCAGTTCCCAGGATTCTTTGGGGGAAGCCATGACTTAAAAGTTGTAGAACGCTGCTTTAATTGTACAGTGGTACCTCTGGTTATGAACTTAATTTGTTACGGAGGTCCGTTCTTGAGCTAAAACCGTTCTTATCCTGAGGTGCATTTTCGCTAATGGGGCCTCCCGCTGTGCACACACCCCTGGCACACAATTTCCGTTTGCATCCTGGGGCAAAGTTCGCAACCAGGAGCAGCTACTTCCAGGTTAGCGGAGTTCGTAACCCGAAGCGTTCATAACCAGAAGAGTTCATAAATCAGGTCCTCCTCCCAGGGAGCACGCGTTGCGGTGAGATCATCAAGACTGACCTCACTGCTGTTGTGGGCGGGAGCGATTAGATAACCACCACAACCCGATTGGTGGTCCCTCGGTTGCTGGGGTAATTCTGGCCCATGGGATCATTTCATGCATTAACCGAGGGACCTACAGTATATATACCGCTGCACAATGCGTTGAGCTTCCTCTTTTTGCCTCGTGCATCAGATCACCCACCCACCCTCCCTATATTTAGGGTTCAGGATGACCTTGCTATGCCATCGTGGGTCGTCTGTTTTTGGAACAGGGGCCCAGTAGGAATTTCCCCATTTGGCTGATTGGCCGGTGCCACTTGGGTTTTGCTGGCCGTGTAGCAAATTGTCACAACTTTGTAAGGTTTGGCGGTTAGGCATTGGTTAAAGGTGGAGGGGAGGGGAGGTTGTCACACCTGCCCCTCCAATGCGTGAAAGGGTATTCCGCTGAAGGAATCCAGGGGCTTGCCTTGCTTTTGTCTGATCCCCTTCCAGGGGTTAGGGCCATGCCAGAGCCCCTGGGAGCATTCGGGGCGAGCTTGAGTCTGAACCTGGTCCAATGCTTCCCCAGGATGTTTACCCTTACTTGACCTCTGCCGCAGTCCAGGTGTCAGTGCTGCCCTGCTGAGGTCAGGTGCAGCTAGTCGGGAACCAATGCCTAAGCAAACCGCTCACGATCTGTAACTTGTGGCCAAAATAATGCCAATAACCTTAGACTAAATTCTGTGTCAAGTGTGTCTTTATTTGTTGGGGGAGGTCTTGGGATCTTGGGATCTTAACACGCAACCAGAGGTACCATTGTATAGCGCAGATCAGGCCTGACTCCTGCCACGAGGCAGCATGAAGCAGCCACCTTGGATGGCAGAAGCCCCCGAGGCACTGGTGGAGAAGCAAAACCACAATTGGCACCGATTTCCAACGAAAACTCACGAAAGGCACAAAACCTCCCAAGATTTTGGCAAGATCTCACCAGAAATCAGCACCGGCACCCACGCCGCTTCTCTGGTGGTGGGGTACAGTGGAACTTCCCGTTTTTTCATCTCAAGTGGCAAAACGGGACACCCACCCCCACTTAGTGCAGACCAGGCCGCAGTATAACTTTCCCACGCCTGTTAAATTACAAGTCCCGGTAATGAAAAGCTCCCTCTCTGGGGAGCAGATTCCACCATCAAGTATCACTCATTCTGGCATAGTTTGTAACACACGATCAGTCCTTGAATGGTTATTTGCTTTAATTTATCTTGAGTGCAGATTTGGAGTTTGCTTGTTATAAAATCTCCCCATCTACTTTCTTTCCCTTCCATATATATATATATATATATATATATATATATATATATATGTGGCTAAGTAAGCCAAAGGGTGACGAATCAGTGTAAAGCTGGTGTTGAATACGTATGCTAAATGTCTTCTGGGGCTGCAGAGAGAGCAATATGACAAAGCTGATTAGTATCATTCAAATAGGCAGAGTATAAACTTAATGGGAATCATCTATGTACATTCCTTCTAAAATCTTGCCTCTAAAAAATGACTCCAAATGGTAATGGTAACTTTACAAAGCAGGGTGAGGAGGGTGCTCAGAGATCAGATGCATGAACCCCCTCTTAGTTGGGGGTCAATTATGTTCAGGACCCAAAATCACAGGACATAATAGGCACAGCCTGGAAGCTATACGCCGGCTCCCTCGGCCAATAATGCGAGATGAGCGCGCAACCCCAGAGTCGGTCACGACTGGACCAAATGGTCAGGGGTCTCTTTACCTTTAGTGTGACAAATATACAGTACTTGTTTGTTCTTCTGTTGGCATTGTTGCCTCTGAGTTGACATGAAGAAGAGCAGAAGTTTGGGGGGAAATAGAAGGAGAAGGCTGAAACCATTCCAGGCGCCATGGTTTGGCATCTACTTGAGAATCTGGGGTGGGTGTATTTTTAATTAACCCAGGTCTCTGGGCCTGTATATCTGCCCTCACCTCTGGGGCCAATGGAAAAGTGTAGAACATTTATACAATACTAGCTGGCCCTGCCACGCGTTGCAGTGGCTAATCCCTGTGATTGCCCCCACCCTGTCCTGATCCATGACCTATTCTGTTACTCCCCCCCCCGGCTCATCCCTGTGAATCCCCCAACTCTGTCCCGACCTACATCCCGTCCCCTCCTCCCCCAAACCCCCACCCAGGCGAGTCAGTACCTCCATTCGTCCTAGTCTGTAAAGGCCTGTTTTCAGTTGGTTGCTGTGGAATGTTGTGATGTCACCGATTGTCTGCAGCCAATGGAGACGCTGCTTCTCCGTTATATTTCCCAGCATGCACTTTTATCTGTTTCGTGTGTTCTGAAACACAGGTTTTTTGGGGTTTTATGTTGCACAGGTGTGACATCTGTTTTAGCAAACTTTATAAGAACCTTCGGACAGTCGCTTGGGACGTTGTGTCAAAATTTGAAGGCGGTGAAGCGGTTTCGGAGGAAAGTGGATAATAACCCACATGCCCAGTTTACAATTATATATATATATATATATATATATATATATATATATATATATATATATATAGATTGAAGATTAGAAAACAAAATGTGGCTCTAGCGTTGCTTCAACATGTTCTGGAGATGCTGAGATGGTGCCAAACTGCCAATTACCACCTTGGCCGAGTTCCTGAGCACATTCTCTTCTAGGCTGAAGTAGTGCTGCTCTCTGGAGCACATCAGAAGCTCTAAACCATAATATGAAAAGAAATATCGAGTCCTGTCCTCTTACTGCACAACAGTATTGTATCGGCCTTTATTTTACAACACGTTTAGAGGATGATCCCCTATCCTAAGGGCAGTTGGCTGACTTAATGTGAACCAAGTGGGGTTTTTTTCCTGATATGGAGGAAAGCATCTCAAGAATCTTAGTTTGTATTTAAAGAACATTTCTGGTAGAAATGTGTGGAACGCTCCCCTTTATGTCCATCGACTGCTCTCTGCCTTTATTATATTTTTGCCTGTGGTGTTTGGTTCTCCAGGGTTGCCACACCACCTGCTATGAAAGAAAACACTATAACAAATACAGCTCCCAATGGAAATTTTCATTGACTTCGAATTGCTGCTCTACAGTGCTATCTGGTGCCACATTTTTATAACGCATTTATAACATTATAAACTGACCTGTGTAGCTGAGTCCAAGGACTGCTCCAATGTTTTTAGATTATCTCCCCACCCTACCCCCACCCTTCAACCGTGGAAATCTTCCCTAAAGAGCCATCTCCTTCCTCAAATCCCTTCTCAAAACCCTCCTGTTCCTTGAGATTTACCCCCAGGTCCTCAGCCCCGGTTGTAACCAAGCAGAAGAATCCCTCATGGTATTTCCTCAGAGTCATCTTTCACTTCTTCTTCCCCACTTTTCAATCAACATTGCAACCACTTGGGGGTCAGGGACCTGTTGTTGCTGTTATTGTGTATGTGTACAATGTACACATATAAAAAGGTAAAGGTAAAGGACCCCTGACAATTAAGTCCAGTTGCGAACGACTCTGGGGTTGCGGTGCTCATCTCACTTTAGTGGCCGAGGGGGCCGGCGTTTGTCCGCAGACAGTTTTCCAGGTCATGTGGCCAGCATGACTAAGCCGCTTGTGGCGAAACCAGAGCAGCACAGGGAAACGCCATTTATTTTCCTGCCGGAGTGGTATCTACAGTGGTACTTCGGTTTATGAACACAATTGGTTCCGGAAGTCTGCTCATAAACGGAAGTCTGTTCATAAACTTTCCCATTGAAAGTAATGGAACGTGGATTAATCCGTTCCAGACGGGTCCGCGGAGTACTCAACCTGAAGCGTACTTAACCCGAAGCATGGGTGTAACTGGTTCCGGAAGTCTGTTCTTAAACTGAAGCGTTCATAAACTGAAGCGAACTTTCCCATTGAAACTAATGGAAAGTGAATTAATCCGTTACAGATGGGTCCGCGGCATTCGTAAACCGAAAATTCATAAACCGAGGTGTTTATAAACTGAGGTTCCACTGTATTTATCTACTTGCACTTTGACGTGTTTTCGAACTGCTAGGTTGGCAGGAGCAGGGACCGTGCAACAGGAGCACACCCCGTTGTGGGGATTCAAACCACCGACCTTCCGATCGGCAAGCCCAAGAGGCTCAGTGGTTTAGACCACAGCGCCACCCAAGTCCACACCCACCTTGGTGGAAATGTATCAATAATGAGTGAATATTATTTCTGGGTTGCCATCCTATGAAAAGTATGAAATGTTTGCATTGACATGATCACTATTTATTTTGGATGGGGGGGGGGGCTTCTGAATACAGCTCTGTCCCTGGAGGATCAGGTCACCTTGGGGGCCAGAAGAGCCTTTTACCACCTGCAACTGGTCCAACACTCACAGCAATTTCCTGGACCGGGAAAGCCTTGCCACAGCAGTTCGTGCATTGCTTACTTCAAGACAGAATTTCTGCAATGCACTCTATGTGGGGTTTCCCTTGCACTTGATCAAGAGGGTGCAGAATGCTGCCGCACAATTGCTGACAGGAGTGAGGCCTTCTCAGCATATAACACTTGGATCTACACTGACCTGTTTAATGATATTAGAACAATATTAGACACATTGTTCTAAAACGTCATAGGGCATACTTGTAAATCAAAAGTGTTTCTTACCTTTCTTTTGACAGAGAAAAGCAGTTTCCCAACTACTGGTTGCTGGTTGCTCTGTTGTCAAGCCTACGGGAAAGCTATTCCTCCCCTGGTTGCAGCAAGAGCAGAGAAAACAAGGAAGAGTCCTTTTTAATGAGTTTACTCAATCATAATAGCGAGAGACAAAAGAACGCAGCCAGCCTCAACAATGGTCTTGCTCCAAACTGGGCTGCTTCCTAGCAACAGCATCTCCCTTTAACGAACACCGAGTTCTGGGAGACGGGGAATCAAATATACTCTCCAGTGACAATGTGTCATCTGTCTGTCCTTCTTCTAACACTTTTCTGTTCATCTATCTCTGAGCTGTGACTTTGCTCAAACCCCTCAAAGACCTGCTGTAAATCAAGGCTGCCTCCCTCTTCTCCTGCAGCGTCAGGAGATGGGTATGTGTGTATGTGTGATCGCCACTATTCCTCCTCCTCCATCTCACCCTCTTGAGTCTTGATCCCTGACATCTGCAGCTCCTTCTGGTGTCACATTTTAATAACGCACTATGAACATTAAAAGTAGGACATCATGTGTCCATCTGCGTTTTGGAAACCATTCTATAACCCTTCCTTAATGTCAAAAACCATGAGTGTAGGTCCATCCCTGGGCTCAGAGATCTGCACTGATTTGCTACTGGGCCAGGTTCAAGGTGTTACTATTTGTACAAAGCCCTTAACAACTTGGGTCCAGTTTGCCTGCAAGATCGTCTCACCCCACTTGTACCCTCTTTGTGGGAATGTTCAGGGAGGCAGGAGAGGATATATTGTTTATTAATATCCTTCCTAACTTGCACTAGCAAGTTCCTTTATGTAGCTGAGTTACATTCCCCCTTTTTATATGCACAGCAGATAGCTGGTTGCAGGCTCGTGTGAGCCTCTCACTATTCCTGGTGAATTCCCTTGTATCCCTCTTAAAAGAATAAAGACATGACAAACTTATTCAAAGTCAATAAAAGAAATTTACTCACATCAGTTCACACTTGGATTCCTGAAGGCAGACTTAGTTACAAATCTGTACATGTGGATCTACCCCATATGGGGGAATAATCCCGGTGCTTCTGCTAGCTGAGAAGAAGAAGGAAGTCAAAAAGAGAGAGGTGTGCTGTGGGACTTGTCCTTTTGTTACCTGGACAGGTTAGGTCACACCTACCTTCTATCACATGCAAAAGGAAGGATGTCCAGGCAGGAGGAACAGGATGTTTCGACTGGCTGGACCAAAAATTCCCTCGCATGTCTTCTCTAGCATTACAAGGAATGTTGTACTTGACTGCCTCTCATGGATCACATCCCACACTCTTGACTGCTTTGATTGTCAAAACTGGCACTGCTACAGGTGCCACATAAGACCGGTTCCACATTTGTCATAACTCAATTGTTTGGTGTGGCCGCATCTGCACTTTGGAACTCCCTGCCTGTCGAGCACCTGCCAAAAACATTCCTTTTCAGACAAGCTAAGATGCTTAGATAGTCGAGGTCACTTTAATCCGTTTTAGTATTTTAACTTCTGTATGTTTTAAAGCAGGGTTGTGGTTTCCCACCTCGATTTTACTGTTTTGTCTTTTGTAAACTGCTTTGAGTTGTTTTACAGTCAAACGGTGTGTAATTTTTATGAAATAAATACATATGAATTAAATCATGAAGTCATTTCCTAATTTCTTATGAATATTTGTTGTACATCGAAGGCATGCTTGTCTCGCTTGTACATTATTCCTTATTTTAAAAACCACAGGTCTGCCTTCATTGCTCGGTGTCTCGCTCACCAATCCTTCCCCTGCCCTGTGATCTGTGCAAACTATTCACAGATTTGTAGCTTGTTTGAGACACTCATCCATAACAGTAATTTTTAGTTTGGGAATGGAAAATCATAGGGATTTGCGGCGTGTGACGTCTAGTTTCTAGTGCTCCAAGTGGAAGTCATTTGGAATTATGCAGGCAACATCTGCAACAGGTTCCTTGTGTCCAAAGGTTGAAATGGTATACTTCTAAAACGTATAGTTTCTTCTAAGCTCCTACAGTTTATTGTTGAAAGAAATACTTTTGGCCAATCTGTTCTGTCATCGGACATTTCAGACATTTACATCAAAGCCTGAGCTATTTCCCTTCAGTTGCTGCGACTGCAGAAGCTTTCAGCTAACACTTTCATGCAGGAATTTGCAAAAGGCTCCGTTTCTTCTCACCAGAGAGAAAAGCCGAGTGTGAAAGGCAATTGTTTGACAAGGGAGAAGGAATAGGCGGGGCTGCAGCCTCTACATCCTTCATCAAATCTATTGCTGGAATGAACTGGAAGAGTACTTTGTTTGGAATACAAGAGGGAAAACATTCCAGAAGAAGGGAAAGCAATGCATTTCAAAATTATTACATCCCATACCTGGAATGCAGCCCGTGGGAGAGAGTGATTTGCATTGGAGAAGGAGGGGGAAGGTGAGAGAGTCCAGGACACTGGTGGGTGTGTAAGTGTGTGTGAAAAACGCTCCGAGTGGACAAGGGAAGGGTTAACATCTTCCTCACCCCTTCCCCAGTGCAAAGCGCTTCCTCTCCAACCTGCTTTGCAACAGAGAAAGCACCATTTGGGCCTTTATTGTACACAGCTGCTACTGCGTACTGCACACTTTCGCTCCCACAAGGCATGGATGGGTTTGATCTAGGAGAAATCTACAGAATCCTGGGCACAACCATTATGTTAAGTTTTACAGAAACTTCTGTTGCATATGCCAGGAATGTTCCATGCCAAAAACAAACAAACAAACAAACAAACACACTTTAAAAACCACAAACACACCCAAACCGAGACGCCAGCAGCATATAAACTGGATGGTTAATTAACATAAATATGAATTTCAGCCCCTCCCCTGGTTTTGCTGGCTTGGGGTCACAATGGTGCAGGAACAGAATGTCTCTGTAATATTACGGTTGTGCTACAATTGCCAACATATATTGCAGCCCTGTTTGCAGGCTGCAAAATCGGGGGCTATTTCTCTGAGGCTGGGGGCTAAAATTCACCCCTTATGTTTTGCACCACTGGCTGGGGTGGCTTCTTCCTTTCTTCCTTTCTTCCTTCCTTCCTTCCTTCCTTCCTTCCTTCCTTCCTTCCTTCCTTCACTCCAAAAGGACTGGATGTAGCACAGTTCCAAAGCATTTTGAATCAAAAACACGATGACCACTGAAAAACATGGCAGCCTCTGCTGGCAACTGCTGTGTCTTTGTGGTGTCTGATCTTTTATATATATATATATTTGACCTGGAATTATGCTGTGCCCTTGTCATTTTGGGGTTAAGGAAATGATCACCAGAGAGTTGTGTGTCTGTTGCTGCTGTCATTAAGATAAAAGTGTCAAATGGGTACCTGATAATAATATTAGGGACGCGGGTGGTGCTGTGGTCTAAACCAGTGGTCCTCAACCTTGGGCCTCCAGATGTTTTGAGACTACAATTCCCATCATCCCTCACCACTGGTCCTACTAGCTAGGGATCATGGGAGTTGTAGGCCAAAAACATCTGGAGGCCCAAGGTTGAGGACCACTGGTCTAAACCACTGAGCCTCTTGGGTTTGCCAATCAGAAGGTCTTGCATAGATGAGTCTAAAAAGCCTAGGACAAAACATTTCAAGGCCTTCTGTCGGCTATGGTGGCTCATTTACCAGAAGTAATGTATTTAGCATTAATTCTGGAAGTGTATGCTCAATTCTGACCAAACTATACATCAGGATTATCCCCTCCCCACAAAATACTATGGAATCATAGAAGAGTAGAGTTGGAAGGGACCCCAAGGGTCATCGAGTCCAACCTTGCAAATATGACCATAAAACCTTCACACATACCCCTTCCATTTAAAAGCTGGCTTTTTAGACTCATCTACCCTTGTACTGGGATGCAGGTGGCGCTGTGGGTTAAACCACAGAGCCTAGGGCTTGCCGATCAGAAGGTTGGCGGTTCGAATCCCCACAACGGGGTGAGCTCCCGTTGCTCGGTCCCAGCTCCTGCCAATCTAGCAGTTTGAAAGCACATCAAAGTGTAAGTAGATAAATAGGGAAGGCTCCAGCGGGAAGGTAAACGGCATTTACATCATTGCATGCGCTGCTCTGGTTCGCCAGAAGCGGCTTAGTCATGCTGGCCACATGACCCGGAAGCTGTACGCCGGCTCCTTTGGCCTATAGAGCGAGATGAGCACCACAACTCCAGAGTCGTCCGCGACTGGACCTTACGGTCAGGGGTCCCTTTACCTTTACCTTTAACTGTCCAGGGGTCCTTTACCTATACCTTTTACCTTGGTCCTGTCTACCTCTCCTTTGGAAATACAAACTCCAGCAGGTAGCCAAGATCACTGGAGACGTTTTGTTTTGTTTTGTTTCCAGAAGGGGATTTTCCGTTTGTCTATGTGTCCCATTATGTTTCTATGTAACCTGAGATCCTTTGCCCAAGGCAAAATCCTAATCTAAGTTTCCAGAAGCTTCTTCCATTACCGCCTGAATACTTAAATGGACTACAGACTTTTGCGAGGGTTGTCTCTTTCTATTTTAATCATCATTCCCCTGATGCAGTGGTAGAGGAAAATTTCCGATGCCAATGAATTGGTATGATACCCTAAAGCTTCTGAAAGCTAGAAGTTCCCAGGCAGAATATGAGAAAAAGAGCCTTCACATTTCAGTAAGTGTATTTCTATTTTATATAAAACTAGCCATATAAATAATATGGAGCGGGGAAACGGAAACCTCTCCAGAATCAGAGGCCCATGTGTTTTTCTTCATATAATGACATGGGATGAAGATTGGATGCCAAGTAACAATTAGAGAATAGAGGTGATTTTTCTCTTGCCCTTTTAGTATTCCAGCTAACAAGAAGGTTTGAAATACAGTGGTACCTCTACTTATGAATAACTCTACTTACGAATGGAGCTCTGTCCGCCATCTTGGATGCGGTTTAGATAGGATTTTTTCTACTTACAAATTTTTAGATAGGGTTGCTTCGACTTACGAATTTTTTCTCCCAATGCATTCCTATGGGAACGCATTAAATTCGTAAGTAGAGGTACTACTGTATAATACGATATTCTAGACTTCAGGACATTCTGAAATATAATATATTTAGTTAGGTTCTCCTCTTGTGATCTCACTGCTGCCCAATTCCCAACACACACACACACACACACACACACACACACACACACACACACTTGACATCCCTTTGTAGAGCACCAAGAGGCTCTCAAAGGAGTTCAAAAGAGTATCACAATACAATCATGCTCAAGAGTAGTGAAGCAGGGGATAGAAAACGTAGGTTGGAACAGTATCAAATCTAATTTGATTGCACAATCTGAATTTGCCGGCATGCGACCGAACCCTACCTGCAAAAGAGCAACAATCTAAAAGTGGCCCAAGTATGAGGATGGAGACTGCGGACTGGATTAGCCTCTTGCAGGTATCAGGTTACACCAAGAAGCAATGGCAGATCCCCATTCTGGAAAACAGAAAGCCCTGCCGTTACCCAGATGCGACATTTTAAAGAACACAAGGAGATCCCTGCTGGATCAGGGGAAAGACTCATATAGTCATTGAATCATAGAATCAAGTTGGAAGGGACCTAAAGCCCTAAATGGCCTCGGCTCAGTATACTTGAAGGAGCGTCTCTACCTCCATCGTTCAGCCCAGACACTGAGGTCCAGCGCTGAGGGCCTTCTGGCAGTTCACTCACTGCAAGAAGTGAGCTTACAGGGAACCAGGCAGAGGGCCTTCTCGGTGGTGGCGCCCACCCTGTGGAACGCCCTACTATCAGATGTCAAGGAAGTAAACAACTATCTGACTTTTAGAAGACATCTGAAGGCAGCTGTGTTTAGGGAAGTTTTTAATGTTTGATGTTTTATCGTGTTTTTAATATTTGGTTGGGAGCCACCCATCTGGCTGGGGAAACGCAGCCAGATGAGTGGGGTATAAATAATATTAATAATAATAATAATAATAATAATAATAATAATTAATTAATTAACAACATTCCCTATTTTGCCTCAAGCAGTGATACAGGGGGGTGTTGCCCCTGCACTCAGAGCATTACGGGATTATTAATTAAGTAATTAAAGTTGTATACCACCCTTCCTCTGAAGATCACAGGATGGGTCACAACCTACCCCCCCCAAAAAAAGAACAAAAGCAAAAACAAACCAATACCCCCCCAAAAAAAACACATTTAAAAGGACATAGAATGTTAATAAGCCAACAAAAATGAAACACACCAGATGAATTGTAGTCTGGAATGCGTATTTTTTTAACCGGCTGTTGGTTCTGGGCAGGCTGAGGACCTTCATTTAAATACAAAATACAAAATTTCATGTGGATTTTTTTAAAAATGCATGTTAATGTGGAAACAAGGAAGAGCAAATTGAGGAGATGAAGCTTGCGAAAATGGCAAGGACTGGTCCTACAGCTCACACACAGTTCCTTAACCTTCTATGAGCCCAAAAGTAAAGTGTAACATGAAGCTGGTAACTGTGCTTCAACTGGCAGGCCATTTCCCCAAGGATCTTCTCCAAACACCACAAATGTGAAAAGGTTATTAAAATAGGAACTTTCGTATTAGTGAAAATATGTTGGTTTATATTGGCTCCACAGTGCAACTCCATGCTTCCCATCGCAATATGAAGACATTAACACCAGGGTTAGGAAATGGACCAGACAGTGTTCTCAGGACACAAGAACATCACTTTATACATTATGTTTTGGGGTGTGTGTGTGTGTGTATTTGTGGTTTTTAAGTGCACAGTTAAATATGTAACAGATGAAACGCAGTACAATCGCTTGGAATTGACGGAATGCAGGCTTCATGGCAAGCCGGTTGGTGTGAAGGAAAATATAGGTACTGTATAAAACTCCACAAAACATTTAAACAAGACAAAAAGAATGGATTATCTATTTTTTTTAAAAAAAATAATTTATTAGGATTTTCTATTATATAAAGAAAAGAACAATTAATTACATCTGTATCTAACACCATATTCACACATATTCACACCTTCATATCAGCCAAAAAAGAAAAAAAGAAAAAAAGAAAAGAAAACATTAAACATCATAACACCAAATAAATCTAATTTAACAACTCATTTTCAAAATCAATCATAGACTTCCCCGAGCTCCTTTTCTAACGGTTCATTGCATATCTTTCTTCGCAGGTTCTACTCATATTTTCTATAATTATTACACTTATTGCAATTTTTTCTTACACTTTACTTTCCGTTATCACATTCTAATCTATATTTTAAGTTTCTTTCTCTTATTTCATAACCTGCAACGTACACAATAAGAATGGATTATCTAAAGAGCCCTCCAAATTTGAAAAGGAACTAGTAAATAATAAAATTAAGATTATATCGAAGATGTACCAAATCCTCCTTGACTGGAAAGCCAAGGAGGAGGAGATCAATGAATTAATGATTAGGTGGGTGCAAGGTATTGGTCACCCTATATTGCTGAGTGAGTGGGGAATTTTTGGGAAAACAACTATGAAGTTCACAGCATGTTATAACATAAAAAAGGCTAAAGATGCAATATAGATGGTACCTTACCCCATCAAAGTTCTCTAAAATGTACAAAAACATCACAAACAATTGTTGGCGGTGTTGGGGAAGTAATGGAGACATGTACCACATGTGGTGGACATGTAGGAAGATTAGAAAGTTCTGGTGTCTTGTTTATGATGGTTAACCTTTCTAAAAAAGCCAGAGGCCTTTTTACTAAGCACCATAGGCAATGATATTCCAAAAAAATTAAGAGAAATGTTTTTATATGCCACAGCAGCAGCCCGGACATTGATAGCAATGACCTGGAAAGGGGAAAATGTTCCAACTAAAATGGATTGGCAAAAAAAGTTACAGGAATATGTAGAAATGGTGCAATTGACTAGCAGTTTGAGAGGCAACACAAGCCAAGCATTCGTGCGAAAATGGGGAAAAGATAAGAGAGATTTACAAAATCACAACAGTGGTATAAAGTCTATGGCAGCATTTGATTGACCCTGGATTAATGAAATATAAATGAAATAAGTCAAAGGTTAAGTACTGTTCTAAGAATGTTTTAGAAAGGAAACAAAGGATAAGCTAATAATGTTAGGTATATTCACCATCAGAAAGAAAATACACATCGGAAAATGATAGGAAATCCAATTATGTTTTTTTTTAATCTATGTTAATAGAGAAGAAAACAAGAGACAGTAGAAATATAAATTAAGTTTATTGTTTGTTAACAAATGGAGTATTACTTGTATATGGTTGATAAGATTTATACTCATGTCTAGTTAAAGAAGATGTATACTATATTTGTTGTATAAGATTGTCAATAAAGTATTAAAAGAAAAAAGGTATAAAAGGAGAATTCCTTGGATGCCAAGATCCAAGTCTGGGACAAGTACGCTTGGATGAGAGAACCCCAGCAGAGATTTAAAATTACAAAACATGCGCAAATTAAAGTGTGGAAATACAATCTGTTAGATCTTTAAAACATGCCATTTTGAGTTCCAAAACTTCCCTCTTCCCCTAGCATAGAAAAAGATCAAGTTAACAATGGTTGACTTACAAACTCTCCAAAGGTCAGATTCATGTGCTTTTCCATACTGCATTCAGAAAAAGTTGTGCAGGCAGTAAAACTTGGCTTGGTTGCAGTGGTGAAGGTTCCTAAATTATTGGTATAGGACCTAGGCGCCATCTCTGGGGGGCCCTGGGTACCAAGGCACCCACAAATTTTTCACTGAGGGTGCCTGCCTGGGCAACACAATGCATCGTGTGTGTGATGTCACTTAATGCACCGAGGACCGACGGGGCTTGTTGCAGCCATGGGAGGGCCTGACGGGGTCTGTCACATTGTGTGACATCATGCGCCTCAACAAACAGCAGTAGCCACCAGAAACTGCCAAAATGGGACATTTTGAGGTGGGTTAGGATCAGGGAACTTAAGGGATCCTGAGCCAGCCCTGCTGCCATTGTCTATTGATGGCAATGGGCTTGCAGATACAGGTCTCTTTTCTGTGCCAGTTTCGAAGCTGGTGCAGCAAAGGGGATTTTTCTGTGTTCTCCTGCCCCTGTAACCTTTCTGCCCTAGCTGCCATGAAAGGTGGAGATGTGGATGTGGATTTTTGGCAGCTACCCCTTTCCATTACGCCCCAGCATTGCCAGTCAGGGGTTTGGATTGCCCCCAAAGACTCAATGTCAAATTATCTGCCAAGGAACCCCTATACAGTTGCCACAGAACCACAGTGTACTGATGGAAATGTAAAGAGAAGGATGGTGAATTTTATCATATGTGGTGGACATGCAAAAAAGTTAAAAGATTTTGGGAAATGATATACAATGAACTGAAAAAGATTTTTAAATATACCTTTCCCAAAAAAACTGAAGCCTTTTTATTAGGACTTATAGGACAGGAGATTGTGAAAGAAGACCAAGTATTATTTATGTATGCGACAACCACGGCTAGGACTTTGTTAGCCCAAAAATGGAAAATTCAGGAGTTACCGACGATTGAAGAGTGGCAGACAAAAATGATGGATTATGCGGAATTAGCAAGACTGACTAGCAGGATCCGAAACCAGGGAGAGTCAAGGTTCCAAAAGGACTGGAGTAAATTTGTGGATTATATGGAGAAGAACTGTAGAAGTTTAAAGACACTTGCAGGACTGAAATAAATCCTACGAATTGACTTTAAATAGAAGGAATAAAGAAACTGTGAGACAGGAATGGACAGAAAAAAACCCGATTGGGGGGAGGGAGGGAAGTCAAAGCTCAGCAGAGCAAAGAAAATGGTAATAATTGATAAGATGTTTAGAAGAAAATTTTTTGTGTTTATTATGTTTATGTTGTGTGTGTTGTTTGTTTTGTTATTGTTTAAATGTGTTTAATTACAAAATTTAATAAAATGTCTTTAGAAAAAAAAGAACCACAGTGTACTGCAGAGAATTCTGGGAAATGTTTGAAGCTGCACATTCAGCCAAATGGGAGGCACAATTGCAGGGCAGGGAGAAGGGAAGGGGAGCTGAATTTCAGGGAAAGTGGTCAACCATCGCTGAGGCCTTAAATATATTCCACAGAATACAATGAAAAATATCCTCTGATTTGGAAAATAATGCCATAATTGGAGGGAGGCATCGTTCGACTAGACGACCTTGGAGACCACTGTCAGCTTTCTGATTTACAGTTCAGCAGATCAGTTTATGATGTGAGGAAACATGATAGCTGCCTGTTCAGAACCCTCCCTTCTTTTGGCTTATCATGTGCAACTTGCCTCCAATCATGTTTGGGAATAGTTAAGTGTCCATCTTGATTCATTTAACCCAACAGCCAGAGACTTTTTTGCTGCGATGACATGGGATTTATGCCTTAATAATACAATAATGTTCCTTAAGTGTCAGGTGGTTTCTCAGAAAGATTTATGTCCCACGGCAATCTGAGAAAAGTTTCTTTGGCCCATGGGAGGCAGGGTTACAGCAAGCGTCTGGGAGAGATGTTGCGAGACCTGGATCTGATTGAAAATCATGCCGTCTCTAGAGGCATTGAGTGCAGGAACCGCTGGTGTTTCTGTACACCGATATGTTTCATTTGCTGCATTTTCCACTGCAGCTTGATTGCTATTGGGAGAGCTTTATTAACTATGCTAGTTGTTGTTGTTGTTGTTTAGTCGTGTCCGACTCTTCGTGACCCCATGGACCAGAGCACGCCAGGCACTCCTGTCTTCCACTGCCTCCCGCAGTTTGGTCAAACTCATGTTTGTAGCTTCAAGAACACTGTCCAACCATCTCGTCCTCTGTAGTCCCCTTCTCCTAGTGCCCTCAATCTTTCCCAACATCAGGGTCTCTTCCAGGGAGTCTTCTCTTCTCATGAGGTGGCCAAAGTATTGGAGCCGCAGCTTCACGACCTGTCCTTCCAGTGAGCACTCAGGGCTGATTTCCTTCAGAATGGATAGGTTTGATATTCTTGCAGTCCATGGGACTCACAACAGTCTCCTCCAGCACCATAATTGAAAAGCATCAACTCTTCAGCGATCAGCCTTCTTTATGGTCCAGCTCTCACTTCCATACATCACTACTGGGAAAACCATAGCTTTAACTATACGGACCTTTGTCAACAGGTGATGTCTCTGCTTTTTAAGATGCTGTCTAGGTTTGTCATTGCTTTTCTACCAAGAAGCAGGCGTCTTTTAATTTTGTGACTGCTGTCACCATCTGCAGTGATCAAGGAGCCCAACTATGCTAGTTACAGAGCTCTTATAATGTAGTGCTAAAAAAACAGGACCACAAACCACAACAACCATAGGTCAAACCTTTCCATTGTCACAAATGCACCAAATTGTGGTATGTAAGCTACTATATTCCACCTTCCATGATCACATTTGATCAGATGCATCAGAGCTCGCTCCCCATCTTTATACCTGTTTCAAAAACAAACAAACTCTTATCCTGGATGAATACTCTTTTATGTGGGGGAATTCATGTTCCCAGCTGGCAACCACAGTAGCAAAGACATTTCAGCAGCATTTTACTACCATCTCTTAGCAAGTCTACCATCCATGTCCAGGTCTTTTCCCCCCAAAGTGGAGAACGTTCATCAATCAATCAATCAATAAACTTTATTTGCATAGCCAACAGCCATAGCAACAGAATACACGCAATATAAAATTAAAAACAACATGGATAAAAGGATCATATGACTATGATTATCGTTTAAAAGGTAGCCCTTAGTGTCATTGCACCCTCGATGAATCTGGCAACTTTTGTTATTCTCAGGTCATTTTCATCTGAGATAGAAGAAAGGAGAACGTTCGTCTTCTTTTCATTACATTACACGAAGTTGAGATACAGCAGCTCTGCTGCTGAATCAAAGCTTCTGGATTTAATTGAGGTTTATGAATTTTTGAGATCAGGGTGTAAATTGATAAGAGGTTTAGAAAACCAGCGCATTTTTTTCTGGGGGGAAGCAGGGGTACGCAAACCCCTAAACATTTTGTGAATCTTTGTACTTTTGTCCATTAACTGTATCCCCCCCCCCCTGATTTGAACTACAAAATGGTGATTTTCTCGAGTGAAATGAGAGTATTTTTTTTAAAAGAAAAAAGGCACAGTATAAAACTATTCCTTATGTAGAGAAAGAGGGATTTTTTCCCCCTCACTTACTAGAAGATTCTCAGGGTCCCTTCTAATGCTACAATTTGAAGACTCTGTGATTTCATCATATCAGAAATCACCATCAAGGAAACCGACTAGCATTAGATCCAGGAAGGACAAATGAAAGCGTTTCCTTTGCACAATATACAACCAATGTTTGGAGCTCATGGCTGCAAGATGAAGTGAAGGTTGGTGCCTTGGAAGGCTTTAAATGGGCAGATTAATACAGTGGTGCCTTGCTAGACAAATTTAATTCGTTCCATGGGTCTTTTCTCATAACGAAAAATTCATCTAGTGAATCCCATAGGAACGCATTGAAAAAAAATTTGAATTTTTTTTTGCCCATAGGAACACATTAATTGAATTTCAATGCATTTCTATGGGAAACCGCGATTCGCTAGACAAATTTTTCATAAAACGAATTCATCTAGCGAGGCAACCTCCGCTCGAAAAATCCTTTCGTTAAGCGGAAATTTTGTTAAGCAGGTCATTCGTTAAGCGAGGCACCACTGTATAGCAAGGTAGATCTACCCACAGCAATTAGCCATAATAGCTAACCAGAACCACCACATTCAGAGGCTGTGCACCCCTGAATATCATATGCTGGAGGCAAGTGGAAGATGAAAGCTTCTGCCTTTGTGCCCTACCCGTGGACTTTCCAGAAAGAAGCACCTGGCCCATCGCACATCATCCTATGTGCATAGCCTACAAAAGTTAATACTTGTGTGGAGGGAGCCCTGTTTTTTGAATGAGCATCAAGGGAAGTGCTTAGATCTCCTGTTTTCTACAGGGTTGCAGTGACAGCCTGCAGCACCACCCTGTGGACAAAGAACCAGAAAATAGCAGGATGAAGATGGCTGCGTGCTGAAATGCCATAGCTATGCTGAGGGAATTCTATCAGAGCTCCACCGGGAGGGGGAAAAGGCATATTACATCAAATTTACACTAATCCGGAATCTAATTCTAACCCGTCGGTCTTCTTCTTCTTCTTCTTCTTCTTCTTCTTCTTCTTCTTCTTCTTCTTCTTCTTCTTCTTCTTCTTCTTCTTCTTCTTCTTCTTCTTCTTCTTCTTCTTCTTCTTCTTCTTCTTCTTATTTGCCGATCACTCGTAGCCGAGTAAGATTGTCTTCCATAAACACGGTTTTAAAAATGAGTCCGTAAGTGATTGCAGAGGCCAATTCTGGATCCACACAGAGGAGACAATCTATAATAAACTCAAGGACCTCATGGGGCTAAAGGCCGAATGGATCGTAAAGTAACTGCTTAGAGGCTGACAGGGTCTTCTTCTGCTTGTTCCACAACCTCTAGGCATAAATCCTTAGGGAAGGGGGAAACACCCCCCCATTCATTATTCTTATAATACATAGGTTCACTATCAAAGGGGGGGATCTTGGGGGGTTCACATATGCAGCCTCCTCTGACAAGGGAATTTCCACCTCCAACTGTGCCAGACAGCCGACTATCTTATCTACACAATGGATTTTCCTCCCAAACTGGATTGACTCAGGATCAAATCAAAGAACAGCTATCACCTTCATAAGTACTGTGAAACTTCCCTTTGTCCCGTGGAATGTAACAGGGAGGGGGTGAGAAGAGACCAGGAGCAGCTGGCCAGGTACTCAAATTTCTACCTCTGGACCCCTCCTTTTTGTGATGTATCAATGACATATTAGTGATGTATCTTTAGGGGTGTACCTTGGTGGTGGGATGCTAATAAAAGGGGAAGACCCCCTTTGTTCGGGGTCTCCATCTTGCTTCACATGGTTGCAAGTGGGGCCCTGTCACGACAGTACTTTCTTTAATAAAGGCCAAGCCTACTGGCTGCTGTTTTGCTCTGTTAGTCTTGGCTGGAGTCTCATTTTGTCCAAGGGAGCCCTCAGATTTTTCCGTTAACAGAGTCAGGGACTGGCGTCTTCATGCAACTGCTGAGGCTCCTGTACAGTGAGGAGATCCATCGCCATCCCTTGACCTGCTGCCACTGAGAAGGAGGAACCACTGCCACCACCACTTGTTCTCTCTCCTGGGGTGGTGTTCTACAAGAGTCCAGTCATGCTCTTGCACAGCACTCTGTCATTTAAATGGGGATTGCATTGTAGACCGCCATCCCAGCGGGTCAGACCAGTCTCCCATTGGCTCACCTTTAATGCAGCCCAAATTCACTCCGTGAGAGGTGAGGCCATTTCATGTTGCCTTGTGGTAGGGCTGTGGTTTTTTTTGGGGGGGGGGAGCAAAAACCCACCCGCACTTTTATTATATTACTAGCTAGCCAGATTGCTTAGTTAAGAATAATATCACAAGGCCATAATTTAATTCCCATTGGACCCAGAAAGACTGAGCAAGTCTCAAAAATAAGTCCTTATATAGGAAGATCTGCTCAGAACTTCAGTACCGGAACAAATCACATTCTCCCGATGGCCAATCAGGAAACTTGGCATATGGAAATTTCAGCCCTTTAGCTCAAACGTTGTTTCAAAGCTAATGACAAACAAAATCTATTTTTGCAGTGGCCTTGTTTAAAACATTTCTCCTTAATGTTCTGGCCACGGCTGTAATTGAAAACAGCATTTGATGATGCCGGCACATATTTCTTTAATTATTTTGTGTGTGTGTGTTGTAGTGTAGTGTATATATGAATTATACAGTACCCACGCGCTGTCTGCTTCCAAATGGGAAGGCCCTCTCTGTTTGCGGTTATGGATCTTATGAAAAGCAGATTTGTCCTTAAGTAGGTTGGAATCAAAGAAAGAAAACATTTTTCTTTCTGTGACATTGTTGAAGCAAATTGGCTTTACAAATATATCCTTTTCAGATTTGTTTTCCATCTTGGGATATGTGCAGGCCTGGGCTATCTCAAAAAGGCAAAGACGTTGGTGTGTTTAGTATATGACGCTTCTTCCAGGGACCCTGGTCCACATCACCTGATTGTGGGGTTTGGAGCAACACATTGCAATGCCTTAGCGAAGCAGCATTCTTCTGTCATCGTGGCTACATCAGAACATCAGATTTTGTTCTGTTTGCAAGCCCACAGGACAATCAGGAACAGTGCATAATAGCAAGGAATATCTCCAAACTTCTACCGTAGTGTCAATGCAGGTTACTAGTCAGGAAATTGCTGAATGCACCAAAAAGTAAACATTTCCTACAAAGGAGACCCAAAACTTCCTGAATATGCTAAAGTTATCCAATACACTAGGAACCAATTGTTGAGTACAGTTCAAACATTTGCTGCTTCCTAAGGAAACAGTTGCAAAAAAAAAGGCGCAAGCCTCTATGTGTTGTGCCACCACTTCCAGGCAACCGTTCATGGAGCTGCATCTGAAAAATCAGTACAGTGGTACCTCGAGTTACAAACGCTTCAGGTTACAAACTTCGCTAACCTGGAAGAAATTCTTTCAGTAGCACCTTAAAGACCAGGGGTCCCCAGACTTACCGGCGTTTGGGCCGGTTCCCACCGCGCCGATCGCGCGGCGGGCTGGAGGACGGGGGAGCGCGCGCCTGTGCGGGCCGGCGGGCGGGGGAGTGCGTGCCCGTGCGCATGCGCACGGATGCTTACTGGCACAGCGGCGCACTTCCAGGGTGGAAAAAGCACCGAAAATCCGTTGTGCGCATGCGTATGGGCCTCCCCCCACCCGGAAGTGCACCAGAAATGACCTCTTCCGGGTCGGGAGAGGCCCATACGCATGCGCACAAAGGATTTTCGGCGCTTTTTTCCTGACCTGGAAGAACGGGCGGCGGCGGGCGGCGGGCGGCGGTGGTCGTCATGGGCTGGATTGGCAGGCCAATTGGGCCGCATCCGGCCCCCGGGCCATAGTCTGGGGACTCCTGTTAAAGACCAACTAAGTTATTATTTTGGTATGAGCTTTCGTGTGCATGCACACTTCTTCAGATACACTTGAAACAGAAGTCAGACCCTTATGTATATACAGAGGGTGGTGGTGGGGTGGGTGGGAATGGGTGATGGGCTGATGGGAGTGGTAAACCTGTAGATGGCTGTTAATGACTGCTGATGACTGCAATTGGTCCTGCAGGGAAAAAGCAAGGGCTGAGGCACTAAAGAAAGCTTGATCATGCATAATGAGATAAGAATCCAATGTCTTTATTCATCCCAGGTGGTTCCATGGTTTTAAGCTTGGTAATGAGTTCCAATTCAGCAACTTCTCTTTCCAGTCTACAGCTGTTTTATTACAGAAAAATTTCAGGAACAGACTGGAATGAACAAGTACATTGGATTCTTATCTCATTAACCTGGAAGAGTTACCTCAAGTTGAGAACTTTGCCCCAGGATGAGAACGGAAATCATGTGCCGGCAGCGCAGCGAAACCACGCCTCAAGTTAAGAACAGTTTCAGGTTAAGAACAGACCTCTGGAATGAATTAAGTTCGTAACTAGAGGCACCACTGGACCTCATTTTGGAAAGGCATTTCTCAGCCAGTACTTAATGTTATTTAAGAACAGTTTATTAAGAATTTCCATGTTAAAAAAAAAGCAAAGAAACAACAAAAACTCGGAACATACCTACACATTTGGTTACAACAATTGTAGGAGCAAAACAAGCAGACAACATAAAACCTCCCACAAATATACAATCCTAATGCTTATAGAAATAAACATTAAGTGAACCACCATAGAAGTATTCAGCTTGCCAAATATAAACAGAAGAGGGGGCAAATTAGCTCAGGCAACCCCTTCAATATCCCTGTGTAAAGCTGAATGAATTGATGGAGGAAGCCAGTTGTACTCTTTTACTGAAACATATTTAACAAAACAAAACTATTTCACAGAAAACGTATTTTCTCTCTTTTCCTCAGAGTCTGCCATTCCTACATTTGGCAAGTAGATTCAAAAAGGCCAACAACTAAATCTGAGAATATGACTTCTCCATCAGATTAGCTGTTGCTGATTCACGGCATGTGTATTTTTCTAGCGTGTGTGTTTAAATCTAATGGGAAGTTGCCTTCCACGCCCTCACAGAGGCATCAGTCTAAGTTTGTACAAATGAACTCAGCACAGCATTCTAGCCATTCTAGCGATCAGGGGTTTGATAAACAGCTAGCTTTAGCTGTTTGCCTGGGACAGCAAAAACAAAGTAGGTGGGTGGATATGTCAGGAATCTGACTTGGCCGGAGGGATGCATTCGGTTTAGTGAATCACTGTGTACACTTGCTTTAGCCCCTAATTATTGCTGGCCTGCAAATGATGTTGTTCAGAGCATGAACTGGATGCGAACCAGATAATTCATTTATGTAGCAGGGTGTGTGAATAAATCACTTGCTCTTTCTGGGGAGGGAGATAAAGATTGCTCCGAGGGAGCAAGGTAAGAGAGGATGCTCTTTAACAATGTTGCTGCTTTACAATTAATATGTACAGTGGTACCTCTACCTGCGTTCACCTCCAGTTACGTATCCTTCGGGATACGTACGTGGCAAACCCGGAAGTATTTTTTTCGGGTTTTGCTGCGTGCACATGCGCAAAAGCGCTAAACCACCCCGTGCGCATGTGGCAGAAGCGGCACCTCCAGTTGCGAATTCCTCGGGATGCGACTGGAGCTCTGGAACAGATCCCATTCGCAACCAGAGGTACCACTCTAATTGGGATGCCCTCCCATCAGAAGTCAAAGTAATAAACAACTATATGACATTTAGAAGACATCTGAGGGCAGCCCTGTTTACGGAAGTTTTTAATGACTGATGTTTTAATGTATTCTTAATTTTTTGTTGGAAGCTGCCCAGAGTGGCTGGGGAAACCCAGCCAGATGGGCGGGGTAGAAATATTATTATTATTATTGGAAATAAAGAAACCTTGAGGGCAAGAACAGCGAAACAGTAGCCCATCTTCTGCAGAGAGCCCACAGTGGATGGGCTCCCAACCACCCCAAACAACCACTCTTTGCCCTTCCAGCCTCTTTTGCCTCCCCTTTAAGAAGCAAATGACTCTATTAGTGTGTGTAAAAGAATCCCCGTCTCCAACATCACACATGCTGGCTTGCTCCATTCCTTGGCATCCATACATGCATCATCGATGCAGGTAGACATCCATGCAATTTGTACATGCCTTGAATCAACATGTGAATGTGGGATGTAACATCACTGTAGCAGTCAAGTACATTTCCTGTTTGCCCAGAGTGGACACACAGGAGGATGTTACTCCAACAGGGAGGACTTCCTGTCACACCTGTCTGGAGCATCCTCCCCCTGCGTGTGACTGGGTAGATGGGCGTGACCCTGTGAGACCGCATAAAAGGGCTGGTCATGCAGCCATCTTCTCTGGATGACATTCCTTTTCTCTTGATGCTTCTCTCTTGATGCTTTTGCTGTCTGCTGGCTCTCAGCCAGCAGCACTTGGGCTCAATCCCCATATGGGAAGTCTGAACTGCTGGGAGCTGGAGAGCCCTATGCCTGCCTCTCTCCACCTGGCCTAGGGGGTGGGGCCTGACAGGCTTCATAAGAACTGCTGCTGCCCAGCAAGGACTGGGGTATTTTGGGGGAAGTTTTTGTGAGGAGTAACAAGTAACTAAAGAGTTAACTGTGTACTGTAGCACCTGATCACTGAGGAATATCATGTTACAGAATGTACCAGAAGTGTTTCTGTATGTATCCGTTGGTTTCGTTTCTGCCTGGGAGACGGTCGCAAGATGTCTGCGCTCTCACCAGGTTGTTTGTTATTTTTCTCTCTAGAATAAACTTAAGTAGTTATTAGAACACTTTGGACTCTGTGTGTTCTTAAGAGGCTTTTTATCCAACGGCTATACAAGCTTTCGCTGTGTGAGAAGAAGAAGAACTCTGCTGTGTGTGTTTTACTGCCAGCCCGGTTCTACGGAAGCAGAGAAGCGGAGAGGAAGCGCGCCGGGCGATAATCAGTGGCTCCTAATTGAGTCATAAACAACTCAACGGAGCCCTATACCCGTCACAGGTTATGGGTCATAGAACCTAATCAATCACCAAAGCAATAAATGGTGATTGCAGCTGTAAAAGCCGTGGAGAAAGCCGGTGTAAAGAGCTAGCTGGGAGAAACCTGTTGTTTTGCAGTTGGCAATCAATAGATGCACTCGGTAGCAGAAAGACCCTGTACCAGAAGGCTGGGATCCGCAGTCTACCCGGAGGAGCAACGTGAGCTATTCTGAGTGAGTACACAGACACGGAGCCCGGGGGTGGACAAGATGGCGGAGCAGCTACAGGAGTCATTTGTCGTGCTGTTCCAGAGGTTGAATGGCGACAACTATGCAGAGTGGAGAGAAAGGGCCAGAATGTGGTTGCTGGGAAAGGATTTGTGGACTTGTGTGTTAAATCCTCCAACCCCTGTCGCTGATAATTCAGCAGCTGAAGCACAGAGGTTTGCAGCAGAAACCAGGAAAGACAATAAGGCTCTATGTGCAATTGCCATGAGCTGTGATGCTACGCAACTGCCCTATGTGCAAAATGCTGAAAATGCCAAGGAAGCCTGGGACAGTTTGGAAAGGGTCCATCAGAGAAAAACAGCTGGAGCTAAGCTGCATGCTATGAGGCATCTCTTTGAGTTGAGACTGAGACCAGGGCAACCCATTAAGGAGCACATTGCCAATGTGATTGATGCATTCCATAAGCTGCAGCGGCATGAGCTTGTGTTCAAAGAGAAGGAAAAAGTTTATATTTTGCTGTCTAGTTTGGGAAACGCCTATGAACATTTGTGTTTAACATTTGAGTCAATGCCTGAAGCTGAACTCACGATTGCTTACGTTTCTGGTCGTTTGGCGGATGAGGAACTGAGACGCCAGAAAGAATCGGCTGAGAAGGGGGGCCGTGGGCGCAGAGAAGCCAGTGGGGGTGCAGTAAAAAGCACTGAGGAATCCACTGTGAGTGCGTGCGCAACAAGGCTTTGCTATCGGTGCCAGCAGCCTGGGCATGTAGCGAGATTTTGCCCAGCTCCGGAAGCAGCCAAGGTCACTCAGCCAGGTGCCAGGCAACCCAGCGGACGTGGTCGTGGGACCAGCCAGCAGCGCCGAGGCAGAGGACGTGGGAAAACTCCAGATAAGCCTGTCAGCCGTCTTTCTGCTGCCTTAGCAACGGTTCGAAACAGAGGACAGGACAGTTTCACTTTTATTATCGACTCAGGCAGCAGCCATCATCTTGTACCGCCTTCAGGACAGATCCTGAACTGCAGGCCACTTGAAGATGAAAAGAGCCTGCAACTTGCTGATGGTTCTTCTGGAACAATTAAAAGCAAGGGTGTTTTTTATATGCAATGCTTAGACACTAACCTTGATGTTTATGTTGTACCAGGCATGGAAAATGGTCTTTTAAGTGTGTCTTGCTTATTGCGTGAGGGCTTTGAAATAAGTTTTGCCAATGGTGTTTGCAAAATTGCCAGAGATGGGGCTGAGCTGGTAAGCGTTACTGTTGGGTCTGATGGTCTGTTTGTCCTAGATGGGAGGGGGCAAGCAGGTGGAAGTAACACTGGTGATGCTCAGGCTAAAAGTGCCAATACCCCAAAGGGCACAGAGGGCGCTATCCATAAGGATTGTATTCATGCTTGGCACAGAAAATATTGTCACATGTCTTTTCCTTATGTGAAAAAAGCCCCTGATTTTGTCAAAGGTTGCAGGTTCAAGCCATGTCAAAAACACCTGCAATGCCGCGCATGTGCGAAAGCGAAGACGAAGAGATGCTCTTATCCTAGGTCTGAGAGGAAGAGCACAAAGCCATTTCAGTTAGTGCACTTGGATATTTCTGGGCCTATGTCAACGTTAAGTTTAGGTGGTTCAAAATATGTTTTGTGTCTTCTGGATGATTTCAGCCATTTTTCCTGGGTGATAACACTGAAAGAGAAGGGGGAGGCTGCCAGAGTGATACAGGAGTGGGTAGCCGAGGTAGAACTACAGTTCTCCGTCACTGTCCGGTGTTTTCAGAGTGACAGGGCGGGAGAGTTTTTGAGTGCAGAACTACAAGGTTTTTTCCAAAGCAAGGGAATTAGGCACAGAAAAACCGCTCCTTTTAGTCCACAGGAGAATGGTTTAGCTGAAAGGAAATTTAGAACGCTGTCTGAACTGGTGGAGGCAACGTTGTTTGATGCAGGACTACCCCAGAAGTTTTGGGGGGAATGCTATAAATTTGTGAATTATTGTTCAAACCGCGCTTTTAATTCAGTTGTGGACAACACACCCTACTACATGTTGTATGGCAAAGTTCCGAAGGTGCACTATTTCAGAACTTTTGGGTGTGAGGCTTGGGTTTTAATTCCAAAGCAGAAGCGCAGAAAGGGAGGATCAAGATCCAGAAAAATGATCTTCTGTGGTTACGAACCAAACTCAAAGGCTTGGAGGTTTGTACCAGCAGAGGGGGACCAAACCCGCGTTCACATTAGCAGGAGTGCTACGTTCTGTGAACAAGAGGGCTGGAGACGCATTCATGCTAACCCCGAAGTTCTTCTTGACTGGTCTTCAGGTTTTGACCAGGAAGAGGAAACTCAGGTAGCTGATGCTGGAGTTCCAGGTGCTGCAGGACCAGATCCAGGTCAGGCAGCTGGTCCAAGTGGTGTAGCTCCTAGGGAAGTGAAGCAAGAAGTCAGAAGCTCACCGACTTCACCCCAGGTCAAGCCTGGGAAGTACAGCAAACGTGGTAGGTCACCCACTTCACCCAAAGCAAGCCCAGAGGGGGCTGCAAAGCGTAGTAAGTCTCTTGACAGTGCTGCTAGTCCGAGAGAGCCACAGTCAGAGACAAGCAGTTCGGATTTAGAGGAGGAAGATGTGGGACCAAGGCGTTCAAAACGCACCACGAAAGGTAAACCGCCTGAAAGGTTTTCAGCTGTCAGTGTATGGGCGAACCTAGCAGTGTGTGAGCCTGAAAGCTTTGAAGAGGTGCAACAGTTGTCAGTGGAGGAAGCTAGTAAGTGGAAAGTTGCAATGGAGAAAGAGTTGAAATCCATGCAATCTCTTGGTGTGTATAGCCTAACACAGTTGCCAGAAGGCAAGAAAGCAGTCAGTTGTAGGTGGGTCTACAGGCTGAAACCCACAGTGACTGGAGAGCCTCAGTACAAGGCTAGATTAGTGGCTAGAGGTTTTACTCAGAAGAAAGGAATCCACTACACAGATGTCTTTAGTCCGACTTCGAGATCGGAATCTTTCAGGATGCTTTTAGCGACTGCAGCGCAGAGAGGCCTAGTGGTCAACCACTTTGATGTGGACACCGCTTATTTGAACTCTGACCTCCAGGAGGAGTTGTACATGTTGCCTCCTCCAGGGTTTGAGAGTGACGTGCCAGGTCAGGTATGGAAGCTGCACAAGTCGATCTACGGTCTGAAGCAATCAGCTAAAAATTGGAATTCATGTCTTGATTCTGTTTTGAAGAGCCTAGGTTTCAGGAAGAGTCTAGCTGACAGTTGTCTGTATCTCAGAGGTGAAGGAGAACAGCAAGAACTGTTGCTTGTCTATGTTGATGACTTGATCTGCTTAGCAAAGAGCCAGATGCAAGTGCAGAAGTTTGCAAAAGAGCTAGGCAAGAGGTTCAAACTCAAGAATCTAGGTGCAGTGAATGTTTATCTAGGTGTGCAGATAGACAGAACTGAGGATGGAAGTTTCTTGCTCAGTCAGAAAGGCAAGATTGAACATTTGCTTGAGAAGTTCAGAATGTCTGATTGTAAAGGGGTCAGAACACCCATGGAGACAAACTTTGTGAAAGAGTCACAAGTGAAGGACAAAGTAACGTTTGAGAGTCCTGAAGTGTTTCAGTCAGCGCTAGGGAGTTTGTTGTATTTGTCACAATGGAGCAGACCAGATATTGCTTTTGCAGTCAATTTGCTCAGTAGAGAAGCATCGAAACCTAGCGTGCATGCTTGGAATGGCATTAAGAGAGTGCTTAGGTATTTGCAGGAGACCAAAGAGTATTGTTTGGAGATGTCAGCGCAAGGTGAGCCACAACTCACTTGTTTTGCAGATGCTGATTGGGCCAATCAGGAGGACAGGAAGTCAGTGACTGGTTGGGTAGTCAAGTTTGGAAATGCCCTGATTGGTTGGCGGTCGCGCAGGCAAAGCCTAATAGCAATGTCTTCCACGGAAGCCGAATTCTGTGCGTTGTCTGCGACATGCACTGAATTGGAGTACTACAGATGTTTGGTCCAGGAAATCTGGGGTGATTGTAGCCAGCCCATCACTGTTTGGGGCGACAATCAACCATCTTTGAGACTGGCGGAGTCTGGACAGTTCAAAGCCAGAACCAAACACTTAGACATCCGCTTCCGAAACGTATGTCAGAGTATACAGGTAGGCTTGGTAAAGTTGAGTTATTGTCCAAGCCAGGAGAACCTAGCAGATGGGTTCACAAAACCCTTGAGTTTCCAACGGCATGGGGAATTCTGTGAAGGGTTGGTTTTGGGGTAAGTTTGGATACCCGCTATCCCCAGTGTTCAGGTGAGAGGGGGTGTGAGGAGTAACAAGTAACTAAAGAGTTAACTGTGTACTGTAGCACCTGATCACTGAGGAATATCATGTTACAGAATGTACCAGAAGTGTTTCTGTATGTATCCGTTGGTTTCGTTTCTGCCTGGGAGACGGTCGCAAGATGTCTGCGCTCTCACCAGGTTGTTTGTTATTTTTCTCTCTAGAATAAACTTAAGTAGTTATTAGAACACTTTGGACTCTGTGTGTTCTTAAGAGGCTTTTTATCCAACGGCTATACAAGCTTTCGCTGTGTGAGAAGAAGAAGAACTCTGCTGTGTGTGTTTTACTGCCAGCCCGGTTCTACGGAAGCAGAGAAGCGGAGAGGAAGCGCGCCGGGCGATAATCAGTGGCTCCTAATTGAGTCATAAACAACTCAACGGAGCCCTATACCCGTCACAGTTTTGTCAGGAGTTTTTGCTGTTATTGATATTAATTTTTGTATCTTTATTTTTATGTGGAAATTGTTCGGTTTGGTTATGTAGTTTTTGATGTGTTTTATTTATTTTTATGACTACATTGCTATGTTTGTAACTAAGTAAATCTTTTCATATTGTAAGCCGCCTTGAGCATTGTTTTAACTGTGGAAAGGCGGCATACAAATAAAATGATGGTGATGATGATGATGGGATGAACCCACACTCTCTTCCGTAACTCTAAGCTAAAGCCTGCCTTCAGGATCATACTGTGAACTGAATGTACAGTGGTACCTCGGTTTATGAACACAATTGGTTCCGGAAGTCTGTTCATAAACCAAAGCGTTCATAAACCGAAGCAAACTTTCCCATTGAAAGTAATGGAAAGTGGATTAATCCATTCTAGACGATGAAAAGAACCCCTAAAGCAGCAATTTAATGGAGCGCTTCCGTTGCTGCAGCCAGTCGTGAAAGCGCTCCCCGGCCTCTGGGAGGCATCAGAACGAAGTCCTAGCTCCGATGCCCTCGCGGAGGCTGGGGAGTGCTTCCATGGCTGCAACCCAGTCACAGAAGCGCTCCCCGGCCTCTGGGAGGCATCGGAACAAAGTCCCGGCTCCGATGCCTTCGCGGAGGCTGGGGCTTTGCTCCGATGCCTTCACGGAGGCCGGGGAGCGCTTCCATGGCTGCAGCCCAGTCACAGAAGCGCTCCCCGGCCTCTGGGAGGCATCGGAACGAAGGCCCGGCCTCCCCGAAGGTATCGTACGCTCCGGTGTCTTCGGGGAGGTTTGGCCTTCGCTCTGATGCCTTCGGGGAGACCGGGCCTTCGCTCCGGGCCTCCAGGAGCCATCGGAGCGAAGGCCCGGCCTCCCCGAAGGCATCGGACGCTCAATAGGCCTCAGACACCTCGGTTTACTAACTTCCGGGTTAGGAGTGTTCGTAAACCGAAAATTCGTAAACCGAGGTGTTCGTAAACCAAGGTACCACTGTAAGTAAACTTATTACTTTTAAGAGAAGAGTGTTGTGTCTTTATTTTTTTTAACAGGGAACAAAGGGGATTTTGTGGAAATTTTCAGGGATGCAGGAGAGGATATATTGTTTGATTATATCCTTTCCAACTTGTGTTAACAAGTTCTACAATTTAGCAGAGTAACATCCCCCCTTTTTAAACTTGCACAGCGTATGTGTTTGCTCAGGCTCGCTAAAGCCTCTAAAATAAGTTACCTGGTAATTTCCACAGTCTTCTATAAAAGTATAAAAAGAGTTTACTCACTCACATTCTGTTCACAGATGGATCCCAGAAGGCAGACTTAAGTTACAAAAGTAATATACACCTGGAAACTATCCCATAATGAGACAGCTCCTTTGTCCTCTTGCTGGAAGCCAAGAGAGCATCTTAGGCTAAGCAGATGATGAATGTAGTCAGAGAGAGAGAGATGGCGGCCAGTCCTATGCTTTTGTTACCTGCACAGGTGAGGCCACACCCACCTCTGGTCACATGTAGAGGAAGTCTGTCTCAGCCTAGGAGGAAACAGGAAGTTCCAACTGGCTGGTCCAGACATCCCCTTTTTATGTCCACTCTAGGGATGTTGTACTTGACTGCTCTGTGTTTCACATCCCACTGATTTACCAGGAACAAATCCGATCTGGACAAGCCAGACTGGATTGCTTAACTCAAGAGATTCAAACGAATCTACCAACTATCTTCCTGCAATTTACAGGGGAATGTAGTCTCCTCTTCTACTAGCCTCAACGTTCCCACAGTGAGCAGGGCTACACTGACTAGTGCTCCCCACCTTTGACATCACACATGCCACTTGCACATGGAGCAACTTTTCCTAGAGATGTCAGGTTCAATTTCTGGCATTTCTAGGAAGGCCTCCTCCCTGTGCAGGTGTCCAGGAGCAGTGGCAAGCTGGCCTATGCAATGCCCAAGGGGCAGCTGGTCAATGCAGCCCCATTCACATGTTCGAGGCAAGTGTCTTCCAAGAAGCTCCTTCCCGCATAGCCGAGCTACCGAGAATGATGGATCAGCATTTGCAAAGAACAAGCAGGGGAGTAGCCCAAGAGCCAGCCTTTCTTCGCGCGTGTACGTCAATGGTTTTACCGCTTAGGTTTTGATAGGGAATTTTGTTCTGACTCCAAGAATTGTTGTCAGCAAGCTGCATGTAAGCAGATAATAAAAATTGGCCTGTCGAAACAAAACGTTTATCTTATTAAAGGAAGTTTTATTGGGGGTGTATTTTAGAGTAGAGCTGCAAATGTGTGCATGTGATCGCCCACTTGGCCTTGTTAACCTCGTGTTGAGAAGAGCTTTGCTAGAGGCCTGCCTGCTGTGGTTCCCACAAAGATATTTGCCTAAGGACTCAGAAGCCCTTTTACAACTTGGGAAGCATAACATTGCCTTCGGTTCTGGAGGCCTTGAGAAAACCAGGAGTTTAGTCACGTATGAGAGGCTTTTTTAGCTGACAAGGCATCTCCACCCTAGTGATGAAGTGTCAAGGTTAAAAAAAAAGGTTAGGCCACTGAAAGGAGAGGGTAAGCACCACCCATTTGTTTATTTAATTTACTAAAGCATTGGATAATACTATAAGCAGCATGCGGGAGGGTGAGCCTGCGACCTGAATTCAGGAACTAAAGTATTTACCATCACAAAAGAATGGCCAGGCTGCCCAGATAATGCAACCAGTGACCATTATCAGGTACCCTGGCAGACAGGATTTCTGCTGTAGATGTATGTGATGTATGTATGATGTTTTTTGGGGTGGTGGTGGTGGTCTTGGGCTACAGGGTGGACAATTTCAAAAGTCTATATCAGGGCTTGCGCACCATTGTTCAGGGATCTCCTCCCTCCTGCGTGTGGTGAGTGGGGACCCTGTTGCAACAGTTCCTTGAATAAAGATCAGGCTTACTAGCCACTTTGCTTCTCCATATACTCTGGTTGGCCTCTGTTATTTTCTCCTACTGATAGGGAACTCACTTAAGGACTCTATACGGGCTCTGGAATACCCCATAAGGGAAAGGGAGCAGTTTTTTCTCATAACAGGATCATAAAGCAAACTCAATGCTCAAGCTGTCCTTTCACGATTCAGAGGCAAGAGGCTTGCCGTGATGTGGTAAGAGGTTGCATGCCACCCCCCAATCTCTGCCGAGTGGTACATGGGCGTACCCAGGATCAAAGCTAGGGGGGTCACACCAGCCACACACCCAGCCACCCGATTGGCTAGCTGCCAATGACGGGGCCAGGATCCCCCTAGGAGGCATGGTCAACCTCCACGCCCCCCGGTGGAAAGGGGGCCGTTTGCAAGGCAGCACACGGAGCCACCCACGCTTGCACTCCTGCCTCGCCCGCTACTTTAATGGCAGCGGTGACTAAAACGAGGCAGCAGCAGCGAAGCTGCCTCCATTGAAGGAGACCTGGACCTGGGCTAACTTCAGCCCACACTCTTTCAAGTCACAGCGAGCACAGCACAGAAAGTGCTGCCCCACAATGCTCCACGGCACTTAGCCCAGGTCCAGGTTTTTTTCAACAGAGGCAGCTTCGCTGCCGCTGCCGCCGTTTCGCTTCAGCCAAGCAGGCTGAGGCGGAGCACAGCAGGCAGCGTCCCTGCCTGTCCTCTCCAGCTGCCCTGCTTCTAGGGGGGCAGCTGCCCCCCTGCCCCATGCTGGGTACGCCCATGGAGTGGTAGCAAGATTTCAGGGGGTTCCAGGCACTTACCCGTGGTTGTGTTTCCATTGGGAATCAGGATGGGGTGGAGACTGCTGGGTCTTTAAGAAATATGGTTTATTTTACACATATTGACCCAATGTAGGGAGAAAGTACCCCACAAAGCCTCACCCAAGCAATGAATAAGCTGCCTGAATTACTGTATTTTTCTGTGTATAAGAATTTTTTTGGGGGGGGGACTCAAAATTAAGAAAATGGGGGGAGATTGCCCCCGTGTATAAGACTACCCCCCCTTTTAAACATTATATTTTAGTAAAAAAAAACCCACAACCCTAGTCTTATACACGGCGAAGTACGGTATTTATTAAACAATTAATTCTGCATCCCTGAGTTGTGGATTAAAGTGAACTATAGAGCCCTGGAATACATTTTCATATATTTATGGGGAGCAGAAATGTATTGATTTATTTTTCCTGAAATACACTCAAGGCTCTCCATGCAAGCATAAATCAATAACTTTTTTAAATTTATTTTAAACCAACAAGCATGCTTTCGTAAGAATGAATGACTCTGATATTTTTTTGAGTTGACTCCTTAATATTAACAGGCAAAAGAGATCCATAATTTCTCACCAATGTTTGTCAGAAATGTTTAAACACTCAGTAACGCAGCCCCAAATTGTGAAGAAACATTGTGCCAGATTTTCAGCCCATGGATTCAGCCCACGATTTTCCTTTAAACTGGGATGTCAGTTTAAACCAGGGGTCAGCAAACTTTTTCAGCAGGGGGCTGGTCCAATGTCCCCCTTTTGGGGGGGAGAAAGAACACATTCCTATGCCCCACAAATAACCCAGAGATTCATTTTAAATAAAAGCACACATTCTACTCATGTAAAAACACGCTGATTCCTGGACCGCCCGTGGGCCGGATTGAGTAGGCGATTGGGCCGCATCTGGCCCACGGGCCTTAGTTTGCCTTCCCGTGGTTTAAACTGTCTATAGATGTAAGCATAAATGGCTTGGACTTTCTCTATCCACAATTCCAGGTCTTATCCAAAGCATGTGTCAATGGTTTGTGGATTTTGCTCTTACTTTTCTTCTCACTATTCCCTTCCCATTTGCCCAGTTTGTGTTCTAAGGCCGCCAGGCAGCAGACATTACACATGTTCCCCCAATAGGGTGGCAGACTTCTCATCTTTCTGTCCAAGCACATACATCTTCACATAACCCTTCGCTTCGGAGGGGATCCAGGAGAACAGAGAAGGAATCTACTTGTTCACAGTCTTGATATGGTTTAGGCAACACTCTTATAGGGCAGGTTTTTAATGTTTCTGGGATTTGCCCCTTGATTTGTAAGTCTTAAAAAAGCTTTAGAAGAAAAGAAGAAAGAAGAAGAAGAAGAAGAAGAAGAAGAAGAAGAAGAAGAAGAAGAAGAAGAAGAAGAAGAAGAAGAAGAAGAGGAAGAAGAAGAAGAAGAAGAGGAGGAGTAGTAGTAGTTTGGATTAGATATCCCGCTTTATCACTATCCGAAGGAGTCTCAAAGCGGCTAACAATCTCCTTTCCCCTCCTCCCCCACAACAGACACCCTGTGAGGTGAGTGGGGCTGAGAGACTTCAGAGAAGTGTGACTAGCCCAAGGTCACCCAGCAGCTGCATGTGGAGGAGCGGAGACGCGAACCCGGTTCCCCAGATTACGAGTCTACCGCTCTTAACCACTACACCACACTGGCCAGTTGTTCAGAAATGGTCTTATAAATAATGCCAATGAAGGCACCGTCCAGGCTGTTTATGAAGTTTCATTCTGTTTATTCCAGCTTGGACCTCTTCTAATGAAAAGGGTCTATCCATATATTTTTGGTGGTCCGGTGTTAATTTTGGAAGAGTGAGATTATTTAAACAGTGCTATAATGAACTGAAAAAGATTCTTAGGTATACTTTCCCCAAAAAACCTGAGGCATTTTTATTAGGAATCATTGGACAAAAGACTGCTAAGGAGGATCATATAATATTTTTGTATGCGACAACCGCGGCTAGGACTTTATTAGCCCCCAAATGGAAAACCCAGGAATTACCAACGATTGAAGAGTGGCAGACAAAAATGATAGACTATGCAGAATTAGCAAGACTGACTAGCAGGATCCAGAACCAGGGGGAAACAAGGTTCCAAAAAGACTGGAGTAAATTTGTGGACTATATGGAAAAGAACTGTAGAAGTTTAAAGACACTTGCAGGACTTAAATAAATCCTACGAATTGACTTTAAATGGAGGAAATAAAGGAACTGCGAGATAAGAGCTGAAAAGAAAACCAAATGAGGGGAAGGAGGGAAGTCAAGCTCGGCTTAGCACTGGAAATGAGAGAATTGAGAAGAATTGTTAAAAAGATAAATGTGTGTGGGTATTTGTTTTTTGAATGTTTGTTTTGTTTATTCTCTTTTGTGTGTTTATTCGGAAAATTTAATAAATTGCTTTTAAAAGAAAGAGATTATTTAAATAGTGCTGTAGTTCCCTAGCACCTGTAATAATACTACTACTAATACTAATACCAATACTACTACTACGGTACTACTAATTTTTTTATACCCCGCCCATCTGGCTGGATTTCCCCAGCCACTCTGAGGAGCCTGGTTGCAGAGTTTGGCACAGAATTCCGAGAATTCATGAAGAATCCTTTGTTTTTCACAGGTGCTCTGAAGCTCCGAGAGAGCTAACCGTCTAGTGCAGGCACCCCCAAACTTGGCCCTCCAGATGTTTTGAGACTACAACTCCCATCATCCCTAGCTAGCAGGACCAGTGGTCAGGGATGATGGGAATTGTAGTCTCAAAACATCTGGAGGGCCAAGTTTGGGGATGCCTGGTCTACATAGCTGCCAAGTTCTCCCTTTTTTAAAGGGAAATTCCCTTATGCTGAATAGGCTTCCTCGTGAGAAAAGGGAAAACTTGGCAGCTATGCTGGTCTAGTGTGTTGTTTTGTGTTCCTCAGGTTCTGCTAATCATAGCTCCTTGGGGGCGATCCAAATGCAGGATGAGGTGCATCTCTTTTGCAGCCAGGGTGTTGAAATGCCTTCAGAGCAATTGGAGCAGCAAGCTCAGACGCCATCTTGCCTGGCTGACATCACCACCCTCTGCCAAGGTGGAGTTTTAATCTAGGCAGCGACATATCAAAAAAGTGACCCTATCGTAGCTCACTCTGGAGCACCATAGGAACTCCATGGGCAGATCTTCCATTCATTTCAGTGGGGCTTGCATAGAAGTTTATGGTGGGTTGCACCCCATAGGTCAGATCTGCTTCCTGTTCAGCTGTGTTAAGGATAAATGGAAAATACTCTGCGTCCTGTAGTGATTTCATGCTCTTTATTGCAGCTTGTAAAACAGTGAATGAAACTTTCCCCCAAACATCCGCTCGTACCTACGGGACCGCCTCTCCCGGTATGCCCCGCAGAGGACATTAAGGTCCACAAATAATAACTTACTGGAGATCCCGAGTCACAAGGTGGTTAGCCTGGCCTCAATCAGAAACAGGGCCTTCTCAGTACTGCCCCCAACCTGGTGGAACGCTCTGTCTCAGGAGACTAGGGCCCTGTGGGATTTGTCATCTTTTCGTAGGGCCTGCAAGACAGAGCTGTTCCGCTTGGCCTTTGGACTCTCCTAAGGTTTTATCTTATAATGGTTTTATCTTACTTGTAGATTTTTAATTTTAAAATTGAATTTTAACATTGTATTAATCTGCATTTTAACTGAATTGTTTCTTTTATACTTGCATTGATATTTTTGTTGTTATCCACCCTGAGCCCGGTCTTGACTGGGAAGGGCGGGGTATAAATATTATTATTATTATTATTATTATTATTATTATTATTATTATTATATACCTTATTTACACAATGAACCCTGCGTGATTGGCTAATTCCGGCCTGCTCCTGTAGGCCAATCAAGTTGCGGATTCACTTCATCCAGGAGCCTGATTGGCTGCTCCTGCAGGCCAATCAGGTCACTGATTCACTTCAGACCAATAAGACTGCTGCATTCTGCATCCTATTGTTCTAGGATCCAGCTCAGTACATAACAATAAACAAAATCTGCTGCCTCATTTGGCTAATGGTAAGGGGCTGTCTTAGCTGCTTATCAGACATAATTGATGACTGCAGGTTAATGGAAAGTATACAAGCAGATACCTGACTTTAAGGGATAATCTAAGCTTTTGGAGATGTAAACAGTCTGTCTTCAGAAGAGCCACAAATTGTTATCAAATGAAGAAATTCTCTGATGTAATTGATTACTAGAAATTGCTGGAGCATATACAAGCAGATATTATCTAACCTTGCTAAGCAATGTGCTCTGATTATTTAACCTTTGGGTGATTTAGTAGTCTGCCATTGGGATAGGGATGCCCACCATAAAAATGTCATGGACTAAATTGAGGAGCGAGAGGCGGAGGCAGCGGTGGGGTCATTAATCCCGATATAGTAGGCTGGCCTGATTGTCAGGTGGTTTTTATAAGACATCAAGACAGCCCCACTGTTACCCATTTAGAACACTGCCTCCTACAATTGGTGGAAATCAGGAACAGAGAAGTCCTCTGAGGGGTTCCTTCTTCACATACAACTTCTAAGAGAAACGTCTGCTAAGAGCTGTTGAAGAGAGAAATAAGAGGTTCTCAATAGCAGCCAACAGGAAACAAGTAAGTAGAGATAGATGGCATCTCTGTTAATTAATGCCCACACAGTTGATTCACACAGCTGCCCCCCTACACCAAGTCTATCTCAGTCAACATGTGTAAGGACTGCTGTATTGTCTGCAGCAGAAAGAATCCCTCGTAGGATCAGACTACAAGGTCCCCTGCTACCTGTTCATCAGGTGATTGTTTTAAATATAGAGGCTAAGCAGAAGTTCAATATAATTCCCCTTGGTTACAAAGTCAGAGTGGGCAAAGCTCTACTGAGTATCTCTGCCATAGCTTTTTTTGTCAATGTATAACAGAATTTTTTGTGCTCTGGCACATTGCAACACCGAGCTTATTGGAAACATGGTAGCTATAGACTCAAACATTAGAATAAGTCAGGCAGTTGATTTCTACAGGCTTAATAAAACAAAAACCACAAACATCATACCACTGGACACCAGAGAATGTATTACACAAATTGCAATATGGTTCAAAAGGCTACCACTTTCTGTAATACGGTTAAAAAACCTACAATACCATTTGGATAATCGTACACACACACTTCAAAAACTCCCTCAGTATCTTTAATGGAAGAGATAGATTATATAAAATGTGGACTTATGCTTTTTGATGAATCACATGAGGCGGAATTTTTTAAAAAGCTGATAAATCAGTGTAAAATGCTGCTGCCTATTTTTGCAGGGGTTGAATGCCTTGTAATGAGAATAATGTGTCTGTTTGCCAGCCCACAAGGGATCCAGGCCTAGGTGGACAATCATGGACAATCATTATCACTAGGACATTTCTAACATGACGTTTTCTTTTGCTTTTCTGTAACTCCCCCCACCCTCCTTTATGGTATATCACAGGGGTCAGCAAACTTTTTCAGCAGGGGGCCGGTCCACTGTCCCTCAGACCTTGTGGGGGCCGGACTATATTTTGAAAAAAATATATGAACAAATTCCTATGCCCCACAAATAACCCAGAGATGCATTTTAAATAAAAGCATACATTCTGTTCATGTAAAAACACCAGGCAGGCCCCACAAATAACCCAGAGGTGCATTTTAAATAAAAAGATTCTACTCATGTAAAAACACGCTGATTCCCGGACTGTCCGCGGGCCAGATTTAGAAGGCGATTGGGCCACATCCGGCCCCCAGGCCTTAGTTTGGGAACCCCTGGTATAGCAGAAGCCTTTTTATGCTTGCATGACTTTGCAAACTACTCCAGTAATAGAGATAAGAATCTACCAGCTTAGCAAAATGCAGTAAATGTGATCTTTAGGGTCTGGAAAGTACATCCGTACTGAAACCTCGGGTTGCCATATTTCAAAAAGTGAACATCGTTGAGCTTTTTTTTTTGTGGCAAAAATGTTTATATGAAACTGCTAATGCAAGCAGGGAACAAAGATGAAATCCACCAGTTACAGCTGATTAGGACGCTCATAGAGATCAGGTATTTTTGCAATATAATGTATGTATAATATAATATAATATAATATAATATAATATAATATAATATAATATAATATAATATAATATAATATAATATAATATAATATAATATAATATGATATAATATAATATAATAAGGTAAAGGTAAAGGGACCCCTGACCATTAGATCCAGTCGTGACTGACTCTGGTGTTGCGCGCTCATCTCGCATTATTGGCTGAGGGAGCCGGTGTACAGCTTCCAGGTCATGTAGCCAGCATGACAAAGCCGCTTCTGGCAAACCAGAGCAGCACATGGAAACGCTGTTTACCTTCCCGCTGTAGCGGTTCCTATTTATCTACTTGCATTTTGACGTGCTTTCGAACATAATATAATATAATATAATAAGTATCTGCTTCCCCCGATGCTTGGCATGTGGGCTTTGTGATCTTATTCACCCCATGTCTTGATTGAACCATCTCTCAGTGAACTGAATACCTTTTACATCCATCGTCTGTCTTCTCAATTGGCTTTAATGGGGGAGGCGGTGCTGGAGACCCTTTTGGGGGTCAATTTGTACAATTAACTGGAGAAAACCAATGGCCTGCTGCCTCCTTGTATCAAGCCCTGAATAGGAAAGCTGTTTGCTGTGTGATGTTTCATTATGTTTTTATATATGTTGGAAGCCACCCAGAATGGCTATTATTGTTGTCGTTGTGGCAGGCTGTCATGGCGAAAAGGGTTGCTGTCATTGGAGCCGGGGCCAGTGGCCTAACTGCTATTAAATGCTGCTTGGATGAAGGTCTCCAGCCAACATGTTTTGAAAGAAGTGACGACATTGGTGGGCTGTGGAGGTTCCAGGTATGTCGAAGTCTGGCTTTGTTGTTTATTTACAAGGGAATGGCAAAATGTCCATGTGCAAACAGCAATATTGCCCCTTGCGTCAGGATCAGCACCTAGCAAAGAGAATGGTGTTTTGTTTCTGCTTTGTCCACCTGTATCTCCTTAAAGAATATGGGGGGGGGGAAGAGGCTGGGAGATCAAAGTTAAATTTGGATGGGGGAGGGATTGCTAATCATTGGAAGCTCCTATAAAAACTTCAATTTCAAAGTGTTCAATTCAGTTCAATTCAAAGTGTTGGTGCTGACCTTTAAAGCCCTAAACGGCCTCGGTCCTGTATACCTGAAGGAGCGTCTCCACCCCCATCTTTCTGCCCAGACACTGAGGTCCAGTGCCAAGGGCCTTCTGGCAGTTCCCTTGCTGCAAGAAGCAAACTTACAGGGAACCAGGCAGAGGGCCTTCTCGGTGGGTGGTGGCCCCCGCCCTGTGGAACGCCCTCCCATCAGATGTCAAAGAGAAAAATACTTTGCATTTTGAAACGCAAGTTTCTCAAAATGTGAATCACAGAATAATATTTTGCAGATTCTGAGTATTTGTTTTGATGAAGCTAGTAAGATACAAAACAATGATATACACATTGCGGGTGGCACTGTGGGTTAAACCACTGAGCCTAGGGCTTGCCTATCAGAAGGTTGGCGGTTTGAATCCCCGCAATGGGGTGAGCTCCCGTTGCTCGGTCCCTGCTCCTGCCAACCTAGCAGTTCAAAAGCACGTCGAAGTGCAAATAGATAAATAGGTACCACTCCAGCGGGAAGGTAAACGGCACTTCCGTGTTTGCCAGAAGCGGCTTAGTAATGCTGGCCACATGACCTGGAAGCTGTACACCAGCTCCCTCAGCCAATAGCGCGAGATGAGCGCCGCAACCCCAGAGTCGGTCACGACTGAACCTAATGGTCAGGGGTCCCTTTACCTTTACCTAAGCTCCTAATTTAAGACAAATTGCTTTCATTTTTAAATCTCACTACGGGTCTATGGTCAAACAGGTTTTTGAAGCACTATGGAAATCTGGAAAATGTGCTAGATCAGAAACCAAAACCTGGAGCCGTGATCCAACAATATCTGTACTAAGTACCTGGAGAAAAAAAAACATTATCTATGCTCAGCTTTAGAAGCCCTGTTCTTAATTCTGCAATTTCCTTCAGGAGCACGATATTGGGGGCCAGGCCAGCATTTATAAATCTCTAACCATCAATACCTCAAAGGAGATGATGAGCTACAGTGATTTCCCCATCCCTGCTGAGTACCCAAACTACATGCACCACAGCAAAGTGCTGGAGTACTTCAGGATGTATGCAGAACACTTTGACTTGCTCAGACACATACGTTTCAAGGTAAGAAGCCGGACCTCGTTCTTTGGCTACCGAGGCAGCACCGAGCATGATCACAGAAGGGATGGTGGAAAACAGCTGGGGACGGAAAACAGAAACAGATTCTCCTTTCCCCCCTGCCTCCCACTTTCTTACCTTTAAATGATTTTAAATTTAAATGATGCTTTTAATAAGATTTTTTGTTTTATTTAATTGTGTGTGGGTGTGTGTATCTTTTGTGTGTTTTTGAACTGTTTTCGTGTCACGAGCTGCCTTGGGGAAAAGGCAAGATATAAACAAGCAAACAAATAAAATGCTACAAAGGCATTTTTCAACATGTTTCAAGGGAAATTTGTAAAAACAACACAAATTATATACTCTAAAGAGACACAAAGTTACAGGCTCTAAAAACAGTTTTATTACAGAAAAATTTCAGAAACAGACAAGAAAGAGAAATTGCTGAATTGGGACTCATTACCAAGCTTAAAACCACGGAGCCACCTGGGATGAACAGAGATATCAGATTCTTATCTCATTATGCATGATCTAGCTTTCTTTTGTGCCTCATTATGCATGATCTAGCTTTCTTTTGTGCCTTGCTCCCCCCCCCCAGGACCAATTGCAGTCATCAGCAGTTGTTAATAGCCATCAACAGGTTCACCACTCCTATCAGCCCATCACCCATTCCCACCCCCCCACCCCCCACCCTCTGAATATAAATAAGGGTCTGGTTGATTCTGTTTCAGTGTATCTGACGAAGTGTGCATGCACACGAAAGCTCATACCAAAATAAAAACTTAGTTGGTCTTTAAGGTGCTACTGAAGGAATTTTTTTATTTTGCTTAGGCTCTAAAAAGACAGTCTCTGATATAATAAACTAAAAGCACTTTTGGAGTGGTTGAGGTGGGGACATTTTGACACCCCACCACAACCTCCCAGATTTGTTTGAGGTATGAACTTGATATTTCAAGCCATTATATTTTATTATACGTATATGTTTTATGATTTCATCATGTATGATATATTATTGGCCCATCCAGTTCAGCCTTCTCATCAGCTCTGACTGGTAAGCAGCGCTCCTTCGGGCGGGAGCTTCGGGCGGGAGCAGTTTCCCTCCCCTCCTGGAAGTGTCAAGTAATTTGCACCGGGGCCTTCTGAATGTGCACAGCAACTACAATCATGCTTTGTAAACTCCCTCTAGTATGGGTCGTACCACTTGAGATTGTAGCTGAGGGCTCACATGATTTTATGTGGATGTTCGATCTTTTCTCAAGTGGTACAGTCTTTATAAGGCTCCCGCACATTGGAAACTTATAGAATGGCTGTTCTTGTTTTCTGTGCGGACCACAATTTAGCCATGTAAGCTCCCACCTGGAACCTGATCTGGTCTTATCCAAGAACAGGTTTATAACACCTCATTGAGGAGCCGGGGGGGGGGGGGAGCCTGTATGTCTAGACAGTGACAGATTTACGTATAAGCTAAACAAGCTATAGCTTAGGGCCCCACTCTCTTGGGGCCCCCGAAAAAAATTAAAGGAAAAAATGGATGTACATTTCCAAAATATAAGATAAAAACAAATGAAATAATACCTACATACCGCAACAGTGCTTTGTGTTGTGTAGGCTCCTATGATGTAAGTAATGGGCCCCAGCTACTAGCCTGCTCCCTAAAATATCACTGGTTTGCTGATTTCTATATATAGGGTGCCTACATTCTGCATGTGCAAATGACTTTAGATACCTATTAGGTCTATAAATTACCATATAGCATATATTCAACACAAGAAACAGCGACAATTTGTTGTTGACAAAGGACAGCTGGACATATAAAGGGCCTCATTACCTTCAGTAGCTGAGGGCCTCATCAAACCGAAATCCGGCCCTGCGTCCAGATATTCATTGTATGAGCAGTTCCCAAAATGATTCAAAGGAACGTCATCAGGGCCGTCTTAAGCGCCCCTGGCGTCGTGGAGCGACGGATCCCTCCGGCGCCCCCCGCCCCATTTCCCAGCGCGGCGGGCGGGCAGGTGCAGTGCGCAGCGCGGTTGCCACAGGCGCTGCTGCGCAGTGGGCGGGCAGACACAGCGCGGGTGCCATGGGCGCAGCTGCGCGGCGGACCGGCGGACCGGCCGGCCAGCGGGCGAGCACAGCTTGCAGCGCCCTCCTGGCGGGCCAGTGCCGTGGTGCCCTGCGCCACCCAGCCTGGCCGTAGGGCCGGCCCTGAACGTCATCCCCGCGACCGCCCAACCTGAGGGTGCAACATCAATGCAACCCCACCCACTGGCCTTTGTGAGCATACTTTTTAATTCATGTGCTTCGTCGCTGTGAAATGTGCATATAAAGCCAAACATAAATCATTTACCTTGTCTTTCAAGGCCTGTGTCTGCAGCATAAAGAAACGGCCAGATTTCCCCATTACTGGCCAATGGGAGGTTGTAAGTGAAATATATGGGAAGCAGGAGTCTGCCATCTTTGATGCTGTCCTGGTCTGCACTGGACACCACATAGATCCTTATTTTCCACTGGATTTGTTTCCTGGTAGGTGGGATTTTTCTGATGTGGTCAATTGCTTGAGAATTCTGGGGAACCCATATGAAAGCAGAATCCGTGTGGCATGAATATGGTTCACCCCGCTATTCTTTTTAGGGTATTTGGGTGTCTTAGAATAATACATATAGTAACACCGACAACCTCAAATATTTAAGGCACTATGTGTAGGAACAGTTTACAATGCAGCTGAGATTATTAGGACGCCAACATTTAAGAGCAAATTTCTAGGCAACTTGGCTTTTGCCCATGCAAAGGACACATGCGATGCTTAGCCTAAAATGACAGGGGTTCTGCATGATCCCAGGGGAAGTTTTTATATGTGACATGGGTGTAAAAGACCCGGGTTCAAATTCCAACAGAGAAGGTTTGCTTTTGGTTAAGCTGCTTCAGATGCACTGTGTCTGTTGGGAAGAGATCTGGTTCTAGGATTTAAACAAATGACACTAGCCCAACTACTGTTAGTTTACTTTTTGTCCTAATTTGGGACCCAAGCCAGATATCAAGATGAGAACAAGTTTGCTAGGCAAAAAGAGGAGACCTGGGGAAATAGATTTGGCACTTTGGAACCACGCAGTGCTGCCCATAAAGCTGCAATTGTTTTGTTTCATTTAGAACACAAGTGTGTTAAAATCTCACAAGGATCCTGTTCAGTTGGTTGGGCTGAGAGTCAGTGACCTGCCTACAGTGACTTAAAGAGTTGAACCAGATGACATCCATATATATTTTTAATCCCTTGTATACCCCAGTCACATAAAAGGTGGAGGGTTTAGAAGGATCGAACTATGACACACAGAAAGAAGAAAATGAAGGAGACCCAAACCTTCTTTCTCCATATTACCTCCCAATGGTCAATTCCTGCTCCCCAACTTAGCTACATGTGAGCTAGAATGCAACCCATGTTTTCCACTCCAAACCTGACGGTCTGGGCCAACCTTTCTCAACCTTGGGTCCCCACATGTTGCTGGCCTACAGCTCCCATCAACCCTAACTAGCAGGACCAGTGGTCAGGGATGATGTGAGTCGTAGTCCAACAACATCTGGGGACCCAAGAATGAGAAAGGCTGGTTTAGACTCTGCTGCCCACTGCCTCTCTTTGGCTGTAGGGGCTGCAAGAAAAGGTGGTTCATCTTCATCTCATCTAGTGTCTATTTAGCCCTATCTGTCCCTTGCTTCTTGGGAGAAAAGCGATGACAAACCTAGACAGCATCTTAAAAAGCAGAGACATCACCTTGCCGACAAAGGTCTGTATAGTTAAAGCTATGGTTTTCCCAGTAGTGATGTATGGAAGTGAGAGCTGGACCATAAAGAAGGCTGATCATCGAAGAATTGATGCTTTTGAATTAGGGTGCTGGAGGAGACTCTTGAGAGTCCCATGGACTGCAAGAAGATCAAACCTATCCATTCTTAAGGAAATCAACCCTGAGTGCTCACTGGAAGGACAGATCGTGAAGCTGAGGCTCCAGTACGTTGGCCACCTCATGAGAAGAGTTCCTGGAAAATACCCTGATGTTGGGAAAGATTGAGGGCACAAGGATGAGATGGTTGGACAGTGTTCTTGAAGCTACCAACATGAGTTTGACCAAACTGCGGGAGGCAGTGGAAGACAGGAGTGCCTGGCGTGCTATGGTCCATGGGGTCACGAAGAGTTGGACAGGACTAAACGACTAAACAACAGCAACAGCAGCAACAACAACAACAACAACAACAACAACACCTATCCCAGGATGTAGAAACTGGTGTTGGGATATGCTAGGTAGCATGCAGTGAATATATATGGGTGAAGGATACAAATTGGCTGATTATGGTAGGTGTGTGGAAACCTTCACACTCCAGAAGTTGCTAAACTACAACTCCCATCATCTCTGGCTATTGGCCACACTTGCTGGGCCTGGTGAGAGTTTTGGTTCAGGAACATTTGGAAGGCCAAAGGTTCCCCACCGCTTATGGCATTTATACATCGCCCATTATGAAACCATCACGGTGGTTTACAGAAGAGCTTAGTTAAAGGAAATACAATTTAGCTGAAAGAACAAAAACTCTAAATAGATGCAGCAGTAAAGCTCCAAGCAGTATGAAAGAGAAAGAAATGCAGCCTGATGGGAGCTGGAGTCCAGGAACACCTGGAGGGTTTGCAGGTGCCCCATCTCTGCTCGGAGGAAGAACATTTCATACCTGGGGCGATGTCGGTCTTGACAATCCCTGCTAGGGGCACGGATAAAACTCTGTGAAACCTGTACGGATGTTTAAATCTGAGGCTTTCCCTTGACAGTCAAAGCAACAAGGATACACCTTGCCCAGCACCATGCAAATTGGCTTATTTCTCCTTTTCACAGGTATTGAGAAGTTTAAGGGGAAAATTATGCACAGCCGAGAATATAAGCACCCTGAAAAATTCCGGGACCAGCGAATCCTCGTGATAGGCTTGGGAAATTCTGGAGCAGACATCTCCGTGGACCTCAGCCATGTCACTAAGCAGGTTCTGCTCACTTAAGAAAAAGCAAATCAATCATTTGCCTTATATTCTCCTAAACACCTTTCTGGGGCACCTTTATCAAGCTTTGGGCCCTGTAGTGCCACTAAAACCAACAGAAGAGGTGACACTTAACTGCTTAATTCTGCACGTGTTTACTTGTAAGGAAGTCCCACTTAATTCAATGGGACTTGATGCCTCAGAATCTTTTTCCTAAATATGCAATTTAAAAACAAAACACAAAGCAATTCATGGGGGGCTTTGAGGTTGAGCAATGGACCCACAGAGTCCCTTAGCTGCCTTTTCACCCACAGAGGGAAATATACTGGAGTTCCCCCTGTAGGATAATATTCCAAAATGGTATTCCCCACCTGCAGTATACCAAAGGATAGTGTATCAAACCCCTACAAAGTACCCTGCCAGCACATTCTAGTATGTGTTGGTTATGCCTGAACATGTGAACATGTGATTCCATTACACTTGGCTCTCAGTAGGCATCTGTGGTGGGTTTTTCTTCCTTAACCTGCCCCTGTCTCCTCTGGATAGATCTTTCTGAGCACCAGAACTGGCACCTGGGTGGTGAATCGTGTCTCCGATGACGGGTACCCCTTAGACGTGGTTCATTTTACACGTTTCAAAAACCTCCTTCGCAATATGCTTCCTTGCACTCTGGTGAACCTGTGGGGAGAGAAGAAGCTGAACATGAGGTTTAATCATGAGAACTATGGTATAAAACCCCAGCACAGGTAAGGCAGGAGTCTTTTTTTTAATCTTGGAGAATTGTGAAGGGTGGGGAATTCTTCCTTTCTTTGCTGTTTTTAGCATTTTTTTCCTTTTTCATGTAAATATGCAAGGAACCATTTCCATTCTTCTATTAAAATTTTGTTATCTTGATTTCTTATTTTTCCGGTAAGTTTTGCCATTTCTGCATATTCCATAAGTTTTTGTATCCATTCTTCTTTTTCTGGGACTTCTTCTTTCCATTTTTGGGCAAGTAATAAATTTCAATACAGTTTGGGTAAGCTCTGTGCCTATAATTCCCCAAAGGAAAGCTTTTGGCTTTCCCCACAAACATTATTTTAAACATCTTTTTCAATTCATTATATATCATTTCCCAGTTAAGCTTTAACCTTACTACAAGTCCACCACATATGGTAAAAAAGAACCTTCTTTCTCTTTACACTTCCAACACTTATTTGATATTGATTTATACATTTTTGCCATTTATTCGGTGTTAGGTACCATCAATATAACACTTTCATATAATTTTCTCTTAGACCATAACATGCTGTAAATTTTATATTCATATTCCATGATCGTCCCCATGCTTCCATATTTATATTTTAACCAATAACTGTTAACCAATAACTGCAAACCACTGTTATAAATCTATACTGTCCTCCTGTTCTCGGGAAGATTCAGGAAGAAGGGGGCGGTCCCCACCATTCCTTCTCAGTCCAGTCCCTGACACATACACACAGAGAAGCAAAGGCTTCTCCTCTTGTGCTCCGTAAAGAGCCATGAACACTGGGGGTGACAAACAACCAAGGAATAAATCTTAATAAACTTCTGCAAGCACAGAACAACCCCCCCCCCCAACCCATCCAGAGGTTGCAGCACTTCAACATCTATTTCCTTCTTTGCCCCGTAGGTTCCTCAGTAGGTATCCCATTGCAGCTGACGACCTTCCAAACGCCATAATTTCTGGTAGGGTGCTCATGAAGCCAAACGTGAAGGAGTTCACTGAGAGAGGAGTGATTTTCGAAGATGGCAGCAGAGAGGAAGAGATTGACGTGGTGATCTTTGCCACAGGCTACAACTACTCCTTTGCCTTCTTTGAGGAGGGAGTCATCAAGACAAGGGACAATGGGATCCCGCTATATAAGTTTGTCTTCCCACCACAGCTGGAAAAGCCCACACTGGCAATCATTGGCCTCCTCCAACCTTTGGGCGCCATCATGCCAATAGCTGAACTCCAAGCTCGCTGGGCCACAAGAATCTTCAAGGGTAAGGAAGAGAGGAATACACTGTGGATTCCTGAGCTACTGCTCTGCTAAGGTCTCCAGCTTGGGCTCTGTTCTGTATAATGAACTCCCCGATCCATGCTGGAATGACAAAGAGTTATGGGTCGATTCTCATGGGGGTGAAAATGTGATTTCTAATCCAACCATACATTTCTATAGCTGTGTCTGGGAGAGGACTGAGTTATGAGAGGGGTTGCAGTAGGCAAGGAGACCAGGGCTTGAACCAAACCAGCGTTTTACCTAAGAGGACAGGAAAGGAATGAGCAGCTTTTTGCAGGAGAAAGAGCGCTGTGAAACAATTGGGCAGCCGATCCTTTATTTGAAATGCTTAACTGGTACATATGTGTGTGTTATTTTTCAGGCCTGCTCAAGTTGCCTTCAGAGGATGAAATGATGGCTGACATAACTGAGAAGATCAAGTATAATGAGAAACGGTAGGTTGCCGTCTTTCCATACTTACGGTGAGGGGTGCTGATTTCTCTCGGGACTTCAGCATGCTGAATTTCCTGGTCTTGGAAGCTTACTTCTTATTTCTAGCTTTGTAGAGTGTTCTTCAAATGTGTAGTTTGCCAGAGCTTCCCATTAGTTCATGTCATTTTACACCTCTACATTGCTGGTGGGCACATTGATAAAATGCGGCAGAAAAGCAATATTTGTGCCAGTGTACAAGCTTTTTTCCCTGCAGCATTCCCCCGTGTTTGAATAGGGTGGCAAGTGTGTGTGTGTGTGTGTGTGACCTTTGACCACCAATTTGGGAAGACTAGCATCCCTTGAGCAATAGGATGTGGGGCAGAGGAACAGTTTGGGGCTAGTTTCCATTTTAAACTGGGAGTCAGAGAAGCAGAAAGAGTTGACTGAGGTTGAAGCATCCTTCTGGTCCACAGTTGCTCTTTGGCAACCTGATGCATAATTACTAGCTTTGCTACCTGCTAAGGAGTGCATCTATTTCTGCTCTGCCCAGCCTGGATATTTGTAAGCAAAGCAAATATACGCAAGAGATGATAAGTCTCCAGTGCTCTCTCATCCACAGGAAGGTGAACCCTCCACCAGGGCTGTACCTAGGTCCGGGCTGGGTGGCACAAGGCGCCAGGGCGCCTGGCCATCAGGGGCACAGAAGGGGTGCTGAATGCTGATGTCTGCCTTCATGCACCTCTGCTGTTGAGCGGCTTCAGGCAGCTCTCCGGAGGTGCGTGGGGAGCGCTGGCCTGGGGCCGCCTGAACAGCTGAGAGGCGCAGCGCGGCGGCCCCAGGCTTGCGCTCCCCGCACGCCTCCGGAGCTTCGTGCGGGGAGCGGGAGCCTGGGGCCGCCTCCTCCGCACCTCTCAGTTTCTGAGCGGCTTCAGGCCGCTCTCCGAAGGCAGCAGGGAGCGCAAACCTGGGGCTGCCTCCTTTGCGCCTCTCAGCTCCCGCGCGCCCCTCCTGCCCGCTTCACTCACGGGGGCACTGGAGGGATCTTGGCACCAGGGCGCCAGATATGGTCAAGACGGTCCTGCCCTCCACTGCTGTCCTGAAGTCTCAGGAAGTGTGTTGCCACTGGAAATGATGGGTCTTGCTCCCGGGGATTAAAAGCAGCCAAATGGGCCAAACTTGGCAAAGGGGGGAGGGGGTGGCTGTAGGGAGACCAAGCCGGAGCTGCGTTTAAGGTCTCCTCATGGTCTAACTAATGCCTGCTGATTCCCTTCCTCTCTCCTCAGATATGTGCCAAGCCAGCATACCATGCTCCAGGTGCAGTACGTTGATCACATGGACGAACTGGCCTCCCTGTCGGGAGTGAAGCCCAACCTGTCGCGCCTCATCCTGACGGACCCAAAGCTGGCCTGGGAGGTGTTCTTTGGGCCCTGCTCTCCGGTGCAGTTCCGTCTGAGCGGGCCTGGGAAGTGGGAGGGGGCCAGAAACGCCATCCTCACCCAGAAGGAGAGGATTGTCAAGGCCACCAAGACCCGAGGCCTGCAGACCTGCGTGGGCACCAGTCTGCCTTCGACTCCTTGTTTCTTCATCAAAGTGCTTGGCTGTTTTGCCTTCTTTGCCATCCTAGTAGCTTACCTGTAGATTGGCGCCATTTCCTTGTACCTGTATACTCTTGTACCTGGCAAACATCTAGGATGCTGGGAAGAACAGATGTGGCATTAAAGAGAGCAGAATCTGTTACATGTTACATATCTGTTACATTGTACATCTCAATGTGTCCAGCACCCTAATCTGAGGACTCTCACATTCAAAAGTTCCCAAGGAAAGAAAACCTTGTTATGATGGAAGATCATAAAAATCTACCCTCTGACTTGTATGAGTTCTATGAACATCCCCCATCTTTTCCTCCACAGATCAGGCTTTTGAACTGCTTAGAAGTGAGGATAAACAGTTTTTGAAATTACAGAGCAATAGCCACGTCAATATTTTATTCATGCAGCTGTCAGTCTACAACAGCTTATAACACAATAAATCTGTCCGTCTTTTAAGATGTTACAAGGCCCTGAGCAACTCTATCAGCTTAAGCTTCTGTGAGACAGAGAAATGTCAAAACTGGAGGTCTGTAGAATTTCTAAGAAATAAAACATACAACATGCTGAGCTAATCACAGTGACTGTTTACTGAAGTGCATGAAATGAAACATTATCAGCAAGATATAAAGCAGGGATGGGCAACCTTTTGGGGGCTAGTACACGGGACCAGATTCAGCTTGCTAGTCCCACTTAGCAGAAGCCTACACAAATACTTCTGCTAGAGCAGTGCCACTTCTTTCCACTTCCTCCCCCCCCCCTGTGGGCCAAAATTGGGGTGTGTGTGTGAGGAGAATCCCAGGATAGCATACAGAAGAGGAGAGGGGAGATTATTCCACTGGGCAAGCAGAAGTGCTTACGCAGGCAGACATTTCTAATAGCGGAATGCTGAATCCCTCCCTAAATTTCCCTGCACCCCAGGGGTGGGGAGCACACACTTGTCAATCTCCTGATGCCATGATCATCTGATGTCATAATGACAGCAGGTGGTTGCCATGTGTCAGACCCAGGCGCGGTGCTAGGGCTTTTTGCGCCCTAAGCAAAACACTTTCTGCCCCCCCCGTGCATGCGTCATGACGCACGCACGCCCCAGCGTGCCTGCGGAGCTTTGCGTGGGGAGTGGGAGGCCGAGGCCGCCTCAACTGAACAGCTGAGAGGTGCAGCGAGGTGGCCCCAGGCTCACGCTTCCCCCGTGCGCCTCCGGAGCTTCGCGCCCGGAGCGCGAGCTTGGGGCCGCCTAGCCATGCCTCTCAGCTGTTCAGATGAGGCGGCCCCAGGCTGCCGCTCCCTGCGCGAAGCTCCGGAGGTGCGCGGGGATCGCTGGGAGCGCGAGCCTGGGGGCGGGGCTGCCTCCTCCTGCTCTCTGCTCCGCTGCAGCCTGCAAGACCCTGCTGATCATGCTGGCTGGCGGGCCCTGCTGCCGCTTCTCTGCCGCTCCCCGCGCACCTCCTGAACTTTTCGCCGGGAGTGCAAGCCTGGGGCCGCCTCGCCCGCCTTTCAGCTGTTCAGAGGAGGCGGCCCCAGGCCCGCGCGCCTCCGGATAGCGGCCTGAGGCAGCACCGGCGGTGGGCGGTGGGCGGCCTGGTCAGCGCCCCCTCCATTTTGGCGCCCTAGGCCGTGGCCTAGTTCACCTTAATGGAAGCGCCGGGGCTGGTCAGACCATAGCGCTTTGCGACGCACATCCCAAATGCCCAACAATAAGCTGGTTGCCAGGCGCTCTGTAAGCCCCGAGCTTGAAAGTTAGAGAGAATGAAATGTGCAGAATGGGAGAGGAGCAAAAGTTGGTCTCTGCATCCTGCAATTGAGAATTCTCTGAGAGCTGCTTCTACACTCCTCAGAGAACTACAGTTCTCACGAGCGCCAGAGGTCCAGGCCCAGGGAAGGGCTTGAGAATTAAACCCATCCATTCTTCTGCCTTCCACAAGGTGTCGTCTGAGATCCACAACAGATTGGGCTCTTTCTGATGAAAAATCCCCGCTTTCATTGTTAATATCCAGTCTGGAGTTCTAGGGAACACAAACATTTGCACACTGCTTTGTAACATTCAGTTGGCCACATAGAGATACACCTTTAACTTACATCCATGAAAAAAAAATGCTTCCAGGCGTTTTCCAGGAACTCTTTAAGTCTGACGCAGAGAGTTGGTGGTCCTAGCCCTGCTCACAGGTTTGCGGCCAGGCAGAGATCAGATGTAGGAACCAACACTTGGAGCCTCTCTGCCACAATTTGCTCAGATGTGGCAGTTATACGGTCTGACATTAAGTTAAATCTTGGTCGAGTGTTTTTTTTTTTTTTTAAAAAGAGAGATTTATGTCTGTTGAAATAACTTTGAAATTTATATTTGATTGCACGTTTAATGAATTGGCCCAGTACTGAATTGCTTCCAGGATTTATAAAAAACACATACTGTACATCCACAGCTCAAAAAGCCAAATTACACTGATGACAGTATTTTGAATAATGGTAATGTGAATGAGTGTGGAGATTAAGTCATATATTACAGAGCCGATTCCTTTACAAATCCATTTGCACTCAAGCATAGGTGTTCCAGGCAAAAACAAACAAACAAACAAACAAACAAACAAACAAACAAACAAATGCATTTCAAAGCATGCCCAGGAGGCTATTGACTTGCCGGCTGGGTGTTCTGCTTTAAGGACAAAGAAGATCAGAACATGCTGTAGGCTGCTTTGGAAAGCCACCATCTCTGCTTGCAGGGGGTGAGGCTTCATTTTTCTGCATGTTTAGTGATTGGTGCTACACATACAATAGACACATCTGCATAGACTATAGCTATGCCATTTACTGCCACGGCTCCCAATTTAGGGACCTTGAGCAGTAGCACCATTGTAAAGCTCCAATTCTGCTGTGGTTCTCAATGCTAAGCGCAAAATTATGACATGCCCCTGGAAATGGAACCATACTGTCAAGTGGCATGTTGTCTTGCAGGCATTTCACATATGCCTTTGTAGATGTTGTGCAAGGAAAAAATATATATATACTGATGTGTGTGTGTGTGTGTGTGTGTGTGTGTCTCACACACACAGAGACAGAGAGACAGAGACTTCCTCTCACAACTGAATAGCTGAGTAGCTTGCCACAGCCTATCCACAATACAATTAAGGCTAAAATGTGGTGATTCCACATCTTGGTGTTCAAGCAACTTGGTCCTTAACAGTTCAAGTCCTTGCTTTTTGCACAGGAAACTCCCTGTTTGTTTGTTTGTTTGATTGATTGATTGATTTTATGTTTCCCTTCCCAAAACCCCTTTGCAGAGCAGCAGAGGTCAGATCTGTCTGCGGTAAACTGCTGCTTTTGCAAGATTATTTTATTCGTGGGATCTATTCACAACACAGCTGAGATTTAATCACCAAGCACATAGTCGCAACGGAGTAATTGCCAACTGCCCCAATGGCCACCTATAATTTCTACCAGACCTAGCAATTAGCTCCCACAATTAATTGCATTAACTCGGTTAAACCCATAATTGAGTAATTTTAGTTTTGGGGAAGTATAAACAAGTTCATGTCTGCAAATAAAGTGAGAGCTCTTTTTTTGTAGGTATTCAATAACAAGAGTATATGGAGCTGGAAAAGATTATAGCTTTACAAGGCAGAGATTTTATGGGTCACATCACATGTTTCGTGGCTTGGTTTTCACATATTATCTTCAACCTGCTCCAGTGTGTAATCAAAGACTTGTGGAATCGAATTGCCCCCATGTTGTTAAACACGTAAACAAAATAACTGACCATTTGCTAGCTTATAATGTTGCCTTATATCCACCACCTGAGGGAAGCTGCCCAATAAGAGGGCTGGCGATTTTATGAGCTGTGGATGATCAATTTATATCCATGTTATTCATTTTTGCGCAGATTCCTACCTGTGTTTCATAAGTGCAAACTGCAGCATTAATGTGTTTTTTAATAATAATTTTATTAGTTTTCAATTACAGTCCAATAATAGCCTCATTATAACAATGCCAAATTATAATACAATTGCTAACACCAATCATTCAGATACCAAATTATATAATTTAGGTGGCCCCCCACGTGCTAGAATTGATGGCTTGGTGATTTTCTTTATTTCTGCATTCCAAATTCTTATTAATTTCAATTACACTCCAGTCAAGATAGCAATCCCTTATATAACAACTGCAATATTAACAACTTCCATTTGTATTAACACATTAAGTGATTTATGGAACTACAGGTGAGGCACTCAACCTATGTCCTTATTCTACCTGTGTGTGGCAATTATTCTGTCCGTGATGTTTCTTCCTGTACTGCAGCATTAATGTTGGCCAGTTGACTTTACAAAAATGTCTATTTGGCTTGAGATACAGCAGGACCCAGGTGGCGCTGTGGTTAAACCACTGAGCCTAGGGCTTGCTGATCAGAAGGTCGGCGGTTCGAATCCCTGTGACGGGGTGAGCTCCCGTTGCTTGGTCCCAGCTCCTGCCAACCTAGCAGTTCGAAAGCACGTCAAAATGCAAGTAGATAAATAGGAACCGCTACAGCGGGAAGGTAAACGGCGTTTCCATGTGCTGCTCTGGTTCGCCAGAAGGGGCTTTGTCATGCTGGCCACATGACCTGGAAGCTATACGCCGGCTCCCTCGGCTAATAATGTGAGATGAGTGCGCAACCCCAGAGTCGGTCACGACTGGACCTAATGGTCAGGGGTCCCTTTACCCTTTACCTTTACAGCAGGTTTAATGCTCATTTTCCAATATCTTTCAGAAAGAGACACCCACAAATGTTGGGTTCTGTGATTCTACGTATTTGCACTGATGTGCCTATTCTTCAAAAATAGGAAACTGGGCACGTTCCAAATATTGTCTGGGGGTGGTTGCTCAACTGGAAACACTGCTGAACTTATGATAACTGCTCCCATCCAAGTATGGTGAAAGAAGGCATGGCTGCAAACTTTGGCAAAGTTGTTTAGGTTAAAGGAGATTTTGGGTAGAGGAACAAAAGGGTTCAGAATGGCCATACTGAGATGCTCAGAAGTGGCTAATAACATATGTTTAGAAAAAAAGAGTAAAAGATTATAGCCATACAACAGACTAATCATTGAATTGTAGGGTTGGAAGTGACCCAAAATGGTCCTCTATTCCAGCCCTCTGCAATGCAGGAATTGCAGCTAAAGAATCCCTGACAGATGGCCATCCAACCTCTGCTTGAAAACTTCCAAGAAAGTGCCGGAAGCACTGGGGGGCACCGCACAGCCCCCAGATCAAGATAAGCCTCTCCAGGAGTCTTCCTATGGAACACAGTATGAGACGGTCATAACTCTTTAGTCCCATTGTGCAGCATTCCCAAAATATGTGCACATTCAGATAGCATAGCTACCAAGTCTCCCGTATTCCCCGGGAAACCCCCGTTTTTCCAGCCGTTCCCAGCTGGAAAAACTGGGTTTTTTGTTTTCCCCCGGTTTATTTACCGACCGAGGGAGGTTCCTTCTGCGCATGTCTGGAATCTCTGGACATGCGCAGAAGCGATTTCTGGCGCGGCGGCCATTTTGGAACTGGGCGGAGCATGCTCAGAAGCGACTTCTGGTGCTGCTCTGCCCAGTTCCAAAATGGCGGCAGCGCTACTTCCGGTCTGCCGATCCCTTATTTTTCCGGCAGGAACTTGGCAGGTATGTCAAATAGCAGAGTAAAGCTGGAAGCTGAGGCTATGAGGTGTGTCATCTAAGTAATTTATTAAGCAATATATACAGGACAAAGCAATAATGGCTTCCTCTCACATCTTCTCCGAGAGAGAGAGAGAGTGAGAGAGAGAGAGAGAGAGAGAGAAGAAAGCACAATACAATGGAAGAGATAGGACTGGCTTCCGTTTCCCACACTTTCCAAGCATGGAATGTAAACACAGACATGTGATATAACAATCACACATCCAACAATGGGAGAGAATGAAAATACTGACAGGAAGGAGAATCCACCACCTCTGGAGGGAGAACGTTCCACTGTTGAATAGCTCTTACTGTCTGAAAGTTTTCCCTGATGCTTAGTTGGAATCTCCTTACTTGCAACTTGAATCCATTGGTTTGGGTCCTACCCTCTAGAACAGGAGAAAACAAGCTTGCTCCATCCTCCATGTGACAGCCCTTGATATATTTGAAGATGGCTATCATATCTCCTCTCAGTCTCCTCCTTCCCAGGCTAAAAATACCCAGCTCCTTCAACTGTTCCCCATAAGTCTTGCCTTCTCCAACTCCCTCAACACTACAATTCAGATAACAAAGCAGCATGAGTTAGCAACAGTTAGTTAAAAAGCCTATCAGACTAAAATAATAATAATAATAATAATAATAATAATAATAATAATAATAATTTATTATTTATACCCCGCCCATCTAGCTGGGTTTCCCCAGCCACTCTGGGCGGCTTCCAACAGAAAAATAAAATACAATAATGGATTAAACATTAAAAGCCTCCCTAAACAGGGCTGCCTTCAGATGTCTTCTAAAAGTCTGGTAGTTGTTTTTCTCTTTGACATTTGATGGGAGGGCGTTCCACAGGGCGGGCGCCACTACCGAGAAGGCCCTCTGCTTAGTTCCCTGCAACTTGGCTTCTCGCAATGAGGGAACCGCCAGAAGGCCCTCGGTGCTGGACCTCAGTGTCCGGGCAAAACGATGGAGGTGGAGACGCTCCTTCAGGTGAAAGTTGTAACACTTTCACCAGGAATCTAGATGAGATGAGAAACGGGACCAATTTGATCTCCAGGTACAGGAAGTTCCACAACTTCAGTTGCATGACAGAGAAACTTCTCCTTCACATGCCCACCAACTGCACCTTTGATGGTGACGATGGACACAGAGCAGAGACTCCTTCAAAAGCTTGAGTAGATAGGTAGGATCATGTGGGAGGAGATGGTTCTTCAAACAACTTGGTCCTTTCAGGTCTTCACAGGTACTCAGCACAGCTCTTGGAATTGGAAATGTTTGTTAAGTCAGTGTGGTTGGAGGAGTTGTGCAGAGCCACAAGCTCCATGAAAGCAGCCCTGGTCAAAACTGTAGTTTAGTGGAAGAACCATGCAGAAAGTGAGTCCATTTCCCAGGCTTCCCCTTCAGTCTAATATCCAATTTCTATGGGTTACGATGATAAATAAAGAGTAGTCCAAAAAAAGAAGAAGCTGGAAACAAACGATTTTAATGTTTCCAAAAAATGTTTTGAACTTCATTCCAGAAGATTTAAGTCTCTGCAAGGGAAATGTCTGCATCTAATTAGGATAGAGGGAACATTTTTGTTTACTAGCCCTGTTTATGTAACTGGGCCTGGCAACGCAAAGCTATTCCTTACACCAGAGCAGTAACACTGAACTCAGAAAGACTACTGGGGTGTAAGTGCTTTGAGAACTTGTCTTTCTCTTGCCCATCAAGCCCTTCAGTTTTCCTGTCACAAGCTATATTTAGATGTGTTGGATGTTCTTAAATTTGCACGTTTGACGGTTCAATGGCAGCATAGAGTACAACTAGAAAGAGAGGAAAATAAAGGAGCATTGATAAAAATCAGCTCCCAATCCTATACTTGATGCCAAAGGCTTGAACACGTATTGAATTAGTATGTCATGCACGAAACAGCAAAAGTCACATTCCTGATGCTTCTCCCTGGAAGCAAAAATGGGATAAAAACCCCTCATTGGCAATGTGATTTGCTGACCAGATCATTCTGAAGAGCTGGGGGGGGGAGTAAGGACTACACATTCTTACCTTTGCCAAAGGGTCTGATGACTGTTGCCTTCTTCCTTTCCATCAAGGCCACCTTTTAGTGGATAAGGTAAAGGTAAAGGGACCCCTGACCATTAGGTCCAGTTGTGACCGACTCTGGGGTTGTGCGCTCATCTCACATTATTGGCTGAGGGAGCCGGCGTATAGCTTCCAGGTCATGTGGCCAGCATGACAAAGCCACTTCTGGCAAACCAGAGCAGCACATGGAAACGCCATTTACCTTCCCGCTGTAGCGGTTCCTATTTATCTACTTGCATTTTGATGTGCTTTCGAACTGCTAGGTTGGCAGGAGCTGGGACCAAGCAACGGGAGCTCACCCCGTCACAGGGATTCGAACCGCCGACCTTCTGATCAGCAAGCCCTAGGCTCAGTGGTTTAACCACAGCGCCACCTGCGTCCCTCCTACGAACCCTTTCCCCATCCTTTGGACCACCTGGGAATCTCAATAAACTTGGTGTACCTGGAACACAGCTGAGGGCAACCTGAGCCTCACCCACCTTGAGCCTGCCCATAAAAAGCAAGTTCAGAGTGAGACACCGCTGTTCCCAGGAAATCTTCTCATCGTGAGACTTTTGTGGGTGAGTGGAAAGTTTGTTTGGACCCTGGGTGAGAACCTGGAGGCTGAGAGGGTGGGTATGTCAAAAGGAAAATGGAATAATATTTATTTATATATATTAGTAACTTTGTATTAGTGTAACTTTTTGATAGGTAACTGTAATATTTTTGTTTTTTGTCTTGCTTGTTTTTTTTAAATAGAGTTTATTTATTCATTAAAAACATATACAAAAATAGAAATAGAACAAAAAAGCAAGAAGCAAAAATAGCCAAAATACAAAGAAAATATAAACACAAATTAACAATAAACTAAATTAACACTAGAATATAAACACAAATTAATAATCAACTAAATTAATGATAAAATATAAACAAAAACAAACAATACACCAAAATCTGCCTTCTCAAAATAATTCCAAACAAACTTTTTCCAAGATAAATCCCTTTCCCCACCCCCCCTCCACCATCTGTGACTTCCAGCCTCTCCTACACTCTGCTTTATATCTACTTAGCTAATTGCATACCTTATTTTCCTATAATTTCCTGTTATTTTTTAATTTTGTACCCTTCATATTTCTGCTATAAGATTTGCTTTTTCCACTTGTTTCTTTAAATATTGCTTAAAGGAGATCCAATCTTTCTCTACTTTTCCTTCACTTACCCCCTTTGCTACCCCAACTTTAATAGCCAATTTTTGTTACATTATTAATTTTGTAAGCCATTTCATTTTGGAATGAAATTTATAAAGAATTAAAAAAGATAGTCAAATATTCCTTTAAAAAAGATCCGGAAATATTTCTTTTGGGGATGTTAAAAGAAGAGATTAAAGCGAAAGACAGATGTGTTTTGATGTATGCTACTGTAGCTTAGAGACTCCTGATAGCAAAAAATTTGGAAAGTCCAAAGCAAAGAAAACTGTAATATTTTTGTAATGTTTTGTTTAAGTTGCCTGTCCTTGCTTCTTCTTTTTTGTACTCTGCTTGGAGACATTTTAAATATATTAAGTGGTATGGAAACTAAAATTAAATATTCACTCAATCAATGCTTACTGAAAAACAAGTGGACAGATTTGAACTTTTGCATAAGGAAGAAAAGATTCGTTCTCAGCTGGAAAGCCACAACGGGAAGTGAAGGAAGCTGGTTTCCTGGGATAGTTTTCAGGGTTTTCATGCATACCTCTTCAGTAAATGTTCTGATTGATCTGAAACTTCATACATAGAATTAGTTACTGGATGCCCAAACACAGAAATAGATTTCACTGGAAGCACTACAACAAGAACTTGTCCCCAATTCTGTATTCCTTCATTGTGTTAGAAAAAAGAGTTACAGCCATTTTGCTTTCCCATTTGGATCTTACCTTCCAAGTCCCGGACTGCAGAATCCGGGACCGGCAGCCGTGTGACACCGGAAGTTGCGTCGACGTAACTTCCGGTGTCGCTCTGCCCATCTATGGGCACCAAAAATGGCCGCCGCTGACACCGGAAGTCGTGTCTATGCACTTCCGGACATGTGTAGATGCGACTTTTGAAGCCGACGGCGGCCATTTTTGGTGCCCATAGAAGGGCAAATCGGAAAGAAAAAAATGGCCGCCGGCAGGGGAAAATAACGGAGAAAAACGGGAGACGAAGTGATACGGGGGACCACCGGGAAAAGGTAAGTAAAAACGGGGTACTTGGCAGCTATGATTTGGGTTTCTGAATTCTGATTTGGATTCAAGGGTCAGGTCTGAATTGCCCAGACTGAATTCACTCAGCTCATTCTCAACCACTGAATCAGAGGAGTCCTGTAGTACCCTAGTAGAAACTTTCCTTGATTTAGAGAAGGCAGCTAGGTCAGCATAAACATCTGCCATAGGCTAACTCTTATGCAAAACATTTGCTTTGCCTTTTTCACCATTAATTTCCATTCTAAAAGTTCTGAACCTTTAGCCCAAAGCTGAGGCCAAGACATACCAAACGCACGGCCAAGAAAAGCAATCGTCTTTTGTTCACTCAAAGCCTAGCAAGCCTGAACAAAGGGGAACTGGGTCCCAATGTAGGATAAAGTGAATGGTTTTGGGGTTGAGTGGGAGGAAAATGCTGTAAAGAATGCAGTTAATATATACAGTGGTACCTCGGGTTACAGATGCTTCAGGTTACAGACTCTGCTAACCCAGAAATAGTACCTCAGGTTAAGAACTTTGCTTCAGGATGAGAACAGGAGGCCCCATTAGCTAAAGTGGTGCTTCAGGTTAAGAACAGTTTCAGGTTAAGATCGGAGCTCCAGAACGAATTAACCCAAGGTACCACTGCCTTTGACCAGCTTGCCACCAGCCTTTGACCAGCTTGCCACCTCAGGTTCCTATTTTATCCACCTTAGGGTGAGAATCAGGCTGCTGAGGCAGGCAATTTAGCAAAACAGTCTGGTCAAATATGCTTCATTATCCAGACCAACATCACCCCTCCTCTGAAATGTCACCCCTAGCTGCCATCATGTGGGCTAGAGGGTCCCAAACTTATTTGGCCTACCGCCCCATTTTCAGAAAGAAAGAAAAAATACTCAGTGCCCTACTGGAATTCTACCTTCTTTAAGCAAACGCAACAAATTTTATGTATCTACATTTCTACCTATATCCTACGACATAGCAAAGAAAGATGTGAACAGCTTGGGTTGCCAACCCACTGCCACGAAGCCAGGGGCCAGGAGCTGAGACCTGTGATGTATGGGAGAGGGAGCATGAGGGGCTCCTGGTGCTGCTCCCCCCAGGTAAAGGTAAGGTAAAGGACCCCTGAACAATTAAGTTCAGTCAAAGGAGACTCTGGGGTGCGGCGTTCATCTCACTTCAGGTCGATGGAGCTGGCGTTTGTCCACAGACAGCTTTCTGGGTCATGTGGCCAGAATGACTTAACTGCTTCTGGTGCAACGGAACACCGTGATGGAAACCAGAGCGCATGGAAACGCTATTTACCTTCCCGCCACCTGTTCATCTACTTGCATTGGCGTGCTTTCGAACTGCTAGGAGGGCAGAAGCTGGGACAGAGCAATGGGAGCTCACCCCATCGTGGGGTTTCGAACTGCCGGCCTTCTGATTGGCAAGCCTAAGTGGATCAGTGGTTTAGACCGCAGTGCCGCCTGTGTTCCCCCAGGACTGCAGCTGCTGCATCAATCCCCGGACAGCTAAGCCCCAGGAGCCTGCCACTGCAGATCAGACCCACCCCCCCCAGTCCATCCGATGAGTAATTTGTTTTGTATTGTCTTGGGTTGCTTGGATTGGTCGCATTTATTTATTTAGGTGGGCGAGTGCAGAGGAGACTGAAAATGGCAGCACCCGTGCGGGAGCAGTGGCGGAGGAAGCCGCTTGGGCGCCTGGGGCGGCGTGCCCAGCGGCGGGGCGCACTGCAGGGCCTCGGGAATCTGCCTGCCTCTCCCCACTCAACCGCCCCACAGCTGGGGGTGGGGGGTGGGCAGCGGGCGGACTGTTTGGGCAGTGCGGAGCCTGCATGAGCCGAAGCCACCGTGCCTTTCAAGGAGAGACGCGTGGCTCGGGCACGCTGCAGGCCCCGCGGTGATTGCTGCCCTGCATTTAGTCACCCCCCTCAGTGGTGACACCCGGGGCAGACTGCGCCTACCACACACCCCTTCCTCCGCCACTGCTGGGGAGGCCTGAGTTGACGAGAGCTTCCCCTTGATGATGCAATCCTAGCCCTCAGGAACGGCTCCAACCTCCAAACATGGCGATAACCATCCTCATCCTGATTTTGTGTGTGTGTGTGTGTGTGTGTGTGTAACTCTCCCCCTTTTTGCGTCCGTTTTTGTATTTTTAGCCATTTCCCCCCTTCCTTTTCACTTTAAACCACTTCCGCGCCTGCGACGGAGGTGGTGTTGTGGGCAGGCCCAACCACACTCTTGCGATGGGGGCTGAGAGCTCAGCCCCTTCGTGATTGGTCGTCCCCGCCTCCGTCAGCCCCAAGCCGACCAATGAGGTCGGCCAGGGGGCGGGGCTTGTCTCCTTTTAAACAGCCCGGAGGCGGGAACTCGGCCTCTTTGCCCCTGCTCGCCAGCGCAATCGGTTCACCCGCCCGCCCACCCTTTAGGTTAGGCTGACGCTGCTATGGACTTTGGTCGGTCGCCTGGTTGGCCAGGGGCCGGGTAGGACTTTTCCCACATGGGCTAGCCATGATGGTTTTTTTGCCTACCTCGTAGCAATCTGTTTGGCGGTAGGCATTGGAAATTTGCATAAGAAGAAGAAGGGGGACAGGTTACATCATCACCTGCCCAGCAAATGGAGAAGTATTCCTTGAAAGGTGCCCGGGGGCGGAGCTTGGTCCTGAGCCTCGAGAGGTCAGGGCCATAAGGCACGCCCCAACGGTGGCCACGGGGGGGGGGGGCCCTCCGGTAGATGTACATCACTGGGCCCCTTTCTGGTGGTTAATTTCTCCCAGACTCCAACACACAGGTTGGTGTCAGATATAGTCGGTTAGGTTCCAATGCCTAAGCCAATACCGCTCAACATCCGTAACCAATAAAGTTGCGGCCTTATTCGCCCACTTAAAATCTATCATTTGTGTCTTGTGTATTATTCTCACGGGGAGGGACATTGCCACACATCCCTTTCTCAATTTCTCTTTCTACTCTATTTTCATTGACACCTCTTAATTATTGCCGCCCCATTTTTATTTTTAACTTTCATTTTCATTACCCTTATTAAACATTTCCATACACCTTTGTCTTTTACTGCACACACACGCAAGTACTGCTTTGCCCCCCTTTCTCCCCGCTCCCCCCTGCCCACCTATAAATGTGTCCTGGCACATCTGACCTGCCCTCTTTTTTTGCTCTTCAAAATATGGCAGTGCTAGAACACGCCTGTACAGGACTTTAGGTGGAACCTAAACCAACATTTTCCTGAGGACAGGGAATGGATATAGGACCAGAGTCAGCCCAGATAATAATGTGTGCCTCCTGGCTTTCAAATCAACTCCTCCCACATTTCCAAAGCTAAGAGGGAGAAGCTTCGCCTTCTCTTGCAAATCACACTTGCCTGCAGACAGGGAGCTGGCAGGACTGGAAGAAGAGGAGCAGCAAACAAGGACAAGTAAGGTGAGACTAGCGAAAAGTAGAGCTGGAATGCAAGGGGGAGAATCACAGCATCTTTCCCCAGGCTCATTCAGTCTGTATCTGCCAAATCCTCATTCTCTTGTAGTTACAGCCCTAACAGGCTGCAGCTGGAGGAAAGGGCAAGGTTCATGTAAGCAGTTCTGCTGCTCGTACAGATGTTCGTGTTTCAAAGCCCTGTAGCCACAGGGGTTTCTGCAAGCCCACGGCATCTCTAGGCCTTGAATAGGGTTAAAGGTAAAGTAAAGGGACCCCTGACCATTAGGTCCAGTCGTGACCAACTCTGGGGTTGCGGTGCTCATCTCGCGTTATTGGCCGAGGGAGCCGGCGTACAGCTTCTGGGTCATGTGGCCAGCATGACAAAGCTGCTTCTGGCGAACCAGAGCAGCGCACGGAAACACTGTTTACCTTCCCGCTGGAGCGATACCTATTTATCTACTTGCACTTTGACATGCTTTCGAACTGCTAGGTTGGCAGGAGCAGGGACCGAGCAATGGGAGCTCACTCCGTCGTGGGGATTCGAACCACCGACCTTCTGATCGGCAAGCCCTAGGCTCTGTGGTTTAACCCACGGCGCCACCCGCGTTAACCCACAGCCTAACCCTAATACCAAAAATGTGGTGGGAGTACAAGGCTTGCTCTGCTGCGGACTTTTTGAGGCACTTTCCAGCGGCCGTGTCCTCCTTTTCTCACATTGAATGGAACTGATCTGCAGAAAAGACCTGAAAAGAAAAGAGACGATGCATGTAACCTTTTTGCAACCTAAGAAATGTTTTAAAGAAATGGTGCAGGACATGTTTGCAGCTGTGGGAGCCTAGCCAGACTGGGAATGCCAACTATTGCTGGTCGCTCTCGAGTCAGGAGGTGAGGTGGGGAAACTTTGCATGCATGCTGTGAGTGTATGGTCCCGGTTTGCAAGTGTGTGTGTGAATGCTCACAAAGGCAAGCACAAGCTTTTTGGGAGCCCAAGATCCTTTTTTGGGGGGGTGGGTGGGTCTTTGGAGACTAGAAACATGAAGTGGCAAAGGAGATACGCTTTCGTTTCGTTTCTCTGCATTTTTGCTTCCCCTTATTTTTTAAAATATTTTTTCTATTTCATCTGTTTTAGATTTATTGGTTCCCAATGTCCTCAAGTAGTCCTTGGGGGTGGGGAAAAACAGAGAGGGGTGGGTGGGTGGTTCATGGGGAGTTTACACAGGTACACCAAACGAGTCATAATGGTGAGTAGGTATCACTGGGGCAGGCGGAATGTGCTGAAGTCGTTGTGTTTTATTGTACTATTTTTTAATGAAATAAAGGGGGAAGGTGTTGATTATTATTATTGTTACTATTATTGCTGTTTAGTCGTTTAGTCGTGTCCGACTCTTCGTGACCCCATGGACCATAGCACGCCAGGCACTCCTGTCTTGCACTGCCTCCCGCAGTTTGGTCAAACTCATGTTCGTAGCTTCGGGAACACTGTCCAACCATCTCGTCCTCTGTTGTCCCCTTCTCCTTCTCTCTTTCCCAACATCAGGGTCTTTTCCAGGGAGTCTTCTCTTCTCATGAGGTGGCCAAAGTATTGGAGCCTCAGCTTCACGATCTCTCCTTCCAGTGAGCAATCAGGGCTGATTTCCTTAAGAATGGAATTATTATTATTATTATTATTATTATTATTATTATTATTATTATAACTGGTTCTGAGGAAGGATCTGTACAATTCCCCCTGTTCTAGGTGACCATGGTAAAAACAGTAGCAGTTATTGGAGCAGGAGTGAGTGGTCTGGCATCCATCAAATGCTGCCTGGAAGAAGGTCTGGAGCCTACCTGCTTTGAGAGGAGTGATGGCATTGGGGGACTGTGGCGGTTCATGGTGAGTGTGTATTCAGGGACAAATGTCCCACCTGTCCACTGAATGTGCTGGTCTTGTAGCTTGTTACATAATTCCCTCCTTATGACTGAAGCATGCAATCCCAACCTATTTGGCTGGCAGGATCTGACCTGATGTGATTTGGTCTTGGATCTAAGCACAAGACATGGACAAGCACAAGACATCTCATGCTTAGAGATTTTGACTTGTAAAGGACCCCTGGACAGTTAAGTCCAGTCAAAGGTGACTATGGGGTGCGGCACTCATCTCGCTTTCAGGCCAAGGGAGCCAGCGTTTGTCCACAAACAGCTTTCCGGGTCACGTGGCCAGCAGGACTAAATCACTTCTGGTGCAACGGAACACCATGGCGGAAAGCAGAGCGCAAGGAAACACTGTTTACCTTCCCCCCCCACAGCAGTACCTATTTATCTACTTGCACTGGTGCGCTTTCGAACTGCTAGGCTGGCAGGAGCTGGGACAGAGCAATGGGAACTCATCCCGTTGCGAGGATTCGAACCGCCAACCTTTCGATCGGCAAGCCCAAGTGGCTTGGTGGTTTAGACCACAGCGCCACAGATATCTAGTTATAAAAATGTGTCAACTTGATGATTACAAAAAAACTCATTTTGTTGGAAATGTCCATTTGGCTTCCAAAAATTATTGTGGGGGATGAACCCATGGAATAAACTTCTTAGTGTTGCTTGTTCTGTCCATATGAGTTCCTTTGCCATCTATTGTGCTATGTGCCAGATTCATCTGACAATTTTTGGTGGGAATGAAAAAGGCAGGAGGAGTCAGTTTAGTCTGCAAACACAAAAGACCTTTGCTGCAGTTCAGCAGTTCAGCCACAGTCAAATGCATCAACTGAGAACAGTTAATAAGTTCGGGAAATTTCACAGCATTGCCAATGTGACTATTGCCCTCAAGGCTGGTTGTTGCAAAACCCGGAATGACCTTTATTGCTGCTAATCATGTGGTTTTAAGGCATTTTGCAGTTTAAGAGAGGCATTGCTTCTCATGCTTTCTTTTGCAGACAGTTGAAGCCCCTGCAAAACTTGTTTAGCATGGAAGAAAGTGGGATTGGTATACAAGCAATAATCCTTCTTTCAAACTACCTTCAGCTTTCTGAAAACAACTGTTGCCTCTCTCCACCTGAAATAAGCCTAGGTCTCCATTTTAAACCTGTGTCAGGGGTCCAGGCTTCAGGATCCCCAGTATACAAAAAGTCCCTGCTCATAGAAAGCTAGTATGGCAGGGAGAAGACTCGGTGGGACCTCTTCTTCCTAGTAGTTTTCTGCGTGAATGGGATTTTAGCAGCAGAGAAGTATTCACTCGTGCAGCCCCAACCTGACATCTAAAGTGGAATGGTTTGCAATAAAAGTTGACCATCTCAGCATGACAAGAGTCGTTCCACAAATTCTTATAAGCAAGCATTTTGAGCAGCTGTTTCACGAACTGTTTCTAAAATGTACCCTTCCATTTCAATAGCAAAAGAGTAAAAGAGGATATTTGTAAGTTAGATATTGTGATGTGTTAAACATAATTCTCTCTCCTCCATGGAGTCAAATAGTGGCAACAGGGAGATGACGTCCTGGGCCATATTAGCAAAATAAAATAAAAAAAGACAAATTATCAGGTCCAGAAGGCATTCACCCAAGAGTTCTAAAAGTAGTCAAATGTGAAATGGTTGATCTTCTAACAAGAATAATAAACTTGTCTCTAAGATTAACCTGCATATACTAGAAATTGAAATGTGTCCAATATATCAATATAGCAACCAATTTATTTATTCTTTAAGTGAATCTAGGGGATCAGATGCCCAGAGTGGCTGGGGCAATCCAGTCAGATGGGTAGCTAATAATAATAATAATAGCAGGGGAACCTGAAAATTGCAGGCTGGTTTGCATAAAGTCTGTTCTGGGGTGGAGCTCCAAGAGTATTGCTCCAAACTGGGTGAATGGGCAGTAAAATCCCAAATGCAGTTCAAGGTGAGCAAGTGTAAAGAACGAAAAAACCTAGGCTGTGTACACATTACCATTTACTCTGGCTCCAGTGTGCTCCCAGTGCTGGTGTTTGAAACCACATGCTCATGATGTCAGCCAAAACCCCACATGGTGCATGTTCCCTCAAACCAGCTGCTCCTCATTTAAGGTCCCCTTTACCCACTGTCCTTGGAATGGCACGACGCCAAAATGAAATTCTTGCAGGGCAGGTGTGCAGGGAGCTGACGTACGTTTGTATACATGCAGCCCACCCCGAGAGGCCATAGAAACCACATAAGCCTCTTTACCTGCCTTTAAGCGTGTAGTTAAGAAGCAGCCAAGAAGCACTTGGGTTCCTCCTTTTTCATTGCTTGTGAATAGGCTGCTGTTTTTTGTCTGTTATATAACCATTCTGAACTATTTACAGAAGAGTAATCCTAGAACAGAGAACACGGAAAAACTGCCTGCGTAGACAATAGCCTGCCATAATCTTTAGAGTGCTTACAAAGTGGCAGCATGGTGTGAACTGTAGGCACACAGGGGGAGCAGGGGGTGGTGCCTGCTGTTCCCGCCCCTGACTTGACCATTGTGCGTCCCCTTTGTGTGCCTGGAATATATGCAAGCTTGGGCATGTGTAGGCTCTCTACATACAACCTGAGACTTTCCAAAAAGCAAGGTGCCCAGTTGCATGGGGCATTTATAGAAAAAATTATGGAAAGTGTCATGTAACCCCAACCATTCACCACTGGTGTGTTCCGGACTTTTGAAAGGAGGTGGGCAGCATAGAATGTTAGAAACATACGGTAGAACTGTAGAGTTGGAAGGGATCCAAGAGTCCATAGCTGCCAAGTTCCGGCCTGAGAAATAAGGGACTGGACCGGAAGTAGCGCTGCCGCCATTTTGGAACTGGGCGGAGCATGCTCAGAAGCTACTTTTGATGCTGCTCTGCCTTGTTCCAAAATGGCCGCCGCACCAGAAGTTGCGCTGCAGCCATTTTGGAACTGGGCAAAGCAGCATCAAAAGTCGCTTCTGAGCATGCTCCGCCCAGTTCCAAAATGGCCACCGTGCCAGAATAAACCGGGGAAAAACAAAAAAAATCCATTTTTTCGGCTGGAAACAGCTGGAAAAACGGGGGTTTCCCGGGGAATACGGGAGACTTGGCAGCTATGCCAAGAGTCCTCTAGTTGAGGCATCCCCAAACTGCGGCCCTCCAGATGTTTTGGCCTACAGCTCCCATGATCCCTAGCTAACAGGACCAGTGTTTGGGGAAGATGGGAATTGTAGTCCAAAACATCTGGAGGGCCGAAGTTTGGGGATGCCTGCTCTAGTCCAACCATTGCAAGGCAAGAATCTCAACTACATCATACCTGACAGATGGCCATCCAGCCTCTGCTAAAAACCTCCAAGGAAGGAGAGTCTGCCGCCTCTTCTGGGTGCCGGTTCTACTGTTGAACAGCTCTTACTATCAGAAAGTTCTTCCTGATGTTTAGTCGGAATCTCCTTTCTTGTAACCTGAAGCCACTGGTTTGGGTCTTACCCACTGGAGGAGGAGAAAACAAACTTGGTCCATCTTCCAAAAGGGCAACGCTTTAGATATTTGAAGATGGCTGTCATATCTCCTCTCAGTCTCCTGTTTCCCAGGCTAAACATACTCAACTTAGTCCTTTTATTATATATCTTATATATTAAATTTGTGTATTGCTGTTCATCCATAGATCTCAGGGTGGTTCACAACATCTGTTGACACAGCCTAGAATAGCATTATAGTGGTACCTCTACTTACGAATTTAATGCGTTCCGAACACACATTCGTAAGTTGAAAAGATTTGTAAGTCGAATCCCATAGGAATGCATTGGGAGAAAAAAATCGTAAGTCGAAGCAACCCTTTCTAAAAATTCGTAAGTAGAAAAAATCCTATCTAAACCGCATCTAAGATGGCGGACGGAGCTCCATTCGTAAGCAGAAACATTCATAAGTAGAGATGAGAAATCCACTGTATTGTATTGGAAGGAAAGCTGGGCATGTAACATCCCAGTTGCACATTAATGGTAAGGATTTTCACCTCCTGAAGCTGTGCTTATTTTCTATTGTTCATGCTTTGTCTTGCCTTCCCCATTAGGAGTCTGCAGAGGAAGGCAGAGCCAGTATTTACCACTCTGTGTTCACCAACTCTTGCAAAGAAATGATGTGCTATCCAGACTTCCCCTTCCCAGAGGAATTCCCAAATTACATGCACAACTCCAAGCTTCAAGAATATATCCAGTTGTATGCCAAACATTTCGATCTTGTAAAATACATAAAGTTCAAGGTAAGAAATTGCAATCTAAGTGACAGGAGATTGTGGCTATGTATGGGACTTGTGTGTCATGACAATTATCTGTGGATACAAGAATTGGCCCCAGCAAGGCAAATCGTTTTGCAAGAGTGCAAAAAGGTCCTGCAGAGCATTTGAAAATGTCAGCACCCGTGATCTGGGCTCTCTTCTTCAGGTCCAGGGTGCTGAAAAGCAGTGCTCGATGGGACAATTGCTAAGGGCTTATCCACATGTAAGCTATTGCTCTTTGCAAACACATGCTTTAAAGCTCCATGTTGGACCATTCTTTTTTTCTTTTTTTCCCTGGAGCACATTAAAGCTGAAGCGCAGCCAATGGCAATGTGGGTTTTTCCACAGTTTGCCGTTTGCTCCAATTCGGCAGTAAAGAGCAGGTTTTTGTGAGATCTCCGGAGCAAAAAAAAAAAAGGGGGGGGGAGCATGCTTGGACATGGAGCTTTAAAGTGCCTGGAAAGCATGGAGTAAAGGCCTAAGTTGAGGTTACTTTAGAAGCAGCAGACCTACAAACAAGCAGCATCCAAATTAGAAATATCTGGAGACTGGAGCAATCTCTCCACAGGAAGCTGTGTTTACATGGTTCCAGAAGTTCCGTGTATGGAGGCAGAAAGAGCAAGTTAAGCCTGTAATCCATCAGCATGGTTGCCATGGGCTAAACTTTTGTGTCTATGTGCTCTTCTCCTCTGTCCTGCTGCTTTTGGCCTTTCTGCCAAAGGGCTTTGCATTTTAGCTTGTGCAGGACTAGGAAGAGAGTGTGGATCTCGATGCAGGATTACTGTATTTTGTCAAATCCCTTACTCCAATCAGGTAACATTCATACAAGACCTGCCTGATACGGCCCTTTCTGGTAAATCAGACCCTGGACTCACAACTTAATGATGTCTATCTTTCAAGCCCAAACCACACTGATACACTTTCTTGAACATTTCCTCAAAGGCTCTTGTGAGTAAAATTAGGAAACGCCCGGATTACCCTGTTACTGGCCAATGGGAAGTCGTCATAGAAAAGGATGGGAAGGTGGAATCAGTTGTATTCGATGCTGTTATGATTTGCTCCGGACATCATGTTTATCCGAATATTCCAACAAATAGCTTTCCTGGTAAGTGACTGTACAAAAATATATGATTAAACATAATGCGATCTCCAGTTCACGAACTGCTGGGGTGTGAGAGGCCTCTATGCTTTTTACTATCATACATGACAGAAGGCATTATTGTAGCTTCCTCTGGGTTAAGGGTGAGGAACAATGAAGTGGTCACCTCATGGAGCACATTCAGTGGGTCAGTTTTGTTTGCTGCTATATTTTGCCACAGCAATGGCACTGTTTCAGATTTCCCACCTCAGGTGCCCAAATGTTCAAGTCTGGCCACACCCCCACCCCACCTCAAGAAAATGTAAAGAGTGGCAGTCACTGAGAAGGATTCAAGTTAGGCTAATAACAGGAGGTGAGTCAACAGTGTGATGCAGCAGCTAAAAAAGCCAATGCAATTTTGGGCTGCATCAATAGGAGTATAGCATCTAGATCAAGGCAAGTAATAGTACCACTGTATTCTGCTCTGGTCAGGCCTCACCTGGAGTACTGTGTCCAGTTCTGGGCACCACACTTCAAGAAGGATACTGACAAGCTGGAACGTGTCCAGAAGAGGGCAACCAAAATGGTCAAAGGCCTGGAAACAATGCCTAATGAGGAACGGCTTAGGGAGCTGGGTATGTTTAGCCTGGAGAAGAGAAGGTTAAGGGGTGATATGATAGCCATGTTCAAATATATTAAAGGATGTCATATAGAGGAGGGAGAAAGGTTGTTTTCTGCTGCTCCAGAGAAGCGGACACGGAGCAATGGATTCAAACTACAAGAAAGAAGATTCCACCTAAACATTAGGCAGAACTTCCTGACAGTAAGAGCTGTTCGGCAGTGGAATTTGCTACCAAGGAGTGTGGTGGAGTCTCCTTCTTTGGAGGTCTTTAAGCAGAGGCTTGACAGGCACATGTCAAGAATGCTTTGATGGAGTTTCCTGCATGGCAGGGGGTTGGACTGGATGGCCCTTGTGGTCTCTTCCAACTCTATGATTCTATGACAAACAAATACAGCCTAGAGTTTATTACAAGGTCAGTTTGCAGGACTTGTGAAATTAACAGTTTTGCTACCAAAGTCATCAAGAGCCCAGACAATCAAGTCTTGCAGTACACAGTGCCTTAATGCCAATGAGATGCATTTATAAGTCTTTATTCCCCTAAAACATTTGTTCGTTTTCCACTTTTCTGCGTAGGGATAGAGAAGTTCAAGGGCAGCGTTTTCCACAGCCGAGATTACAAGGGGCCTGAAAAGTTCAAGGGGAAGAAAGTCCTGGTGATTGGCCTTGGGAATTCCGGCTGTGACATTGCTGTGGAGCTGAGTGCCACAGCCTCGCAGGTACCTTCTCCCGCATCCCTTGGGAATTCTCCTTCTGCTTAATAATCGGCAGCCAAAGGGTAAGCACTTTTAAGTCCCGTCGATTTCAGTGGGAGAGATATTAAGTGCCCCATTTGAGTCTAATGGACTTGGAAATGCTTAGGTTTTGGATGCTGTGGAGGCTCTAACTGGTGGGGGGGAAATGTGGGGTTATAGGGAAGGGATGAATCCTATGTCTTGCATGCAGGACACTGGTGGCGCTGTGGTCTAAACCACTGAGCCTCTTGGGCTTGCTGATCAGAAGGTCGGCGGTTCGAATCTCTGTGACGTGGTGAGCTCTTGTTGCTGTCCCAGCTCCTGTCAACCTAGAAGTTCGAAAGCACACCAGTGCAAGTAAATAAATAGGTACCACTGCAGGGGGGGGGGGTTAAACGGCATTTCTGTGTGCTCTGGTTTCCATCACGGTGTCCCGTTGAATCAGAAGCAGTTAAATCATGCTGGCCACATGACCCGGAAAGCTGTCCGCGGACAAACGCCAGCTCCCTTGGCCTGAAAGCGAGATGAGCGCTGCAACCCCATAGTTGCCTTTGACTGGACTTAACCATCCAGGATTCCTTTACCTTTTTTATCTATGCAGGGACGTAAGGTCTGGAGTGCAATCTCCAGCACCTCCAGCTTTAAGAGATCTCAGGAAGTACTGGAAAGACGGGGGGCAAAGTAGGCAATACTGGGTTTGCTTTGGCTCAGGGTAAGGGCAGTTCCTTATATCTATTCCCTGCCAGACTGAAAGGTTATAAATTCATACTGAAACGAATGTTTAAAACAGAGATGGGAAACTCGTGGCGCTCTAAATGCCGTTACACTTCCAGCTTCCCTCAGCCCTAGTCAACATGGCCAATGGCCAGGGATGATCAAAGCTGTAGAACGAGACGATCTGAAAAGCCACAGGTTCCTCATTCCAGATCCCTGAACGGAAGCTTGTACCCAGTGTAGCATCCTGTCAGCACAAGATTTTACTTTGGAGCCATGGGCCTTTCCTCCCCTCTCCAAGTCTGCTCCAGAGGGTAGGAGAAGCTGCAGAAGAGTTTTAGGGGGGTGCTCAAATGAAGAGCATATTTGTGCTACAGAACTGTAAAGCAGGTGGGGGAATAGGCCTCAACTATAGGAAGGAACTTGGGACTCTATCTTATACCAGGTCAGACTACCGGTATGTGTGTCTAGCCATGGGCGTACCCAGGATCAAAGCTAGTGGGGGCACACCAGCCACGCCCCCAGCCACGCCCCCAGCCATCCGATTGGCTAGCTGGCAATGACATGACCAGGATCTCCCCAGGAGGCATGGTCAACCTCCACGCCCCCCAGAGGAAAGGGGGTCATTTGCAAGGCAGCACACAGAGCCACCCGCACTTGCACTCCTGCCTCGCCCGCTCCTTTAATGGCAGCGGTGACTAAAACGAGGCAGCAGCAGCAAAGCTGCCTCCGTTAAAGGAAACCTGGACCTGGACCTGGGCTAACTTCAGCCCACACTCTTTCAATCACAGTGAGCATACATGCAAATGAAGTGCCATGGAGCATTGTGGGGCAGCACTTTCTGTGCTGTGCTCGCTGTGACTTGAAGGAGTGTGGGCTGAAGTTAGCCCAGGTCCAGGTCCAGGTTTTTTTCAACGGAGCCAGGTTCGCTGCCACTGCTGCCGTTTCACTTCAGCCAAGCAGGCCGAAGCGGAGCACAGCAGGCAGCGTCCCTGCCTGTCCTCTCCAGCTGCCCTGCTTCTAGGGGGGGCAGCTGCCCCCCCTGCCCCATGCTGGGTACGCCCATGTGTCTAGCCCAGAATTGCCTACTGAGTTAGCCAGCTTGATGTCATTGAGACACTGTTGGACTAAATCCCCACGATTCCCAACCCCTGGCCATGCTGGTTAGGCCCAGAGGGGAGTTGGAGTCCCAAAACAACTGGATGAGCACAGGTTTCCCATGTGTGGTTTATACCGTCATCCGTCTCTTGAAGCGGGCAAAATATGTTCATGCTAGAGCACTGAAATAGAAGAGTCTTGGGAGACTTCTGTTGCAGTCATTTTGCAACCTTTGGGCCCACTTTACCGGGACGCAATCATCTGCGCCCGCTCATGTGCAAGCTCCGTTGAATGGAGTGAGGAAGATGTTAAACTAGAATGATGTTTGGTTAGCGTGAGCCTCTTTTGCTTGTGTCTCTTGCCTTGTCTCTTACCTGTTGCTTTTTTAAGGTTTATCTCAGCTCTAGAAGTGGATCCTGGGTAATGAGTCGTGTTTGGGACAACGGCTATCCCTGGGACATGGTGGTCATCAGTCGCTTTGAAACCTTCCTCAGGCACATCCTCCCAACAGCCATCAGTGACTGGTTGTATGTGAAGCAAATGAACAGATGGTTCAAACATGAGAATTATGGCCTGATGCCACTGCATAGGTAATCTGCATAGCTGTCAACTTTCGTATTTGAAAATAAGGGATCAGCAGCCTCACCTGTCCCGGGGACAGTCTATCTACGGTATATCTAACAATCCAGGATAGCAGTGAGAAACGGCACTGGAATAAGGGAATTTCCATCAAAAAAAGGGAAGGCTGACAGCTGTGGCTTGGAATAAGGGAGTTTCCCGCAAAAAAGGGGAGGCTTGGCAGCTATGGTAATCTGGGAAACTAAAGAGGCTGTAGGTTGATTGGCTTTGAAAACGCAAACCCTTTGGAGCCAAACCCCATGTTGGTGGGCAAATGAAATAACCTGGAGCATTTGAATGCCGCTTTTGAATGTGCAGAGCACTTCACATACAGGATCTTGTGATAAACTCTTTACAACAACCTGCAAAGCAAGTTAAACCACAGCAGCTTGTTAAACGCAGCTTTGTGGCTGTGCGTCCCTGAGGGATGTCCTCTAAAGGAGGTGTTTGTAGCTTCAGGTTGAGTGGCAGGACTGGAAGAGGCATGGGAAACGCTTTCTTTGCCACCCATTGTTTTGTTCAAAATCTTCCCCTAGCTACTTTCCTCCCCGAGAGATACGTAAATCTGTTTCTTTTCATCCATCAGACAGAAAGGCAGTTGAAGAGATGGGTTTTTGGATGTGGCTTATCTGATTTGTAACTTTTTCTCTGAAGTGCATTGGTTGTGCACAGCGAGGCACAGTGGAGTCTGTAGTGTCTTTATGATATATGCATACCTGCCAAGTTGCTGTCAGAGAAATAAGGGACCGGGCCGGAAATAGCAGACCGGACGTAGCGCTGCCACCATTTTGGAACTGGGCGGAGCATGCTCAGAAGTGACTTTTGATGCTGCTTTGCCCAGTTCCAAAATGGCCACCGCGCCAGAAGTCGCACTGCAGCCATTTTGGAACTGGGCAGAGCAGCATCAAAAGTCGCTTCTGAGCATGCTCTGCCCAGTTCCAAAATGGCCGCCGTGCCAGAATAAACCGGGGAAAAACAAAAAAATCCGTTTTTTCAGGTAGGAACAGCTGGAAAAACGGGGATTTCCCGGGGAAAACGGGAGACTTGGCAGCTATGTATATGGCTTATTTACACACACACACAGAGAGAGAGAGAGAGAGAGAGAGAGAGAGAGAGAGAGAGAGAGAGAGAGAGAGCTTGTGTCTAGTTGGAGAGAGTTCAGCACATTCACATCCCAAGAGGGTCCTGTTCCTCCCATTGCTGCAGCCTCAGATTCCAAGAGGCTCCAAACATCATAAAACAGACTTCAAAAGCAACACCTTTTCTTCCTGCTCAGTTACCTCACCCGCCCCCGCCCACACTGCAATTCTGTCCATCAATCCCGGAACTCTGGCCTTTTGTCTCTGCTAACTACCGGTATCTCTCACCTCAGGGAAGGGCTTTCCCTGTTTTCTGCCTGGCCCAGAGAGTCTTTGTCAATGGCATTCTTAATGGGACCCAGGTGGCGCTGTGGGTTAAACCACAGAGTCTAGGGCTTGCTGATCAGAAGGTCGGCGGTTCGAATCCCTGCAACAGGGTGAGCTCCCGTTGTTCGGTCCCAGCTCCTGCCCACCTAGCAGTTCGAAAGCACCTCAAAGTGCAAGTAGATAAATAGGGACCGCTCCGGCGGGAAGGTAAACGGCGTTTCCGTGCGCTGCTCTGGTTCGCCAGAAGGGGCTTAGTCATACTGGCCACATGACCTGGAAGTTGTCTGCGGACAAACGCCGGCTCCCTCGGCCTATAGAGCGAGATGAGCGCCGCAACCCCAGAGTCGGACACGACTGGACCTGATGGTCAGGGGCCCCTTTACCTTTTACCCTTTAATGGGTTAATGGCTGAGTCATTCTGATATATACCTCTTGATACTTTTAGGGGAGTCTTGCCCCCACTTTATAACAATACATTAATTAAAACTGCATTATACTGTAAGTGCAAAAGTGCAGTAGCAGATAATTGGTGCAGAAAGAGATGTGCCCATAAGAGAACAACTCAGGAAAGTTGATGTATTTTGTCCTGTTGCAAACTTTTGATGCCCAGAGGCCGCTTTCAGTCTGGTTGGAGTCTTGTCACCTGTATTCTCGAAAACTTGATTACATATCTATTCAATGAAAATAAAAATGATAAAGCAAGACAAAGGTCTGCCAAATCAGAAACCATGAAAGGACATGGGGGCGGGGACCCAGGTTTTATGCTACGGGCAATTATAACCTTCATACTATCTAGAAAAAAATATAGTTGTTAACAAACAAAATATTCAACCAATATTCTAGCCAAGAACATTTATGGGATCAAGCAGCAAACATCTATCTTTTCCTGGAAAGACATTAGGAATTATTTTTCTTATGTAAATAGCCAAGTAAGAGGTGTGGCAGAACTGCAAAATATTTCAAATACTCGTCTGAAGTGAATTTGATTTGTACATACTGTTAACTTTATACAAACTTTGAGATTAGAAGAGAATAGCCAGTGCTCACAGAAACTTTTGAAGAAGAAAAAAATCATCTTGGCCAGAACCCAACCAGGAAAACATGCCCTACAAGCAATGTCTTAAGACTGACTTGCCAAACCCCAAGAAGCCAACATAGCTCAAATCAGCCACAAAGCTCACTTCAATCCCAAACTGCTAGAGGAGGACCACTGTTTTTGTTTTTCTCAGAACTTGTTTTCCGGATCCATGACCCTAGGCAAAAATCTCGAGTGATTTTAGGAATGCTTTCTGGGTGGTTGGGACCTGTTCCTTCCAAGATAATCCCGAGGCAGAAGAGTAGGATTCTGTGCCACATTAGTTCTTGGGCCTTTTGCATGAGCCACAGCACAGATGTAGGAATAAACTGCAGCCAAATTGCAAAAGATACTCGATTTCTTCAGTACCTACATATTCTCTGGACAAAAGAGAAATTTCCCAGGGTGTGAGGTCAGCTGCAGTCCACTCCTTTCCACAACCACCAAGCACCAGGTGGCTTCTTAACCTGGGTTGGGGGGAGAAGAGAGCCTGTCTGGATTTTGCTTTTAAGCCCCTTTTTCATTGATCTCTTTAAAAGTAAAAAAAATAAAATCACTTTTTACTGGGAGAAAGAAAGCTTGAGCCCCGGAACCCCTAGCTTCCCCAGAAATAAATACACAAACACAAGTATATTGGTTAATGGGATGAATTAGGCCACAACTATATTGGTTACAGATGTGATCGGTTTGGCTTAGGCAATTGGATGAAGCAAACTATATCCTGACTCCTGCCCGACTGCAGGAAGTCTCTTAAGGGTTAACCACCGGAAGGGGGAGCCCTATGGGGTACATCAATTGAGCCCCCTGGTCACCGTTGGGGACATGGCATGGCCCTAGCCCATGCCCAGGCTTCGGACAGGAACCACACCCCTGGATCCCTTTAACGGGATACCCTTAACGTGGAGGGGCAGGCGGAGGAACAACCACGAATGGAGGCAAAAGGAGGCTGCTTCCCCAGCTGCGCCACAATTTAAACAGGCGTAGCCACGCCCCCAGCCAAACCCAATTGGCCGGCTGGGGACATGATGCAGCCGGGGAACCTGCTGATGTGGGCAGCATTCCTCCGCCCACTCCTGGGTTGCTGAGTGGACCCGGATTCCCGCTAACAAAACAGCCCCTCCCAAAAGGTGGAGCTGACGTCTGGGAGCACTAAAAGGCCATCTTCTATGGAACAATGGAGCAGCACAATGCCTCTCTCCCTTACAGTGGAAAATGTCGCTTTCCAGGAGGCAGCCTACAGCCCTGGCTCTGGTTTCTCTCTCTCTCTCCCCCCACCCCAGAACCTTGCGCAAGGAGCCTGTCTTCAACGATGACCTCCCAAGCCGCATCGCATGTGGAACCGTGGTGGTGAAGCCGAACGTGAAGGAGTTCACGGAAACGTCTGCGATATTTCAAGACGGGACTGCGCAGGAAGGCCTTGACTATGTCATTTTTGCAACGGGCTACAGCTTTGCCTACCCATTCATGGAGGACGAGTCCATCATCAAGTGCAGGAATGACCAAGTCACCTTGTACAAAAGCATTGTCCCTCCTCTGCTGGAAAAACCCACCCTGGCGGTTATTGGCTTAGTGCAGTCCCTTGGGGCAGCTATCCCAACCGCAGACCTTCAGGCTCGGTGGGCCGTGAGAGTGTTTAAAGGTGAGCATGGCATCATGGCGAAGTAATGGGCCTGTGATCGGGAAGCCCCTGGTTCAAATCTCAATGTTTCCATTACCATACTGTGGGAATGTTCAGGGAGGAAGGAGAGGATATATTGTTTATTAATATCCTTCCTAACTTGTGCTAGGAAATTCCTATACTTAGCAGAGTTTTCGATTCCCCTTCTAAATGCACAGTGGGTAGTTGGTTGCAGGCTTGTGTAAGCCTCTCACTATTAGGTTCCTGGTAAGTTCCCTTATATCCCTCTTAAAAGAATAAACACACGATAATCTTGTTTAAAATTATAAAAGAAGTTTACTCACAACATCAGTTCACAGTTGGATCCCTAAAGGCAGACTTAGTTACCAAGTATATACATGTGGATCTATCCCACATGGGGATAATCCCAGTGTCCTCTGTTGGCTGAAAGCCAACAGAGCATTTCTAGATAAAAAGCTGGTCGAACGACAGAGGAGTTAGAGAGAGAGAGAGTGCTGCGTGCCTTGTCCTTTTTGTTACCTGGACAGGTAAGGTCACACCCACCTCTAGTCATGTGCAAAGGAAGTATGTCCCAGCCAGGAGGAAACAGGAAGTTTTCTACTGGCTGGACCAAACATCCCCCTGCATGTCCACTCTAGGAAAACAAGGAATGTTGTACCTGACTGCTACTTATGTATCACATCCCACATATACTAGGTGGCAATAAACAAGCCTCTATCTCCCATCTTAATATGAACATAGGAAGCTGACTTAAACTGAGGGTTTAAATTGGAGATCCATGATCAAGATCTCCCATGTTTATTTGCTTGCTTAAAGTTAAAAGTAGCCACCAAACCAATTTGGACAGGCAGCACTGAGAAGGGACTTTTAACAGCCCCCCTCCCCCACAAAAAGTCTGCATTTTATTTCCCCTCGCTACAAAAAATAGCCTGGTGGTCTGATTCAATATAATAAGGGACCTTCCTATGTTCCAGTAACCTCTTATGCTTCTTCACCTGGGTATTCCAGATTGCATGTGCTTTTGTGCATATGTTTGTTATGCATTTGGGAAAGTGAGTTACAAGGGACACAGGGGATCATTAGTTCTTTCTTATTGTTCAGGTTTATATAAGCTGCCCCCGAAGAGCAGCATGATGGATGACATAGATGAGAAAATGGGGAAAAAGCTCAAATGGTGAGTTTTAAGTACATGTATTAGATTTTTGGGGGTTTTTTTTTGCTTTCTGCTCACATAGGAGGAAACGTCTTATTCTTCCTGCATTTTAAAGGATTCTTTGCAATCAGGTGGTTTGACGATTCTGTGCTAAAATTTACAATATGCTTCAATCAGTCTGTTGTCCACACGTATATATGCTACAGTTGTCCCAGCTTATTCTCCAAGCAGATCACAAAAACGTTCTTGGAAATATTAAAAGCATCTGTCAGTATTTGAAAAAGAAAAGGTTCTGATCTCCTTTGCCTCCTTTGCCTGGTCTTCAGACCCTATTCGGCACAAAGAGTCCTTGAAAAAGAGTACTTTGTAGAATGCTGCTTTTATTCTTAAAAAGTCTTTGTATTAAACAAACAGCGGCAAATTCTAAGCTGTGACAGCATCAACCCTGAAGGACCAGCTGCTCCTGTATGAAGCTGCCTGCTTAGGTCACTATCTGTCCCAACTCTATGCGAGGTGAAGGGCTCACCCCCACCTGTCCCACTGCTTTCCCCTGGCGAAAACCGCTCTTTGGAGCTCAGTCGGAGCAAACAGCAATTGGGGTTTTCCGCAAACTGACTTTTGCTCCAATTGAGCTTTAAAGAGCGGGTTTTCGTGAGGAAAGCTCCGGAACAAAAAAGAAAGAAGGGGGGGGGGTGTTCTTGGACATGGAGCTTTAAATCGTGGGCCTTGCCTGGAAAAAGCAGAGGAAGGGAAAGTATGGAGAAGCCGTCAGCAGACACAAAGGAGAGGTACTTTTCAACAGCAGCCCCTGTGTTGTGAAGCTCCGTAACCCCAGGTATCAGAGCTTTTGAAGGGGGATAATCACTGTTGTTGAGTGTTTTAGGCTGCTGCTCTGGTTTTACGATTAATATGTTGTTTGGTTTTGTTGGCTTTTATGCTTTCATTTAGCTATGTTGGATTTTTACCCCAGTCACAGACACTACTCCATTGCATGAGTGGTATCCACGGCCAATCAGAAAATTATGAAAAAAGATAGTTATCTCCTAAATGATTTTGCATGCACGTGTCAAAAGAGGTAGCCAATTCCAGCTAGACGTAGAGTTCTTTCAATGAGCTTCTCTCCTGCTTACTCATAGGCAAAGGACTGGATAGCTGTCTATCTAGGCTTCACTGCGGGGTGTGTAAAACCCCAGACATTCTAGATGGCACAATTTAGCCAGATGGGAATAAAGTTTCATGACAGTATTCTTCCCCCCTTTTCCTGCTCTGCTTAGAAATACATCTACCAAACGTCCCCTTTCCTTTCCTTTAAGGTACGGCCAGAGCGATACCATACAAACAGATTACGTTGTCTACATGGATGAACTTGCCTCCGGTATTGGTGTGAAGCCCAACATTCCAGTCCTCTTCCTGACGGACCCCAAGCTGGCTCTGCAAGTCTATTTTGGCCCCTGCAGTCCATATCAGTTCCGTTTGTCGGGACCAGGGAAGTGGGCCGGAGCCAGAGAAGCCATCTTGACACAGTGGGACCGAACGCTGAAGGCCACAAGAACCCGTGCCGTAAAGGGCAATCAGAATTCTTTCCCGCTCTTTTCTATGCTCAAAATACTCGCACTCGCCCTTCTCCTTCTTGCCATTTTCATGATGTTCAACTGAGCAACCTCAGTGCCAAAATATACGTGACAGAATGCTGTGTGGTTTTTATTGAAAAAGCTGCGTTTTTATTGAAGATGTAAACTTTTTCGTGCAAGAGGGGGAAAAGCCCAAAGCAAATAGCATGCATAATAGGGTGATGACTTTTACAATTTTTTTCTCAAAAAATATTTCCTGTAGCACAAATGGATGAACTTTTGCCTATTAATGACTAAAATGAGGCATATTCCATTGAAATATTTAAAAAGGTTACGCACAAACCATTTAAAAAAATTTTGTATGCCGTTTTACTATTTCATAAAATTGTATTAACAATTCTATATATATATTGTATCAAATTTGGACACAACACCACATTCCACAATGGGGAGTGTTCTTAGCAACATAGGGTATACAAATGTCACACCTGCGCAAGGTAAAAGCCCCTTTTTGGGACCTCAAAACTCAGCCAGCAGACCCTGCCAGACATGCTGGGAAAAGAACCTACGGGAGAGGTAGCAAAACATCGTCCTCTAGCGGCGTCTATACTGTTACTGCAGCTTAAAAAAGCTTCATTGTGTGTTTGATGACCCTATATAATGTTGTATATATGTGACTCTAAAGCTTGGGTTCAATTTTATATCTGCTTACAGTGACTTCAAAAATGGTCAAAAAACTGATAAATAAATTTTTTAAAATCATTTTGTGCGTGAGGTTTTTTTTTTAATCAAATCTCTTTGAGAGTAATATTTTATCTAATCTTTAATATAAACTCATCAAATTATGATACAGGGAAATGAGGTTGTAAAAAAAGTCATCACCCAACGCATAAACATAAGTGAAGCATGATAGGGAAGATACATAAATCAGTGCGCATGATGTTAAACATGAAGCCACATAGGAAAGGCGGGAAAGAAGGCTAACAATGGTATGATAATAGTAATAATAGTAGTAGTAATAAATAAGGCACCCCTCCTACTTGTCAAGTACCTTTTCCCCTGCTCAGAACATTCCCAGCTGGTCTAAGGAGAAAAGGATTTGGGGACAGAAGCTGCTCAAAGGTAAATCATTGACGGGGAGTCTGTATTCTTTATTATTTTACAATTATTCTCATTATTCTCATGCATGCAAACTGGAGGGACAGCTCTCAGCTGAACTGATACAAGCAACTCCCCATTTTATGCAATTTTGCACACATACTCAAAATGCTTCCGCCTTGTTTCTCTGTAATCTTTCTCTGTTTAAGCCTTGTACCTCTCTGGTACCGACACATAATTTGTCAGAAAAGAGGCAGCATCTTAGATTATAGCAGGTATAAAATGTCAGCATGCCACAGAAACCAAACATGAACTATTATATCCTTTTGGGGTTGCCAACTTTCCATATTTTATCTGACCATTCCGTATGGGCTGAACATCCTCTCTCCATTTGGAGAACTATTTGTCCCTTGTGAAAGAGATATTTTCAGGAGTCGGGAAGGGCAAATTTTAAGAATTTGAGGAGAAAGGTTCGTGCTTTGACCTACGGCTGAGGTTATTCTCTTCAACCTACCAGAGAAGCAGCAGCAGCAGCAGCCTTGTCACAACTTCAAGCCACAGCGTGGGTGCTCCAGCCACGTTTTGGGGGCAGAATACCCCTTGGAGTGGCAACACAATATGCCATAGCATAATTCCTAGGGGTATTATTAGGGGTGAAGCTGCCCCCGACATCAGCTCAACAACGTGGCGAGAGGAGTTGAGTTGTCACAAAGTAGTGATAAGGCTTTTGCGTAGTTAAACAAAAAGGGGGGGTGGGGCAGGACTCTCAGCTACCTCAGATTTTAAAACACGTCCACCCGCTGCCCACACATTCTTCAGATTGCCCACTCATCTCCCAAGATCACTGAAATTCATTGAGGGCATATTCTATCCACCCCAAAAACTAATACAATAATGCTATACCAAATACTGTGGGGCCTGAATACTGCTACACAGCACCCTAGTGTCTGAGAGGTGCAAGATTCGGGGGGGGGGGGGGGTCAGGTGTACTTACAAGGGTCTGAGTTTCCTATTGGACAGTGAGGCACAGTGGAGACTGGTGTCCAAATGGTATAGACAGCATTCACATCCCAAGAGGGCCTATCCTCTATAACAGGCATCCCCAGACTTCGGCCCTCCAGATGTTTTGGACTACAATTCCCACCATCCCTGATCACTGGTCCTCTTAGCTAGGGATCATGGGAGTTGTAGGCCAAAACATCTGGAGGGCCACAGTTTGGGGATGCCTGCTCTATAAGCACATCACTGGATTCCAAGAGCAGCACTGGATTCATGAAGTTGTAGCAAAGTTCTTGGGCAGACTCAAAAAACCAATAAATCACTGCCGGCATGGAAAGTTTTGAAAAGTTTGATTCAAGCTGCGGCAGGAAAGGAACAGATGTGTTAAAGCACCAAAGCACACCATTCCGAGGCGCAGGGCTCATATTTCTATGGCTCCTCTACAAAGCTTCACGTGGTTGGCCAGGGGGCGTGACGCTGCCGGGATTCCCAGTGATGCAGGTGGCATCGCTGCCACCCCCCGCCCCAACCTGGGAAGGGGGCAGCCTTACAAACTGAGCTTATCCTGCTGGATCTCTCAGCGGCTTTTGACACCAGCGACCATGACATCCTTCTGGACCGTCTAGAGGGGTTGGGAGCTGGGGGCACTGTTATACAGTGGTTCCACTCCTTCCTCCTGGGCCGTGTTCAGAAAGTGGTGGTGGGGGATGAGTGTTCAGACCCCTGGCCTCTCACTTGTGGGGTGCCTCAGGGTTCTGCCCTCTCCCCCATGCGTTTTAACATCTATATGCAGCCACTGGGAGAGATCAACAGGGGGTTTGGGCTGGGTGTCCATCAGTATGCGGATGATACCCAGCTCTACCTCTCTTTCAAATCACAACCAGTGAAGGCAGTGAAGGTCCTGTGTGAGTGCCTGGAGGCAATTGGAGGATGGATGGCGGCTAACAGATTGAGATTGAATCCTGACAAGACAGAGGTACTGTTTGTGGGGGACAGGAGGCGGGCGGGTGTGGAGGACTCCCTGGTCCTGAATGGGGTAACTGTGCCCCTGAAGGACCAGGTGCGCAGCCTGGGAGTCATTTTGGACTCACAGCTGTCCATGGAGGTGCAGGTCAATTCTGTGTCCAGGGCAGCTGTCTATCAGCTCCATCTGGTACACAGGCTGAGACCCTACCTGCCTGCAGACTGTCTAGCCAGAGTAGTGCATGCTCTAGTTATCTCCCACTTGGACTACTGCAATGTGCTCTACATGGGGCTACCTTTGAAGGTGACTCGGAAACTACAACTAATCCAGAATGCGGCAGCTAGACTGGTGACTGGGAGCGGCCGCCGAGACCACATAACACCGATCTTGAAAGATCTACATTGGCTCCCAGTACGTTTCCGAGCACAATTCAAAGTGTTGGTGCTGACCTTTAAAGCCCTAAATGGCCTCGGTCCAGTATACCTGAAGGAGCGTCTCCACCTCCATCATTCTGCCCGGACACTGAGGTCCAGCACCGAGGGCCTCCTGGCGGTTCCCTCGTTGCGAGAAGCCAAGTTGCAGGGAACTAGGCAGAGGGCCTTCTCGGTGGTGGTGCCTACCCTGTGGAATGCCCTCCCAACAGATGTCAAAAAGGAAAACAACTACCAGACTTTTAGAAGACATCTGAAGGCTTTTAATGTTTAATAGATTATTGTGTTTTATTCTTTTGTTGGAAGCCGCCCAGAGTGGCTGGGGAGACCCGGCCAGATGGGCGGGGTATAAATAATTATTAATTATTGTAAACAACTAGTAAATCCTGTGTTTGACCATAGGATGCTGTACTACAGGGAGAAGCAAGAGGCGCCTTTCCCTACCTGTTCCCTGCTTCCTGTGCTCAGCACCTAAGATACAAGAGCAGATATTGCTTAATCAATACAGCTGCATGGAAAAGGTGCCCTGCGACGCCAGCTTCCTCTTGCTCCTGGTTCTACCTGCAAAAGTGAGTCAGCTAGGAAGAAGTGCATTGAGGCTGTGCCAAGAACCCCAGGGACAAAGGGAATTCAGAAGCTGGCTGGCTTGCTTGCTAGGCAGCCCTGGTGCAAGGGAATGAATCAATATTTATTCTTGGAGAGGCTGGGTTCTGGTTGACTAAAACCACAGTTACTTTGCTACCAGCTGGAACTCGCCTAAGTTGAATGTCCTTTGTTTGGCGCAGGCTGTTCTTCCAAGCTGTAGGCAGAGCAAAGACACGGCAGCTGCTTCTCAATTGTCCTGTTGTCTTTTCAAGGGAAGCCAGCGAGTTCAGCTTCCACTGCTCCACTACCTATAGCTGTCATTAAAGCGAGAAGATATAAGCCCAAATGCACAGTCTCACATTCCAAGGGATTGTGTAACCTTAGCCCTTGGCAAAGACTGCCAAACTCCTTGTGTTTTCAAACAATGTTGCTTGCAAACATCCACAGGACATTTTAAGGCAACTCTGTTTATCACGCAGGCACACCCCAATACCCCTAAAGGCAGTTCCAGGGGAAAGGGGCATCTATCTGCAACAACAAGTTAAGTCCTAGCGCTCTGTGCCTGAGAGATAAAGAACCACGTGAGCATGTACAGTACTGCCTGCTTGTCAAAAGTCCCTGGAGCTCAGCTGGAGTGTGGATTTCCCTCTAGACAGTGAAGGGACAATCTGCTTAACCCAGGCAACAGAGGAAGACAGGTAAGAAGTGCCATTTGCCTACGGTAAGCAGAAAATCGATGTCCAGCCGCTTTTGATTGATGGAACCTGTGTGGAGAGGGTGACAACGTTCAGATTCCTGGTCATTGAGATACAGGAGGATTTGTCCTGGAATGATTGATCAATATAAGGGGGATTGCAAAGAAGGCGCAGTACAGACTGTATTGTTTGAGAATTTTAAGGAAAAACCACCTTCCGCAAAAGTTGCTGCTTGCTTTCTATCACTGTGCCATTGAGAGCGTGCTCACTTATGGCTTATGTGTGTGGTACGGAAGCTGCACTTGTCAGGATAGGACAGTGTCGCGTAGAGTTATCAAAACAGCAGAGAGTATCATTGGTTGTTCTCTCCCTAAGTTAGAACATATCTATACCATCAGGTGCCATAGAAAGGCACTAGACATAGAAAGAGATTCATCGCATCCTGGTCATCGTTTCTTTGAGCTCCTGCCATCGGGACAGAGATATAGAACAATGAAGGCGAGAACGAGCTGTCTCAAGAACAGTTTCTTTCCTAGAGCAATTTTGGCCTTAAATGGAAATTCTGGACTTTGAAGTCATTTTATTTTATTTGTTTATTGTTCTGTATTGTATTGTGCTTATTAGTACAGTGGTACCTCACAAGACTAATGCCTCGGGCAACAAAAAAACTCGCAAGACGAAAGCGTCTTGTGATGTTTTTGGTGACTCGCAAGACGAAGTTTTCTATGGCCGCGCTTCGCAAGACGAATGTTTTCGGCGGTTCCCCCTCCCCCCATGGCAATCTGTGCATCGCAAGATGAAATTATCGCAAGATGAAGCGACCCACGGAACAAATTAATTTCTTCTTGCGAGGCACCACTGTATTTTAATTCATGTGGAGTCTCTTATCTGAGTTGATACAGCAACTGAGAAATTTTGTTGTTCCCACAAGGGGACAATGACAATAAAGATCTATTCTATTCTATTCTATTCTATTCTATTCGACTTTGGCTCTTCAATCTTTTTATCTCTTGACTCTTCAAGTCAAACTGCATATTTGAGAAATCTGTGACCAGATCAGTCATCTCTCTCTCTCTCTCTCTCTCTCTCTCTCTCTCTCTCTCTCTCTCTCTCTCTCTCTCTCTCTCTCTCTCTCTCTCTCTCGTCAGAGCAGCAATGCTGGGGGCAGAAGTATTTAACTCCCCCCCCCCATTGTGCTATTTTCCAGATCTACCTCTCGCACCTACAACGCTCACACTCTCTGCTTCCTCCGTCAAATACAAACACCTGTAATCTCTTAGAAACCCATTCAGCAGTACTGCTGCGCCAATCAAATTTAATGAAGGGGAGATCTGGTCACAAATCTCTCACCACATGTGTGGTTTGACCCTTTCTTTCTGAATGCTTAGTTAGGATTTCTGTGCCCCCGTTGAGCATATAAAAATGGTTTTGCTTTTTCTGTTTTCCGAAGAGAGAATGGGGAATTTCTGTCTTGTGTGTCCTGAAGTACTCTGATTTATAGCCATTGTTTGATTTAGGTCATTATTTTATCTCATATGGTACCAGAGCAGATACAGCTCACAATCGAAATCATTAAACAATGAACTACAAACATTTCACAATACTAAAATACAGAACATCAGCGGTGCATGAAAGCAGCTGATAAAAATGATATCATAAAAACGATCCAAATGTCAACCTTTCCCAAAGTCCCAAGTAAACACACCTGGCAGCCAAAAGTTAATAATAATTTCTGCATGACAAGTTGAAGTAACATTAGAAAGTTTACTTGAATGATTTTAAGAGACATTTATGAGTATTGTACAAATATATCTACTATACACTATTATGTAAAGTACAAACTTAAGTCATATAACTTACGTTTTCAAACTCCTCAATCATGAGCTTTCTTGGACAGCAACCACTTCAAAATCTGAGATGTCTCTCTTGCACCCTCATAGATTCTTAAAGTGCTACCAATATTTACTATTAAGGGGTACTACTGTCATAATTCCAATTCCTATTTCCTATCTACATTTCAGAAATCAATATTTGGCAAACTCTACTAAGCTGACCCATCACACAAAATTTCATTAATTTTCTTTCTTTTTCCCCATAAGGAAATATAAAAATATCACATTGGTTACATTTTTCAAATAAAGAACGACAAAACAGATCATAATTCTCCAAAACCAGCTATACTTTAATCTTATCTGCTCTTCCTTTAAGCAGATTTTATACTCACTTTCTTAATATCTCATTTGCATTATCTGACTTACATAATTTACATGATACAGATTAAATCATTCCATATTTCTCCTTCATTTCCTTCCCAACCCAGGGAAACTCATTCTATATTTCTTCTGTTTTTATTTGGGTCAATGACTTTTATAAAAGGTTATCCTCTCCTCTTTTTTACTATGACAAATATGTTCATTTTGTCATTATAGCTATTTTCCCTTGGTTTTATCAACTAGTTTTTAATGCTGCTCTCACTATGTGGCTATTAGTATACTGGCTGTTGGCTAGGAGTCCAGATTAATTCTGGGTACTGCTGCAAAACATCTTCCTTCAAATATCCAAGCTGTATAAATATTAGCTGAATATAAATCATGGCAGTGGTGCTCACCTGAGATGTGCCGAAACTGAGTTCCGACCAATAAAAAGCCCTGCCTGTAAGCATGCACACTTGCCTCAGAGCAGACATGTGCAGCTTTGCACTGCAAATTTCTCACCAATGGGAGAAGTGGGTATAAAATTAATACAAGTTAATGGCAAAAACTTTCTTGTTGCAAGTTGCACAGTCTCCTTTAGTTGCTGTATATCAGACAAGGCAGTAGCTTGCGTGATCGGCGGTCGGATTTTTGTGATCGGCGGGCAGTGCTGGCCAGCCTGGGGGTGCCAGGCTGATCGCTGGGCACATTTGCGGGATCAGTGGGCGGATTTTCACTATGACGATCATGCCAATCACAAAAACCCGCCCGCTGGGGGTGCGAGCACCGCCATGATGATCTACCTGGGGGGGGGGGTTGTCACCCCCGCAAGGCATGACACCTGGGGTGGCCACACCCTCCGCACCCCCCTTGCAACGCTTCTGATTTTAGTAGCTTGGAGCACTTTCCAATACCATTAAGCTTTCGTTAAACTACTATCTTGATTTCAGCAAGGTCTTTAACAAGGTGCCCCATGAGATTCTTGTAAAGAAGCTGGTAAAATGCGGGCTAGACAATGCTACCATTCAGTGGATTTGTAACTGGCTGGCTGACCAAACCCAAAGGGTGCTCATCAATGGCTCCTCTTCATCCTGGAGAGTAGTGACTAGTGGGGTGCCACAGGGTTCTGTCTTGGGCCCAGTCTTATTCAACATCTTTATCAATGACTTGGATGATGGTCTTGAAGGCATCCTGAGCAAGTTTGCCGATGACACCAAATTGGGAGGAGTGGCTAATACCCCAGAAGACAGAATCACACTTCAAAATGACCTTAACAGATTAGACAACTGGGCCAAAGCAAACAAGATGAATTTTAACAGGGAGAAATGTAAAGTACTACACTTGGGCAAAAAAAATGAAAGGCACAAATACAGGATGGGTGACACCTGGCTTGAGAGCAGTACATGTGAAAAGGATCTAGGAGTCTTGGTAGACCACAAACTTGACATGAGTCAACAGTGTGATGCAGCAGCTAAAAAAGCCAATGCGATTCTGGGCTGCATCAATAGGAGTATAGCATCTAGATCAAGGGAAGTAATAGTACCATTGTATTCTGCTCTGGTCAGACCTCACCTGGAGTACTGTGTCCAGTTCTGGACACCACAGTTCAAGTAGGATACTGACAAGCTGGAACGTGTCCAGAAGAGGGCAACCAAAATGGTCAAAGGCCTGGAAATGATGCCTTATGAGGAACAGCTTAGGGAGCTGAGTATGTTTAGCCTGGAGAAGAGAAGGTTAAGGGGTGATATGATAGCCATGTTCAAATATATAAAAGGATGTCATATAGAGGAGGGAGAAATGTTTTTTCTGCTGCTCCAGAGAAGCGGACACAGAGCAATGGATTCAAACTACAAGAAAGAAGATTCCACCTAAACATTAGGCAGAACTTCCTGACAGTAAGAGCTGTTCGACAGTGGAATTTGCTGCCAAGGAGTGTGGTGGAGTCTCCTTCTTTGGAGGTCTTTAAGCGGAGGCTTGACAGCCATCTGTCAGGAATGCTTTGATGGTGTTTCCTGCTTGGCAGGGGGTTCGACTGGATGGCCCTTGTGGTCTCTTCCAACTCTATGATTCTATGATTCTAGTGTGAACGTGCTTTCTAAATTGTCAGGTCAGAGTCCGGTGAGTTTAAGATGTGATGTGGCTACTACTTGGATCACTGTGGGGAGAGTCATGTGAACGCTGCTTGGAACATCTGCCCTTCACTTCCCTCTCCCCTATGCAAAGAAAGCCAGTGTGAAGGGTCATGTGCTCGGGTCATTTGAAATGTGATATGGACGTTTCTCGGGTCATGCTGCTTGCAATGTGATGTGAGCATTGCTCGAATCATCTGCCCGGATTGGCACAATGTCACTATTCTTAACTGTGTTCTTCTTGGCAAACACTCCCCAGAAGGGGCATCAACGCAAACACATTTCATCCAAATTTGCCAACAAATCAAAAGTTACATGCCTTTTTTTGGTGTCCCCATTCCAGTCAATGGGAAAGACATCTAAGGCTTTGGGAAATGACTGCTGACCGCGGATCTGGGGTGAAGCACAGTGTCTGTCCAAGCCTCTGAGCAAAGGTAGCACACTCCCAGCATTAATCAAAGGACAGAAGTGGCCTTCTGAATCAAGGGAGAAATTTTAAGCTGTGCCTTTGATCTTTCCTTCCCGCGTAGAGGACCATGGCTAAGAAAGTTGCCATTATCGGTGCTGGAGTGAGCGGCTTGACATCCATCAAAGGCTGCTTGGAGGAAGGCCTTGAGCCCACTTGCTTTGAGCAAAGCAGTGACATCGGGGGACTATGGAGATTCACAGTAAGTCCGGAGACTTGTCGCTTGAAAGGTTAGAACACTGAATGACTGTATCTTGGGAATCTTCCACTACAACCCACAGAGGGATACGCCCCGATTCTGATAGTTGTGTTCTGTGGCTAAGCTCCTTTCGACCTCAGCTGCCACCAATATGTCGGGAGGCACCTAGTTCTAAAAGTCTGCATCAACTGGCCGTTGTCCTCACCTTCACCAGCACTCAAGTTTCTGGCTGTGTTGCAGTGCTCCAGAAAGGATGTAGCTGAAATTGTGTGCATAGGTGCCGGGACATTGCATGACAGAATATACTGCCAGACTCGTCCTCATCCTGCGTTGGTCACTATGAGCCAAACCAGGTGTGAAATATATTTTCAATAATGTTAATAGTTTCATACCATTCATGTCTTCCACATGGGTGTAGCCAGGATTTTTTGTGAGGGGAGGGGGCAGGCAGATCTGCCTGAGGTAGAAATTTCATCTTGCCTTATGACACAGCTGCTTTTCATCTTGAATTGTGCCAAGATAAAATTGGCTTGTCCCTCAGCAGTCACAAACCAAACAATGTGCCGATGGTTTAATACAGGGGTGGCCAACTCCCAAGGGACCGCGATCTACTCACAGAGTTAAAAACCAGTGGTGAGTTTTTGGGGGGGGGAGGAGGAAAGGCCAATTTTTTTGGGGTGCAGGGGAAAATGCAATGTTGTTCAGCTGCTTTGGGGGGAGCCGGTGATCTACCAGTGATCTACCAGAGACGTCCAATGATCTACTGGTAGATCACGATCTACCTGTTGGATGTACCTGGTTTAATAAATGCCCTCCACTTTTGCTGAACATAACTAGGTGGATTGTTTCACCCTCCCTCCTAGAACTGGAAAATCTGTGACCAATTGATTGCAGTCATGTGCAGGGCCGGCACGTCCATTTAGGCAAACTAGGCCATCGCCTAGGGCGCCAAAATGGAGGGGGTGCTGCCCAGCCTGCCCCCAAACCCCCCAGCCACCGCCTGCCACTGCCCGCCGCCGCCGCCCTCGCCTGTGGCTTCCTTTCTTATTTTTTTCTTCTCCCGCCGTGGCCGGGCGAGGGGCGGGCTAGCAAGGCGCCACGCTAGTGGCTGACTGGCGTGACGCCCTTCCTCACTGGCCCTCCCCTCGCCCGGCAACGTGGGGAGAAGAAAAAATAAGAAAGGAAGCTGCCGGCCGAGTGAGGCTCCTGGCTGCAGCTTCCTTTCTTATTTTTTCTTCTCCTGATGTTGCCGGGCGAGGGGCGGGCTAGCGAGCAGCCAATCAGAAGCTGCGGGCACCTCTGGGCCCAGCGGGAGGAAGCGGCCAGAAGTGGCCGAGAGCAGAAAGGAAGTGGCGCCGGCAGCGGCACGGAGACAGCGTCCGCTGCCCAGGCCAGCAGCATGGGCTCTGTGCCCCTTTTCATCCCTCCTGCCATTCACACTGGGGGGGGGGGCAGAAGGTGACCTCACCTAGGGCGCCAAAAACCCTAGCACCGGCCCTGGTCATGTGGATTATTTACCCTCTACTGTGCTTTTTGGAATAATGGCATCCTAAGAACATTGGGGGCGCCCCATTCAATTTCTTTATTGTATGTAAACAGCTTTCAACTGAGGATGAGCTGGATTCCCTTTTGGTAATGGCGCCTCCATGTTCAGAAAGAGTGAACCACCTGGCAACAGTTGATTGAGAAGCAAACAAGGGTGAAGAGCTTTTGCCTTCATGCTATGTGTGTGGGATTCCTGGAGGCATCTCCCTCACCTTCACTGGAATTGGGACGCTGGACAAAATGGAACTAGGGTCTGATCAAGCATGGGTCTTCTTATTGCTCCCTAGGAAAAGGTGGAGGAAAACAGGGCTAGCATCTACAACTCTGTCATCACCAATTCCTCCAAAGAGATGTCCTGCTTCAGTGACTTTCCAATGCCTGACCACTTCCCAAACTTTCTGCACAACTCCAAGTTCCTGGAATATTTGCGACTGTATGCAAAGCACTTTGGTCTGCTGAAGTATATCAGGTTCAAGGTATGTTGATTTAATTCACCCCATACTATCTCCTGTTTCTTTCTGGGAACTACATTCAGAATAACGTCAAGACAAGAGAATCTATTAGCTTTAGTGTTGTTGCTTGGACAATTCTTTTTCAAAATGTTTGATGTCTGTAGAACGTCCACCACACATGGAACGAGTCTGCTTTTTTTCATGCAGTACCACTTATTAGCAGTTACAACCATGTAGTCCAAACCCCTGCAATGTAGTAATCTCAACTAAACCACCCATGACAGATGGCCATCCAATCTCTGCTTAAAAACCTCCAAGGAAGGAGAGTCCACCACCTTCATTTGAAGATGGCTATCATATCTCCTCTTCATCTCCTCTTATCCAGGCTAAACATACTCAATTCTCTCAACTGTTCTTCATAAGTAGTTCCTGGGTTTCCAGTCCCTTGATCATCTTGGTCACCCTCCTCTTCCAGCTTGTCAATATCCTTCAAAAGCTCTTCAAAATCCCCCCCCCCTCAGAACTTCCCGCTGTTCGACAAAGTGGGGAGCGAAGAACGTGGTGTCAGAGAGAACTGGTTGCAAAGTAATAGTGTCATTTTTTTCTGGCTTCATGGTAGACCACCGTCATCAGTTTAGAAAAAAGCCAAGATTACAGTACCACTGGCCAATGGACCATGGTCACAGAGACAGATGGAAAACACGAGTCATTCATCTTCGATGCTGTCATGATCTGCACTGGCCACCAGATAGAAGCATACACCCCAGTGGAGTCTTTTCCTGGTAAGGCTTCTTCAGCCTAACAGAGAGTTGAAAACCCTGAACTTATTTCAGTTGCCAACACAACACCGTCTGGTTGGGTTTGTGAGGTTCAGTGACCAGGCATGAGGTCCTGCTGGACCAACTGGAAGAGGCAAGTGAGGCAAGCATCCAGGGTGACAGAATTCAAGAGACTCTTCTCAACTTAGCTATATGAGCTTGCAAGGAGAGAGCAGCTGAGCAGATCAGCACCATTTCAGGGGGGATGATAAGATCAAGAGCATTCTGATCTCCACAATTTGCCTCAGGCACAGACAGCTGTAAGTTGAAGGAGGGGGAGAAAGGAAGCGACAAAAATGACAAATGTAAACAAGAAAACGGGTTCTCTGTCAACTCTTATTGAATGTGCTGTAGTTATTCTCTGCAGGGGGAAGGGCTGGGAATAAGCAAAAGAAAATTTCAGGTCAGCCCTGGGCAAGGATTAAGGTGATCTTTCATTTGCCTGTCCAGATAAATATCCTCGTTCTCCTGCCCTTACACCCCCACAATTCCACATGAGAAGTCTTTTCCTATCTCATTCCCTCAAATATATGATTTTGACATGTCTCTTCATCCCCAATTGTGCTTTGTGATGAGAACAAATCATGCATTGTTGCCTAATTTGTTCAACTTTTGCATAATTTGTTCCAAATTCTGGATTTCTCCCCACCCATATCAGAGCTCCAAATGTATTTCTATTAGCCAACTCACACATGGAATTCCTAGGGGAGGGAGGGGATCCACGGATAGAAGATTTGGCAGAAAATGATGGCTCAGAGGGAGAAAGAATCAAGCTCTCCCTTCTGCTGCCAGAAAAACAACAACAACCCTCTACTGCAGGGATCCCCAAACTGCGGCCCTCCAGATGTTTTGGCCTACAACTCCCATGATCCCTAGCTAACAGGACCAGTGGTCAGGGATTATAGGAATTGTAGTCCAAAACATCTGGAGGGCCGAAGTTTGGGGATGCCTGCTCTACTGCTTTTCTTAGAAGAGGCCATACTTAACATGTTTTTGTCCTAAGCATGCTCTTTGGATGTAAAATAAAAATAGGAATAAAAAAAATACCATAGCTCCACTAGATCACTGACTCTACAAATATATACTGATTTAAAGTCATTGACTTTAATATTCTAAAAGGCTACTTTCTTGTACTGCATACTGCACCAATGTTTGATCACAAAACAGGTAGCCACTTGGCTAAAGGTACAGTGGTACCTCTACTTACGAATGTTTCTACTTACGAATGGAGCTCCGTCCACCATCTTGGATGTGGTTTAGATAGGTTTTTTTCTACTTACGAATTTTTTCTCCCAATGCATTCCTATGGGATTTGACTTACAATTTTTTTCTGCTTACAAATGTGCGTTTGGAACGCATTAAATTTGTAAGTAGAGTTACCACTGTATATTGTTTTTACCAGTTTTTTCCTCTTGTGAGAAGATAGATTTGAGGGAATAGCATTCTTCTGCTGCAGATGAGCCAAGCAAAGTTCGTCTTGTACCTGAATGCCGTGATATCCCGATCTGGAATCTACCCAAAAAGAACTTTTTGCAACTATTAAGTTACTCTGCAAGTGCTGTAGCAACTCTTTGCTTCATGGCAGGTTTTGAAAAGTTCCGGGGGAACTATTTCCACAGCCGAAATTACAAAAACCCTGATGGGTTCAATGGGAAGACTGTTGTGATCATTGGGATGGGGAATTCGGCTGCTGACATCGCTGTGGAGATCTGCAGGAAGGCAAAGAAGGTAAAGAGGCTGTTTGGGGAGAGGGGTGATGCGAAGATTTAGAAATCTTCTTGATAGGCATGGATTATAAAATAAAATAGATAGAATCCAACCTAAGGTGGTCAGTAGCAGCACCCACTGACTGAAGGAAGGAGCAGAGAGGGAGGAGAAGGAATGGGAAGAAGATTTACGGTAAGAAAGAGGAGGATAGATGTAGACAGATATTGTAACAGCAAACATTATTTTATATATACCCTGCCTGTCAAGGACTCAAGTCCGTTTGCAGGTAAAGTAAGAACAGCTAAGAGCACAGCAGGGGAAATCATTAAAAAGCAACTAAACATACATATACAAAAACATATATTAATATGTCCCAGGCGCAAAATTGTTAGGGGCACAAGATTTCAACACCCCGTGCTGCTTCAATACAGCTGTGACCTTCCAACACAGGGTTCTGTGAACCAGGAAGCGACCTCTCCAGACAACAAAACAACTCTTCTTTTCTTATCTCTGCAGCTGCAATCTCCTGGGCATACCTGCCAAGTCCCGGACTGCAGAATCCGGGACCGGCAGCCACGTGACTGTCGCTTTGCCCATCTATGGGCACCGAAAATGGCCAGCACCGGCAACGGAAGTCGTGTCTACACATGTCTGGAAGTGCGTAGACGCAACTTCCGGTGTCGCTCTGCCCATCTATGGGCACCAAAAATGGCCACCACCGACACCGGAAGTCGCATCTACGCACTTCCGGACATGCGTAGACGTGACTTTTGATGCCAGCGCCGGCCATTTTCGGTGCCCATAGATGGGCAAAACAGGAAAAAAATGGCCGCCGGCAGGAAAATAATAAGGGAGAATAACAGGAGATGAAGAGATACGGGGGACCGCCGGGAAACGGTATGAAAAAATGGGGGTTTCCCGGGGGAAACGGGGTACTTGGCAGCTATGCTCCTGGGTGATGCAGACGCTGTTAGGCAGTTGAAGTTGCATGCATACTAAGTCCGTTTCCCTCTCTCCCTCTCCCCCCCCCTGTGTGGCCCGGGACTCTTGCAACCCACGCTACACTACTGGATTGGTGGAGGAGAGAGGAAGAGAGTTCTGGAGGCTCATCGGCTTCTCTTGCTGCCCCGCAGGTGTTCCTCAGCACAAGGGGAGGCACCTGGGTGATGAGCCGAGTGTATGACAATGGCTATCCTTGGGACACCATCTTTCACACTCGCTTCAATGACATGATCCGAAATTCTGTCCCTTGGTTCCTTTTGCAATGGATGACAGAACGGAAAATGAACCAGTGGTTTAGCCACGAGAACTATGGCTTGGTGCCTCGAAACAGGTATATCGTTCAGGCATAGGCAAACTCGGTACTCCAGATGCTTTGGGACTACAACTCCCATCAACCCTAGCTAACAGGAACAGTGGTCAGGGATGGTGGGAATTGTAGTCTCAAAACATGCCTATGCCTGCTATAGTTGATCATTTTGCTTCAAAAGGGGGTTGATGTGACCTGGGTTTGTTGCCATGGTTATTGCAAGACATAATAAGAGAAGAAAAGCAGCTTGTGGCAGTTGGACACAAATTTTGTCAGTCCTATGCTTCCACCCATCTCCTTTTTGAAAAGGCAGGCAGTCCCTGTGTTTAGACTGGGAAATCTGTAAGAAGAGATTCACACCATCTGAGGGTGCTGCTGCCTGTTGTGCCTCTGCGTGGATCGCTGATCTGGGCTTCCCACCTTCCTTCCAGCCAGCAGAGTAAACCTAAAATAGATTCACACGCAGAAATACAGAAACTGGGCTCCTTTGAGGACAGGTGATCCTTACTTCTTATAAGCATTCTTATAAAAAGTACAGTGTTACTTCTACTTACAAATTTAATGTGTTCCAAACGCACATTTGTAAGTAGGAAAAAATTGTAAGTCGAATCCCATAGGAAAGCATTGGGAGAAAAAAATTCGTAAGTAGAAAAATCCTATCTAAAAATTCGTAAGTAGAAAAAATCCTATCTAAACCGCAACCAAGATGGCGGACGGAGCTCCATTCGTAAGTAGAAACATTCGTAAGTAGAGTTATTCGTAAGTAGACGTACCACTTTACATGTTTAGGGGTGTAAGTGTAACAGGTCCATTCTAATTTGAATTCAAGGAAAAAGTTTGCAACTTGCCCCAACACTTTGGGAAATGCAAGTACCGTATTTTTCCATGTATAACACGCCCCTGTGTGTAAGACACCCCCCTATTTTCGGGGACTCCAAATTAAGAAAATGGGGGGAGATTACCAAGAGTTGTTAAGCTTTTGGGGGGGGGAGGATTGGCCAGAGTTGTTGAGCTTTTTTGGGGGGGGGGAATCGCTCACCCGCATGACCACACGTGTTGCCAAACACACCAATCGTGTACCCGCTCGCCACCAGCAGCCTCCAATTGGCCACCCAATAGCAGCAGCGGCAGCCAATCAACAGCAGCCATTGACGCAGTCACCACTCACACACCCAATCACCGCTGGCAATCTCTGGACCGTCACAGCAACCAATTGACCATCCCGCCAATCGACTGTCCGTGTATAAGACGACACAAAATTTATAACTTTTTTTTTAAAGAAAGAAACCTCATCTAATACATGGAAAAGTATGGTATGTGAAGCACTTTGAACCCTATGAAGCAATGTACAGGAGTTATGTTCCAAGGATTCCACCTAAAGCCAAAATTGCATATACAAGCAATCCTTGTTTTACATGTGGGTTCCATTCCAGGCACCCCTTCGGTGGAGCGCACATAAGCCCATTCAACCCCATTCCAACCCTGCCCCTTTTCATGATGTCTTCATGACATTTTAGGGACGCCTGCCCTCTTTCCACCCCTGAAGAAGAAGAAGAAGAAGAAGAAGAAGAAGAAGAAGAAGAAGAAGAAGAAGAAGAAGAAGAAGAAGAAGAAGAAGATAACCTATATATGCTGGCGATGTGGGGAAAATAACGGTGACCTCTACCACATGTGGTGGCTGTGTAAGAAGATAAAAATCTTTTGGGGACAAATTTATGATGAGTTAAAAAAACTTTTAGGAATTACTTTTCTTAAAAAACCTGAATTATTTCTTTTGAGCATTTTTGATAAAGAAATCCCCAAAAATTTGAAAGAGATGTTTCTATATGGAACAGCGGCTGCCCGAACCCTCATAGCCAAAAAATGGAAAGAGGTAGAACCCCCGACAAAAATCGAATGGCAAGGCAAGCTCCAAGAATATCTAGAAATGGCCCAATTAACAGGTAGCCTAAGAGGAGAATCAAAACAAAAATTTCAGGAAAAGTGGTCAAGATACAAAATATACGTACAGAAGTACAGCAGAAATCAGCTAATCACACCAGTACTTGAATAATTAAGAAAAAATAGACACCGATGGAGATATAGTAAAGCAAGAGCGTATCTAAAATGTTCAAAGATAGGGTAATGAGTTGGATCCTACGCACAGGTAGGCTTGGAATATACTTTCGGGTTTGTTAGGAAGCCAAAGGGGGACTAGGCTTCTTTTTTGTTCTTATTTTTCTGTTAAAATGTAGAGAAAACAAAGTGTTTAAATGGGCAGTACTATGGGAACTGGTTTTATTTATCCTTTTGGATATCTGGAAAACATGTCGGAAAAGGTTTGTTTGATCCTGGCAGAATGATGTAAGAGGAAACAAACTATTGTATTGTTATTGTGTATTTTATTTTTGGAAACAAATAAAGTCTTTTTTAATATTAAAAAAAGAGGAGGAGGAGGAGGAGGAGGAGGAGGAGGAGTTTGGATTTGATATCCCACTTTATCACTCCCCTTAAGGAGTGTCAAAGCGGCTAACATTCTCCTTTTCCTTCCTCACCCACAACAAACACTCTGTGAGGTGAGTGGGGCTGAGAGACTTCAAAGAAGTGTGACTAGCCCAAGGTCACCCAGCAGCTGCATGTGGAGGAGCAGAGACGCGAACCCAGTTCACCAGATTACGAGTCCACCGCTCTTAACCACTACGCCACACTGGCTGCACCATGCACCAACGCCACACTACGCCACACTGGTCACATGCACAGAGGTTGCTGGCTTTACTGTATTACTGGTGAGAATAAGAATGGTGTTATCCCTTCCAGTTTCTGTTGCATGTTTCTCCACTCTCTTTTGCCTTCCAGATCCCTGATGAAAGAGCCAGTGTTCAATGATGACTTGCCTAGCCGTATCCTCTGTGGTGCTGTGATGGTGAAACCACTCGTCCAGGAGTTCACCGAGAGCTCCGTCATTTTTGAAGATGGAACTGTAGAGGACAATGTGGATATTGTCATCTTTGCAACAGGCTACAGCGTTGCGTTCCCTTTTCTGGACAAGTCGGTGATCAAGGTGGAAGACAATCGGGTCCCGTTGTATAAACACATCTTTCCTCTTCATCTGGAGAAGCCAACGCTGGCTGTTATTGGCCTCATCCAGCCCCTTGGGCCTATCATGCCCACTGCAGAGCTGCAAGCTCGCTGGGCAACCAGAGTCTTTAAGGGTAACTCATTATATTCGCTACACAGGTTAAAAAAAGCATTCCAATCTATGGTCAAACCACAACAAAGATTTCAAAGCACATGGTTCCCTCCCCCCAAGAATTGTGGGAACTATAGCTCACCCCTCACACAGCTCCAGTTCCCAGGATTCTTTGCAAATGTAACTGCTTTGCAGTATAATAAAAAAATTCCTTCAGTAGCACCTTAAAGACCAACTAAGTTTATATTTTGGTATGAGCTTTCGTGTGCATGCACACTTCTTCAGATACGCATGCACACGAAAGCTCATACCAAAATATAAACTTAGTTGGTCTTTAAGGTGCTACTGAAGGAATTTTTTTATTTTGCTTCGACTCAGACCAACACGGCTACCTACCTGTAACTACTGCTTTGCAGTATATTAACCTTCCATTATCAGAGTTAAATAAATCAGTAATAAATATTCCGGAGAAGCATTTTATGAAGGTGGGGAAAGCTACACATCATTCTTATTAAAGAAGTATATAAAAGCAAAATAGGGTTGCACGCCACTCCAGTCTCTGGGTGGAGTGAGATTCCAGGGATTCTAGGAACTTAGGCTCTGTGTTTCCTTCTGGGAATGAGACACAGTGGGGACAGTGGTGTCTTTAGGATATATGGGTTATTTACACATGTATTTGGACCCTGAGATCTGGCAATAAAGGGAGGTATATAAATCAATCAAACAAACAAACAAACAAACAAACAAACAAACAAACAAACAAACAACCTGAGCCTACAATGAAGAGGTTGATAGCACTAACCCCCCTAAAGGGTCTTGCTTTTCCCATAGCTGCAGCAGACTTCAGACATTGTGCTATGCCTCTGCCTTTTCAGCCTTCCGCTTTCCTATCCAGCTTCTAGCTCACAAAACCCAACTCTTTCAATCAGGCCCATCCTAGCCATAGAGGCTAGTGGCGCGGAGAACCACGGCGCCAGGCGCTGGAGGGCGCTGGAAGGGTGCCAAGTGAGCGCAGGGTTCCAGCGATCTGGCCAGGACTGCGCTCCTTCTCCGAGGACTCCGCGCTGAGCCTCCTTCTCGTTTCCCCAGCGCTGGGTTCCGCTCAGTCGAGCTTCGCCACCAGCGCTCGCACAGCACCCAAGAAGCTCTTGCTGGTCCCGCGGTGCGCGTGCTGGTGGCCAAGCTTGACTGAGCGGAACCCAGCGCTGGGGAAACGAGAAGGAGGCGCAGCGCGGAGTCCTCGGAGGTGGCCTCCCGCTGCTGCCGCGGTGCACTTGGCACTCCCGGGCCCTTGGAGAGGCTCTGGAGGGGGGCGCTGGAGGGACATAGCGCCAGGGCGCTGGGTGGGCTTAAGACGGCCCTGCTTTCAATCCTAAACTCTGGTTTTTGTCCTTCTCACTGCTGTAAGCGTTGAAGGAGGGGCCCCACCCATTTGCTATCCAGCACACAGCCCACCTCTTCTTGCTTTCTTAATGGCTCATCACCCCAGGCAATGACCTCATCAGAAAGTTAGCCTGGCTTATACCGTATTTCAAGACTTGTTGGGTCTAGGTGTTAGAAAGAGCTGGTCTCCTCTGTCATAACTCCCCTCCCCCCAAGAATATATATTGTAGACATGACCTCAGCCCCAACTCTTAATCTTTTTAGGGCTAAGTTTGCTGCCTTCAGAGAGCACTATGGTGGCTGACACCACCAAGAGGAATGAAAAGAGGATCAAATGGTAAGAGAAACATCCAACGCTTTATGGTTAATATCAGCTCCAGATCACATGTTAATAATAATAATAATAATAATAATAATAATAATAATAATAATATATTTCTACCCCGCCATCTGGCTGGGTTTCACTAGCCACTCTGGGCGGCTCACAACAGAATATTAAAAACACGATAAAACATCAAACATTAAAAACTTCCCTAAACAGGGCTCCCTTCAGATGTCTTCTTCTAAGAGTCAGATAGTTCCTTATCTCCTTGACATCTGATGGGAGGGTGTTCCACAGGGTGGGTGCCACCACCGAGAAGGCCCTCTGCCTGGTTCCCTGTAACCTCACTTCTCTCAGGAAAGGAACTGCCAGAAGGCCCTTGGAAGTGGACCTCAGGGCTGAATGATGGGGGTGGGAAAAGAATATAATAGAAAGGTGGGCGACCTATAGAAATTTATTAAAACAAGAGGGAGGAGAGTATCAACTGAAAGAATTTAAGGAATAATCAGGGAAATTAGGGAATCATCAGGGAAATTAACAACATGGATACAATACCAGCATTTGAATGAAGTATTTAAGAAAGATAGGCTACAAGGGCTTGGGGAACAAATATGGATAGCCTCCATCCGCCAGGTTCAAGATGAGTGCCCCCGCCTCCGCTTTTCTGCTACTAGACTTGTTCTTGCCTAAGTTATGTGCTCTAGATAAAATCATATTATGCCTTCTCCGCCTTAGATATTGGTGTGATTTATGTCTTTCTTCACATTTCAAAGGTTTGGCACCAGCCGCAGCCAGTCAATCCAAACAGATTTCATTGAGTACCTGGACGAGCTTGCTGCTCTCACAGGAGCAAAGCCACACCTGTTCACGCTCCTGCTGACAGATCCCAAGCTGGCCTTGACCACCTTCTTTGGACCCTGCAGCCCATTCCAGTTCCGCCTGATTGGACCAGGGAAGTGGGCTGGAGCCAGGAACGCCATCCTTACCCAGACACAGCGGATCATCAAGCCCACAAAAACTCGAACAGTGGGCAATTCTTCGAGTAACGCTCTGCTCTCCCTGCTTAAAATCCTCGGCTTTCTTGCTCTCTTGGTTGCAGTTTTCCTATCCATTGGTCAGCGCTGAGCTCTACCCAATGATGCAGCAATGGCAAATTGCTGCTTTACTGATGCCTGCCTGCTCTTCAATGCATCTATAGGGGTCACACGGGGGCAACTTTAATAAATAATAATAATCATACATTTTTATTTATACCCCACCCTCCCCAGTCAAAACTGGGCTCAGGGCGGCTCACACCAATAAAATTACAATAAAACATAAAAAGCAATTAATTAAAATACAAATTAAAATACAAGATTAAAATTTAAAATGCAGCCTCATTTTTAAGTAGTCCATAAATCCAAGCCATGAGGGAGGAAAACACAGGGGTCAGACTAAGTCCAACCCAAAGGCCAGGCAGGACAGCTCTGTCTTGCAGGCCCTGCGGAAAGATGACAAATCCTGCAGGGCCCTGGTCTCCTGTGAGAGAGCGTTCCACCAAGTTGGGGCCAATACTGAAAAGGCCCCGTCCCTAGTAGAGGCCAATCTAGCCACCTTATGGCTCGGGATCTCCAGAATGTTGTTGTTTGTGGACTTTAAGGTCCTCCGCGGGGCATACCAGGAGAGGCGGTCCCGTAGGTATATTTGCACTCTCAAACTTGTGTCTCGCTTAGGGTCTCCTGTTTCCTACAAACTTTGCAAACGGAAAGGAGGAAATGTCTGGGAAACAATGAAATGGGAACATACAGGCAAAGTATGGAAGGGCAAATCTGTCAATTTCGGTTTCTCTTGATTTCTCATGCGTTCCTATCAAGTTTACTTTGCACATATCCCGATCAATTTGCTTTTTAAAAAAGTGTCTCGTGAAAATTCATCAAAATTTTTTGTGAGCATTCCTCCTAATACATTTTTGCTAGGATTTTCCCCTATGCTATTTCCGCAAATATATGCATTTTAATGCGCACCTTCTCCCAATGGTGTTGTTTTCCAACAACAACAGCAAAGTGAACAAAGGGGCATATATTAGGAGAAGCGGGAATTTTTGAAGGGTAGCTGTTTCAGGACCCACAAATTAGGCAGGTTTGCCTGAAAATGTGAACTGAATGGGCTTCCTTCCCATTTCTAATAGGAAGTCAGGGGGAAAAAAACCACACACACACACACACACACACACACCAGGGAGAATGGGCTAGTAAACCAGCTGACAAGATCAGCAAGGTCTTGTGCCTTTTAGAATTGTAGCTTTTTATTTTTAGAAAAGTATGTTTCTGGTCCTTTGAAGGGACATTTGAACTGTGTGGTCCAGGGGTCAGCAAACTTTTTCAGCAGGGGGCCGGTTCATTGTCCGTCAGTCCTTGTGGGGGGGCAGACTATTTTTTGGGGGGGGGGGGAATTAATGAATTCCTATGCCCCACAAATAACCCAGAGATGCATTTTAAATAAAAGCACACATTCTACTCATGTAAAAATACACTGATTCCTGGATCTTCCACGGGCCAGATTTAAAAGGCAATTGGGCCGGCCCCAGCCCCTGGGCCTTAGTTTGCCTACTAGGGTGATGACTTTTTTACAACCTCATTTCCCTGTATCATAATTTGATGAGCTTACATTAAAGATTAGATAAAACCTTACTTTCAAAGAGATTTGATTAAAAAAAAACACCTCACGCACAAAATGATTTTAAAAATTTTATTTATCAGTTTTTTGACCATTTTTGAAGTCACTGTAAGCAGATATAAAATTGAACCCAAGCTTCAGAGTCACAAATATACAACATTATATAGGGTCATCAAACACACAAGGAAGCTTTTTTTAGATGCAGTAACAGTATAGATGCCGCTAGAGGATGATGTTTTGCTACCTCTCCCGTAGGTTCTTTTCCCAGCATGTCCGGCAGGGTCTGCTGGCTGAGTTTTGAGGTCCCAAAAAGGGGCTTTTACCTTGCGCAGGTGTGACATTTGTATACCCTATGTTGCTAAGAACACTCCCCATTGTGGAATGTGGTGTTGTGTCCAAATTTGATATGAAATATATATAGAATTGTTAATGCAATTTTATGAAATGGTAAAATGGCATACCAAAAAATAAAATAAAAACGGTTTGTGCGTAACCTTTTTAAATATTTCAATGGAATATACCTCATTTTAGTCATTAATAGGCAAAAGTTCGTCCATTTGTGCTACAGGAAATATTTTTTGAGAAAAAAATTGAAAAAGTCATCACCCTATTGCCTACCCATGGTGTGGTCTATGTAAGGCTTCAGAGAGTTGGTGAGGGTGAATCTCTTGTGTGCTGCTTCCCTCTTTCTCGTGAGCCCCCCTGAGCTCTAGTTACCCATTGCAGCTGTGCCACTAAAACCATCTGCATGCCTGAGACATGCCTAAAATGCAAGAGTTTACAAATAAATCATGCACAAAGAAAACTGTATGTGTTTTTAACCACACATTTACAGTTCAGACCAGTGCATCGTTCTGTTCTATAGGAGCTGAGCCCCTGGTTCCTTCAAGTTTATTTCATGCCGAGCATCAAGGACTATGCTTTGTTACTCTTGCTATGAAGACAGGGCTCCCAGCACGTTTCCGAGCACAATTCAAAGTGTTGGTGGCAGGTGCTGACTTTAAAGCCCTAAACGGCCTCAGCCCAGTATACCTGAAGGAGCATCGCCACCCCCATTGTTCAGCCCGGACATGGAGGTCCAGCTCCGAGGGCCTTCTGGCGGTTCCCTCGCTGCGAGAAGCGAAGTTACAGGGAACCAGGCAGAGGGCCTTCTCGGTGGTGGCACCCACCCTGTGGAACACCCTCCCAACAGATGTCAAAGAGGAAAACAACTACCAGACTTTTAGAAGACATCTGAAGGCAGCCCTGTTCAGGGAGGCTTTTAATGTTTAATAGATTACTGTGTTTTATTTTTCTGTTGGAAGTCGCCCAGAGTGGTTGGGGACAGATTGTGGCTGGGGATTTTGTTCAGGGACAGATTGATGAATCCGGGGACTGTCCCCAGGAAGCACGGACATTTGGTAACCCTAGTTTAGAAGATATCTAAAGGCAGCCCTTTTTAGGGAAGGTTTTTTTCCTTTTCTTTTAATGACTGATGTTTTAATGTATTTTTAATCTCCTGTTGAAACAAAATAAAAAAGTTCTTTCCAGTACCACGTTAGAGACCAACTAAGTTTGTCATTGGTATGAGCTTTCATGTGCATGCACACTTCTTCAGATACACTGAAACAGAATCACCAGACCCTTATGTATAGTCAGAGGGTGGGGAGGGGTATTACTCAGAAGGGTGGTGGGAGTGGATGATTGGCTGATAGGTGTGGTAAACCTGTTGGAACCCAGCCAGATGGGTGGGGTATAAGTAATAAATTATATTGTTGTTGTTGTTGTTGTTGTTGTTGTTGTTGTTGTTATTATTATTATTATTATTATTATTCTGCCCGGACACTGAGGTCCAGCGCCGAGGGCCTTCTGGCGGTTCCCTCGCTACGAGAAGCCAAGTTACAGGGAACCAGGCAGAGGGCCTTCTCGGTAGTGGCACCCACCCTTTGGAATGCCCTCCCACTATAGGTCAAAGAGAACAACAACTACCAGACCTTTAGAAGGCATCTCAAGGCAGCCCTGTTCAGGGAAGCTTTTAATGTCTGATAGATTTCTGTATTTTAATGTTTTGTTGGAAGCCGCCCAGAGTGGCTGGGGGGACCCAGCCAGATGGATGGGGTATAAATAATAAATTATTATTATTATTATTATTATTATTATTATTATTATTATTATTAGGCTTGATAGATGGGTTTCATTTATTTGGTGTGTTATATCATACTTTATGTTACTACAAATCTGTGATCTGATACCCCAGTCTTCAAGGGCAAGACCACAATGCATTCTCCATGTTTCTTGATCCTTTTATAATAGGTTTGTGATGGAGGAAGGAGAAAAAAAGGGGGGTAAACAGCCTCTTCCCTCTCTTAAACTCCCCTCCACACCTCCTAATGTTCAATCAACTTGAGATTACAGTGAATTATTGTGCATTTCCCCTTCAGCCATCCTCTGTAAAGAAGAGAAGAAGAAGAGTTTGGACTTGATATCCTGCTTTGTCACTACCCGAAGGAGTCTCAAAGCGGCTAACATTCTCCTTTCCCTTCCTCCCCCACAACAAACACTCTGTGAGGTGAGTGGGGCTGAGAGACTTCAGAGAAGTGTGACTAGCCCAAGGTCACCCAGCAGCTGCATGTGGAGGAGTGGAGATGCGGGGAAGTGAACCCAGTTCACCAGATTACGAGTCCACCGCTCCAAACCACTACACCACGCTGGTGATGTGGGGATCAAATTTCATCCCATGCATTCAAATGCAGGTCTGCTTAGAAGTTTCTAGAGGACAATTGCCATTCTCTGACAGAAGTAAACTCCCATCAGTACACTGACATTAGCATTACAGGTTGGACATGGGTTGTTGTGGAGTCCTCTGCTGTCAATGTAAAGCTTAGTTTTCACCCTTAGATTGATGTGCTGTTGACTTCCTTGGCTTACTAGAATAATGCAAAAGTAAATACTTCCACCAGCGACCGATAATTAACTTTGGAATCACTTTCCAGGAAGGGGGGGCGACAGAACAGTGTAGTTAGTCCAGTTTTTGTACTCCTGGGCTTAGCACAAAGGTCAGAGTGTGTGGGTTTTCTTCCATTTAAAATCCTCCATTTTTTGCCCATCTGTAACATTGCCAAACACCTCCTTTCAAAGCTAAAAGCTGATACTCTCCTCCCCACCCAGCTGGGAAACAAATTCCTGGCAGCTAAAGAAGCCTAGTTTGGGGCACTTGTAAGTAAAAGAATGAGGGGACAAGCAGCCAAGTTCTTAGTTTTGCCCCTGAGGAACTAAACATTCACATTCCAGAGATGTTGCTGCGTTAAAACTGTTAAAACAAAACTAACAAAAGGCACCGCTGGCACTTTAAAGACAAACATTTGAAAATCATATCAGGCATTCTTAAAGCAACAATATCCACCTAATGAAGTGAAAAAGAAACATCAATGAGGCAAAACAGGTACTCAGGATGAATCACCTAGACCGGAAGTTCTAGAACTGTATCTCCATGTTTCGCCATCTCCTTTTGCCTAAATTTAGATCATCTGCCTCCTCTCACACATAACCAATCCCATCTTTAAAGGTAGAAAGTAATTGGTATGAATATAAAAAAGAAATGTATTTCCACACATGTCCCATGTGCCTGTCTCCCTCTGCTGAGCAACTGCAGCATAAAGATAAATGGGTAAGGTAAAGGACCCCTGGACGGTTAAGTCCAGTCAAAGACAGCTATGGGGTTGTGGTGCTCATCTTGCTTCTCATAGAATCATAGAGTTGGAAGAGACCACAAGGGCCATCCAGTCCAACCCCCTGCCAAGCAGGAAACACCATCAAAACATTCTTGACACGTGCCTGTCAAGCCTCTGCTTAAAGACCCCCAAAGAAGGAGACTCCACCACACTCCTTGGCAGCAAATTCCACTGTCGAACAGCTCTTACTGTCAGGAAGGTCTGCCTAATGTTTAGGTGGAATCTTCTTTCTTGTAGTTTGAATCCATTCCTCCGTGTCCGCTTCTCTGGAGCAGCAGAAAACAACCTTTCTCCCTCCTCTACATGACATCCTTTTATATATTTGAACATGACTATCATGTTGTTGTTGTTGTTTAGTCGTTTAGTCGTGTCCGACTCTTCGTGACCCCATGGACCATAGCACGCCAGGCACTCCTGTCTTGCACTGCCTCCCGCAATTTGGTCAAACTCATGTTCGTAGCTTCGAGAACACTGTCCAACCATCTTGTCCTCTGTCGTCCCCTTCTCCTAGTGCCCTCAATCTTTCCCAACATCAGGGTCTTTTCCAAGGATTCTTCTCTTCTCATGAGGTGGCCAAAGTATTGGAGCCTGAGCTTCATGATCTGTCCTTCCAGGGAGCACTCAGGGCTGATTTCCTTAAGAATGGATAGGTTTGATCTTCTTGCAGTCCATGGGAGTCTCCTCCAGCACCATAATTCAAAAGCATCAATTCTTCGGCGATCAGCCTTCTTTATGGTCCAGCTCTCACTTCCATACATCACTACTGGGAAAACCATAGCATTAACTATACGGACCTTTGTCGGCAAGGTGATGTCTCTGCTTTTTAAGATGCTGTCTAGGTGCCCTTCATGGATCAATGCCTTGTCGTGGCGAAGGGGCTTGAATAACTCAGAGAAGCTATGAGCTATGCCATGCAGGGCCACCCAAGATGGACAGGTCATAGTGGAGAGTTTTGACTAAACGTGATCCACCTGGAGAAGGAACTGGCAAGCCACTCCAGTAACCCTGCCAAGAAAACTCCATGGACAAAGACAACAGGCATATAAAAGTTATGACTATCATATCACCCCCTAACCTTCTCTTCTCCAGGCTAAACATACCCAGCTCCCTAAGCCGTTCCTCATAAGCCATCATTTCCAGGCCTTTGACCATTTTGGCTGCCCTCCTCTGGACATGTTCCAGCTTGTCCATAGCTGCCAAGTTTTCCCTTTTCTCGCGAGGAAGCCTATTCAGCATAAGGGAACATCCCTTTAAAAAAGGGATAACTTGGCAGCTATGAGCTTGTCAGTATCCTTCTTGAACTGTGGTGCCCAGAACTGGACACAGTACTCCAGGTGAGGTCTGACCAGAGCAGAATACAGTGCTACTATTACTTCCCTTGATCTAGATGCTATATACTCCTATTGATGCAGCCCAGAACAGGGTCTCAGACCAAGGGACCCAGTGTTTGTCCACAGACAGCTTTCTGGGTCATGAGGCCAGCAGGACTGAATTGCCTCTTGCGCAACGGGACACTGTGACGGAGCTCACAGAAACACTGTTTGCCTTCCCGCCACAGTGATACCTATTTATCTACTTGCACTGGCATGCTTTTGAACTGCTAGGTTGGCAGGAGCTGGGACAGAGCAATGGGAGCTCACTCCGTTGTGGGGATTTGAACCGCCAACTACAGTACCACCTGCGTCCCTGACTGCAGCATATACAGTTAAGGAGAAGGGATTCATCCCAGGAAGTCAAATTTCTAAGCACAGGTCCTGGCTTTCCAGGTCTCTGTCTGAGTGCTCCCCCCTCCCCCCTCTCTCTGCCCTGCTGCTTTCATTGCAAAAACCCAGTGGTGGAGAGTGCCCTGCCGGTGTGGGTACACGTGCACCAAGGTGTGCACACTGCACCGTGGGGGTGGGATGTGCTGTCAGAGTGTCTGCGTCCTTCTCGGGTGGCCTCCAGTTGGAGGGCGGTTGGGAAGGATGCAGCGGCTCGAGGGCCCTGTGAGCCAAGCACCCACTTGCAGGGCCGGCACTGGGCTCTTGAGGGCACCTGGGCTGCTGCGTCTTTCTTGGGTGGCCAAGAAGGACGCAGCAGCTCACAACACCCTGCACCTCCCCCAAAAACTGAGCCTGAGCCAAAAGCATGCCCAGCACCCACCTCTGCAAAAAACCCACTCTGTAAACCTAAATCAGATCAAATGGCAATCTGCAGAAAACCAGAATTGCTGTTTGCTCTGCTGCAGTGTTTTGTTTTGTTTTTAAAGCCACTTCTGCATCTCCACGGAGGTGGTGTTGTGGGCTTGCCCCGAGCGAACTCTCGCAATGGGGGCTGAGAGCAGCCCCCTCGCGAGGAGGGAGTTCCCGCCTCTGTCAGACCCTGGCCGGCCAATAGGGTCGGCCGGGAGGCGGGGCTTAGCATCTTTTAAACCGGCCGGAGGCGGGAACTCAGCCTTTCCTGCCCCGGCTCCCAACACGATCGGATCACCCGCCCACCCACCCTGTAGGCTAGGCAGGTTAGGCCGATGCTGCTATGGACTTCGGTTGGTCGCCTCGGTTGGCCGGGGGGTCTGGTAGGACTTTTTCCACTTGGGGCTAGCCAAGCTGGTTTTTTCGCCTACCTCATAGCAATTCGTCACAACTTGGTTTTGTTGTTAGGCATTGGAAATTTGCATAAAAGGAGAAGGGGGCAGATCGCGTCATCCTCTGCCCAGAAATTGGAGAAGTAATTCCGTTAAAGGGATTCCGGGGGTGGTAGCTTTGTCCTGGGCCTGCGGAGGACAGGGCCTTATGGCACCCCCCAACGGTGGCCACAGGAGGTGTTCCAGTAGATGTACATCACCGGGCTCCTTTCTGGTGGTTAATTTCTCCCAGACTGTAACACACGGGTTACAGTCGGATATAGTCGGTTAGGTTCCAATGCCTAAGCCAATACCGCTCATCATTCGTAACCAATAAAGTTGTGGCCTATTCGCCCACTTAAATTTATTCACTGTGTCTCGTGTCTTATTTCACGTGGAGGGAGGGGCATTGCCACACAAATAGCCTTTATTGAAATTCAAATTAAAATAAACACACACATAAACACATACACACACTTGAAATAACAATAATAACACACAAAATCATATATTATAAAAAAAGAATCAAATAACAACCATACTGACAATAAGGGTATAACTTGAAAATTAAATTCGTACATTCACCTTAAATCCAACTTAAATTATGATACCCGTAACCCTAAAAGAATTACGAGTAAAAACAAAATAAAAGGAAAAAAAGAAAAAGAGAAGAAAAAGAAAAAAGAAAAAGAAAATACAGAAAAAAAATCCTTCAGTCATTCAAACCCAAAATTGTTATAAACATGGTACTCCAAGTACTTTCCACCTCTAATCCCCTTTAATTGTTTCCCTTTATCTCCTCCCCTCCTATTTGACTTCCATTTCATCTCTCTCTCCGATTCGACAAGTACTATGTTACAATACTGCTTCCCCATATTTCAACGAATATATATCCTAAAATATCCTTTATCAGGATCAGGTTCAAGGTGCTGGTTTTGACCTTTAAAGCCTTATGCGGCTTAGGACCCTCGTACCTACGGGACCGCCTCTCCCGGTATGACCCACAGAGGACATTACGGTCCACAAATAATAACATACTGGAGATCCCGAGTCACAAGGTGGTTAGGCTGGCCTCGACCAGGACCAGGGCCTTCTCAGTACTGGCCCCGACCTGGTGGAACGCTCTGTCTCAGGAGACTAGGGCCCTGCGGGATTTGTCATCTTTTCGTAGGGCCTGCAAGACAGAACTGTTTCGTTTGGCCTTCGGACTGACGCAGTCTGACACCACGGTTACCCTCCCCTAAGGTTTTATTTATAATGGTTTTATCTTATTCGTAGATTTTTAATTTTAAAATTGAATTTTAACATTGTATTATTCTGTTGTTTTAACTGAAATGTTTCTTTTATATTTGTGTTGATATTATTTGTTGTTAGCCGCCCTGAGCCCGGTCTTGACTGGGAAGGGCGGGGTATAAATAAAAATTATTATTATTATTATTATTATTATTATTTATATATAAATGCATCCTCCATCGACTTTCTCGGCATAAAATAGATTCAAAGCTGTTCAGTACGAGACCTAAAAATAAACCCAGGGTTTTATCGTGGGGCACTGTCTTTTCATGTACTCGCCAAACTTATCCCAGTTATTGCTCTGCTGCAGTGTTAAAGAGCCGGTTTTCCTGGGGAAAGTGATGGGGGCAGGGTAGAAGTGCATGCTGGGACCAGGAAAGTTCATGGCAAAAGGTAAGTGTGGATGAGGCGTCACTGATGGTTTTGCTGCTCATACTCCATTCCCCTCCATTCTGCTGTATTCAGTGGGCCTTGCTCACAGGTGTGGGTTCATTTCATTTTTTGTCTACTGATATATACCGCAACACACTTTTGTGCATCTTCCATCCCAATGTGTTTTATTCTCTCAGAATTGCGAGTTCTGGCCTGATTTAATTGTCTTAGTAAAATGCTGAGCATGCTCAATTGCACCCCCCCTGGAAACTGGGAACAGCAGAGGACTTCAAGATGACAATGTGCATTGGCCTGTTTGCCTTGTGCTAAAACACATCAGTAAACCACATTTAACAGAACAGACAGTAATGAAAGAAAATAAGTGCAGGGCTTCCATCCAATTGCAGCATTATAAAAACAGAGCATTACATTGGGCTCTTTAGTAAACAGGGGGCGGCAACATCAATGGGACAGAAATCAGAGCAGCATCCAGGCCTGGTCCAAGGTCACAGTCCAAGCGAGCACAATCTGCAACAAAGGGTCAGGCAAGAGATAAGGTCAGAGCAGTCTGTGGTCACATTTGGCATTGGGAAGCACTCTACCCCCAGGCAAGGCACAAAGCTGGTATGCAGATGTTTTTCCAGCAGTTCTCCCAGCCCAACACACTGGCCTTTTTGAGCTGGAGCTGCTGGGCCTGTCCTACACCCAACCTCGGATGACTCCTTCTTTGCAGAGCACTTCTTGAGAGGAGTGCCTTACTCTCAAGAAAACCTTTACTTCTGGGAAGTCCTTGCCTATAATTAGACACCTCTCCAAACAGGACTAAGTTTCCACCTGGCATTTAAGGCACTTGCCTTGCCCTGAGGCTTAGGATGACTCGTAATCTGGTGAACCGGGTTCGCATCTCCACTCCTCCACATGCAGCTGCTGGGTGACCTTGGGCTAGTCACACTTCTTTGAAGTCTCTCAGCCCCACTCACCTCACAGAGTGTTTGTTGTGGGGGAGGAAGGGAAAGGAGAATGTTAGCCGCTTTGAGACTCCTTTGGGTAGTGATAAAGCAGGATTTCAAAGCCAAACTCCTCCTCTTCCTCCTCCCCCTCCTCCTCCTCAACATGTGGATAACCCTGTCTCAGCCTTAGCACAGATGGAGCCTGACTCACATCTTTCTGTAAGCTTGAGGGCTCTTGGTCTTCCTTTGATGAGGACCGCAGCTGAGACATGACAGATCACTTGGGTAGTTGACATGATCATGCCCAACCACCTTCTCCCTTGGGATATACTTGAGCTGAAGGCAATGAAGCAAGATGGCTGGAACACAAATGGAGGAAAACTCTTGTTAGAGCTCATTGGGCATACTCTGCTCTTTATTTATTTTAATAAGAAGAAGAAGAGTTTGGATTTGATATCCTGCTTTATCACTACCCGAAGGAGTCTCAAAGCAGCTAACAATCTCCTTTTCCCTTCCTCACCCACAACAAACACTCTGCGAGGTGAGTGGGGCTGAGAGACTTCAGAGAAGTGTGACTAGCCCAAGCAGCTGCATGTGGAGAAGCGGAGACGCGAACCCGGTTCCCCAGATTACGAGTCTACCGCTCTTAACCACTACACCACAATGGCTCCCTGTAATAAGTATTACAGTTACTCCATTCATTATTCAAAATAAAATATGATAAAATATGATTTGTTATTCAAAATAAAATATGATAAAAAAGGAAAAAACAATTCAACATCAAATGTTGCTGATATATTACATCACAGATAAGTAACCTTCTACTCTTTAAATGTGACTTCCATCCACCTCACTACAGGTCCTTTCTCCTTTTTTAAAACTGCTTCCTTTATCACCTTGTAATTCACCAGTATTGTATGATATACGTTAGCTGTCTGTTATATGGTTTGTGAAAATTAATCAAAGCACATTAAGGATTTTACTTGGGAACAATGTTTTTCCAAGTTTACTCTGTAACACTCCCACTCTTCTTTTTAAACTTTTGATTTGTTTGATTCCTGGTTACATCTGTCATCTTTGCAAGTTCTAGTCAGGCATCCCCAAACTGCGGCCCTCCAGATGTTTTGGCCTACAACTCCCATGATCCCTAGCTAACAGGACCAGTGGTTGGGGAAGATGGGAATTGTAGTCCAAAACATCTGGAGGGCCGAAGTTTGGGGATGCCTGTTCTAAGGACTCAAATACATTTATTTGCCGTTCCTCCTTTGCTGGGATTTTCTCCCCCTTCCAGTTTTTGGCAATCAACATTCTTGCAGCTGTTGTCGCATACAAGAATACCCTCCTTTTGTCACTTGGGATATCTGTTGTTAGAATGCCTAGAAGGAAAGCTTCCGGGTTTTATTGCAAATGTCTGTTTGAACAATTTTTTAAGCTCCTTGCGGATGGCACTGTGGGTTAGCTTATGGGTTAAACCACTGAGCCTAGGGCTTGCTGATCAGAAGGTCCGTGGTTCGAATCCCCGCGACAGGGTGAGCTCCTGTTGCTCGGTCCCTGCTCCTGCTAACCTAGCAGTTGGAAAGCATGTCAAAGTGCAAGTAGATAAATAGGTACCGCTACAGCAGGAAGGTAAACGGCGTTTCCGTGTGCTGCTCTGGTTCGCCCGACGCGGCTTTGTCATGCTGGCCACATGACCTGGAAGCTGTACACCCGCCTCCCTTGGCCAATAACGCAAGATGAGCGCTCCAACCCCAGAGTCGGTCACGACTGGACCTAATAATCAGGGATCCCTTTACCTTTATTTAGTATCTGAAAAGTTTTTAATTTTTTTTTTTACAGCCCCACCACATGTGGTACATTGTTCCCTCAGCTTGTTTGCATACTCTGACAATGACAGCGGTGAGGAAGCATTTTTTTGTTGCCACCAATATTGCATCCTCTCAGTGTTAATGGAGGTATTCAGAGTGACATCTGGTCTGGGGGTTTTTTGTATGATTTTCAATTGTTTGAGTGCTTGGACAAGTCCCCCTGACTATGTGTATGCCTACCCTTGTCCATCACAGCTTATTAAATCTAATATGGAAGGGAGGTTGTAAATGCCTCCTTGAAAGAGAGAACGGTTCCAGATTTTTTTGAAGAAATTATTTTACCATCCCTGAAGAAAACTAGTTTGGACCCAGAATATATATAAACATATAGGCCTTGGGCAAGTTGCTTAAAAGAATGGTGGCTGGCCCAATACAGGTGATCCTGATTGAAACTGATTTTCTAGATTCATTTCAGTCAAGCTTCAGGCTTGTTTTGGTGGAACCTGCCTTTGCCTAGGAGGAGACAGGGGAAGTATGATCCTGTTGATTCTTTTGGACCTCTCTGAAGTTTTCAGTAGCACCAGGTGGTGGTTCGACTCCTGTCTGGATGGCTGATTCTAAAGGACAGTACTGGGGAAGGTTACTCAACTCCATGGCAGTAATGCTTTTTAATATGGAAAAGATTATCCAGTCCCTATTGTCAGAGGATGTTGTTGCGACTACTCTAGAGTAATGACGCTCCACATTCTTGTCTTTAGACAGTTTTATTTAGTGCGGTCTATTTACAGTGGAACTGGTGGGTAGAACATGTCTGCTTAGTCCGATGCAGAATCCGGCAATGGACCGCCCCTCGACTTCTTCCAGCATAAGAGTCTCAGGACGGCAAACCTCTTTCCCCTCCTTCTCCTGCGTAATTCCGGAACCGGGGGAAAAAAGGATCTACGCTCCATGTTTTCCTTCTCCCCCTTTCCCTCTTCCTCCCTCACGTGTAGCAGGGGCTCTTCTGTGTTGCCAGAGCCCTGCATCCCTCTTCCTCCTTCCTCACTGGACTCCTCCCCCTCCCCGCTGGCATTGCTGCTATTGGAGGAGCTGCTCTTGATGGTGGGAGGAGGATCCCTGTATTCTCTTCCCCTTACACCTATAATGGGGTCTTTAACAGTAGTTAGGGTTGCCAAATTCTGAAGAGCAAAAAAGAAGACACATTTGTTGACTTCTGTAACTACGGATCACTACACTATGACGACTCTCAGTTTAAATGCCCCTACTATATGTAGGCGATAGAAGCTGTGATATATTGCTAGTAGCAATGTTCTTAGCTTTCAACAACAAAATAATAATAGTACATATTGCTCCCTCACTTGCCGCAGGAAAGTATTTGGGCTCATGTTCACATCTTTGTGAACATAAGTGTGTACAAAACAATTTATTAAACTGTTTAACATGTACATATGGACTCTCCTTAAGGGCAGGTGGATGTTAACTCTTGCCCTCCCAGACTCCGTCTCTAAGATTTTGTAGCTGAGCCAGAGTCCTTTTAGTTCAGCCACAGGAGAACAGATTTATACAGTATGTAGCTAGTTTAAGATGCTCTGTTGTGATTCTCTGCTGCAGACTAGCTTAGCTGGGTGCCTTAAACTGAAGCTAATGCACTGAGGCTCCAATACTTTGGCCACCTCATGAGAAGAGAAGACTCCCTGGAAAAGACCCTGATGTTGGGAAAGATGGAGGGCACTAGGAGAAGGGGACAACAGAGGACGAGATGGTTGGACAGTGTTCTCGAAGCTACAAACATGAGTTTGACCAAACTGCGGGAGGCAGTGCAAGACAGGAGTGCCTGGCGTGCTCTGGTCCATGGGGTCACGAAGAGTCGGACACGACTAAACAACAACAACAATGCACTAGAAAAAATTTCTTGGGTTACTGTAAACAAGCAAGCAAGCAAACAAAACACACACACACACACACACACACAACCAAACCAACCCCCCCCCCACAACCCTGGACATTTGCCAAATTTTAAAAATCCGCCCAGACAGAAATTTTAATCCTGAAAAAGAGAACATATCCGAGGGAAAGAGGACATACGGCAACCAGACCTGAAAAAGAGTGTGTCGGGGGGGGGGGGGGGAGGACATTCGGCAACACTACAAATAGCTTGATCTGCAAACCTTAGCAGGTGATAGTCACCTCCATCCAAAAAACTTCACCTACTGGTGCCTATGGATCATGCAGCTGCTGAAGATGCAAAGGTGAGGCCATTTTTCTGGTCAGTTGGCAAAACTACATGTCATGCAGGATCAAGGCTGCTGTTTGAGAAACATAACTCCAAAATTAATTGGGATTGCACAGCTGGTCACATGGTGCTTCGATCTTTCTTTCAGGAAGGCTGGGATTCCTACGGTTATAAATGCAAGCTGGACTGGTGAAAAATTGGATTGGGTTCCTCTTTGAACAGCAATAGGCTAAATTCCAAATGATGATGGAAGTGCTTATATGCATCTCTAGGTAAAGGGTAAAGGGACCCCTGACCATTAGGTCCAGTCATGACCGACTCTGGGGTTGCGCGCTCATCTCGCATTATTGGCCGAGGGAGCCGGCGTATAGCTTCCAGGTCATGTGGCCAGCATGACAAAGCTGCTTCTGGCAAACCAGAGCAGCACATGGAAACGCCGTTTACCTTCCCGCTGTAGCGGTTCCTACTTATCTACTTGCACTTTGACGTGCTTTCAAACTGCTAGGTTGGCAGGAGCTGGGCCCAAGCAACGGGAGCTCATCCCATCGCAGGGATTCGAACCGCCGACCTTCTGATCAGCAAGCCCTAGGCTCAGTGGTTTAACCACAGCGCCACCTGGGTCCCTATATGCATCTCTAGCATCTCTAGCATCTTCAATTATTTTTTCCTCTTTAAACAACAGCCATAGAAGTGTTCAGGGCAATAGCTTGGGGAGAGAGAGGTGACCAACACCCTTGTACCATTTCAGCACTGAAAAGCTTGCCTCAGCTGCTACTTGCCACAGCTGTGAGGGGAACATGTCAACACATCCATCTCCATCGTAGGTTTGGTCAGGGGTGAATATATTCGCAGCGTGGAGGTAAGTACTAATGTCTCTAACGTCTATTCTTTAAGGTTCTGCACAAGAGGTTCTGCACAAAAACCAGTAACAGAACTTGGCAGCTCCTGGGAATCAAATAACTTGCAGGACTAGTTTGGAGCTCATCCCTCCCAGCCAGACACATTGTTATTTAGATTTTAAGATGTCACAACAATATTATTGTTTCGCAACAGCAGCCTGCCCCTCTGGTTCTAAGCTCTGGTTAAAGCAGTATTTGGTCTTCCCATTGAAACCACAAGGAAACAACTTAAGTGATGCTAATTTTTATTTGTTTTTGTTTTTTACACTTGGGTTTTGCAGATGCCTTTCGTCATGTTAAATCTGGACAGCGATCAAAGGGTTCCCTTTCCACGTCCCAACAAAGCCAGTCAACAGAGCCTGCTTATGTAATGCTCTCCAAAGGGATTTTTGTGCACGAGGGATGTTGTTCATATGCTTCTCAAAAGTTGATCGGCTAGGATCAGGAACAAATCCCTCCGCAGGTGCCTGGGGAAGTTTATGAAATTTCTGCATATTCCAGTGCAGGTTGTAACGTTGAGGTAAGAGAGGGGACAACCTGTTGGTCTTTCAGTGTAGACAGTTCAGAGGAGGGAAGTGAGCCTAGGAGGAATATGGTCAAATGCTGCTTCAAACTCTATGTATAGAGTTAGGAGCTGCATCCTCAGGGGTATAATGAAAAGAGGGAACTAAGGTTGCCATCTGAACAAGAAAAGCAGCCTCTTTTTTTGTCTCCAATTGCTGTCATAGGAAAAGGTCTCTTGTTCCAACATTGGCTGAAATGAGCCTAGCAGCCCATGCCCAATTCCGAGGGAGCTTTTTACTTTTCGAAATGGTTCTAGAATTTGGGAGAGTTTGGTGGGTGATACAGCATTATTTTATTTGGGGGAAAGAGAGGTCCTCAGAGATAGAAAGACCTGTCCGTTTGGGTTCTCTCTGTTTCTCATCTTTCCAATCTTAAATCCGGCTCTCCACATTTCTGCAGGGTTTTGTGATTTTAAAAAATCCTCATGACAATTCATTGCAATGCAATTTTCTCTTAATAAACACTGTCGTATGCAGTTTTGACTAATATGCGCATTTTCTGCAAGTATTTCCTCCTAATAGCATGCATTTTTGTTTGTTATGTTCACTGTTATGCACTTTCCCCCTAATGTATCCATTTTTAAAATAAAAAAAACCATAATTTGATTGGAAAATGCATTGCAAAATTTGGATAAATGCACATTTTGGAGGGCTGCATTTTGGTACAATATGTTTCTAAATGCGAAAATCTGAAAAAATGCAGCTTTAAATGTAAACTGAATCAAATTTCTCCCCCTTTACTACCTGGAAGTAAATCCTGTTGAATGCAGTGGGAATTTCTTCTTACTCTTAAGTAGAAATGTACAAGACAAATGCAAGTCTTCTCCTATTTCTATCTTGCCTTCTCTTGCCTGAAGTTCTCCACAAATACATATGTCTATATTTCTCCACTTTAAATTTAAAAATCATGGTTTCAATTCATAGTTATGTTATTTAAATTTGTCTATTCTTTAGCTCTTGCTTAGCATTCATCTTCTCCATCTCTAAGTTTTGATGATTCCCTTCTGCTTTGCATCTTTCTCTTATGGGTTATTCAAACAGTCCTTTTTGCTAGTTGATTTTCAGTTAGTCGATTCTCTTCAAAGCAGTTGCCTGACTTGTGTATTTCAGCATGCTTATGTGGTTTTAAGCTTCACACTCCCTTCCTACAAGTTTTCATCATTTTGTGTTTCACTGTTTTTCTTTCTTTTTTCTTGTAATGCTTTTTAAAATTAATTTTATATATAAACAAATAAGTACATAAAAATCAGCCACAATGCACATAACATTATTCATTCAAAAAACAAACAATAAAATAAAAAATAAAAATAAAAACAACATTTAAACATAATTCAATAATTCAATAAATTTTCAACATTTAAACATTTCATATCATTTTCCAATAGTGACTTCCTCAGAGTTCCCCCCTCTGTGTTTCATTACTAATTTTTCCAGCAAATTCTATATCTTAGCTTAACTCATTCAATTTACACTAATTTTTTCACTCTTTCTGTCATAATTCAAAATCTGCATTTTCTATACACTTGCATATCTATTTCTCAACTTCTATTCTACAATATTTTTTAAAAAATAAACTTTAAATTTTTTCCAATCTTCTTCCACCGCTTCTTCTCCCTGGTCTCGCAGTCTTTCACTGTTTTTCAAAGCCCATTTGAACAGGGCCAGTCTTTCTAAGTCAGTGGCTTTCAACCAGTGTGCCGTGGGGTGCCTTGAATGATGGTCAGGGCTGCCGTGGGCAACACTGGCCTCTGTCCCTCTTCCCTTCCCTCTCTTCTCTGATACCTTCTTGTGTTTCTTCCTCCCAATGGCTTGCATAGCTGTTTGTTGCAGCAGCCCTGCCTACAAGCTCTGCATGCGAATGGTGCCTCTGGGGCTGGCCAGGGGTGCTAGTTGCCAGGAGCTGAGGTGGCCTTGAAGTAAACAAGCAAGCAAGCAGGCCAGGGAGCCCAGCCAGTCCACCAGCCCTTGCTGTTGGGAATGGACAGGCAAGTCCCAGGCCCATGTGGGGCAGTGTGAAGAGGCACCCAAGGAGAGGGGAGGGGAGAGGAGAGGAGACTGAGGGAACACTCTACAAGGGAGGGTGTTCGAAAAAGGGTGAGAGGCTGCCAGCTCTGCAGGCAAGGGGTGACATAGCTGAAGAAGAAGAAGAGTTTGGATTTGATATCCCGCTTTATCACTACCCGAAGGAGTCTCAAAGCGGCTAACAATCTCCTTTCCCCTCCTCCCCCACAACAAACACCCTGTGAGGTGAGTGGGGCTGAGAGACTTCAGAGAAGTGTGACTAGCCCAAGGTCACCCAGCAGCTGCATGTGGAGGAGCGGAGATGCGAACCCGGTTCCCCAGATTACGAGTCTACCGCTCTTAACCACTACACCACACTGGCTCTGGGCTCCTGACTAGCTGGGCTCCTGAGGGGTGCCGCAGAAAGAATGCAGTTGATCAAGGGAGCAGTGGGCCTCAAAAAGGTTGGGAACCTCTGTTCTGAGTGTTTGCATAGCAGCTGTCCCCAACCTGGTGCCCTCCAGATGGGACTACAACTCCCATCAGTCCTACCCAATGCGAGTTTGAGACAGGCTGTTGCATAGCATCTAGGTTTTTCTTACTGCTTGTTGTTGTTTAGTCGTTTAGTCGTGTCTGACTCTTCGTGACCCCATAGACCATAGCACGCCAGGCACTCCTGTCTTGCACTGCCTCCCGCAGTTTGGTGAAACTCATGTTGGTGGCTTCGAGAACACTGTCCAACCATCTCATCCTCTGTCGTCCTCTTCTCCTAGTCCCCTCAATCTTTCCCAACATCAGGGTCTTTTCCAGGGAGTCTTCTCTTCTCATGGGGTGGCCAAAGTATTGGAGCCTCAGCTTCAGGATCTGTCCTTCCAGTGAGCACTCGGGGCTGATTTCCTTCAGAATGGATAGGTTTGATCTTCTTGCAGTCCATGGGACTCTCAAGAGTCTCCTCCAGCACCCTAATTCAAAAGCATCAATTCTTCGGCGATCAGCCTTCTTTATGGTCCAGCTCTCACTTCCATACATCACTACTGGGAAAACCATAGCGTTAACTATATGGACCTTTGTCGGCAAGGTTATGTCTCTTCTTTTTAAGATGCTGTCTAGGTTTGTCATTGCTTTTCTCCCAAGAAGCAGGCATCTTTTAATTTCGTGACTGCTGTCACCAACTGCAGTGATCAAGGAGCCCAAGAAAGTAAAATCTCTCACTGTCTCCATTTCTTCCCCTTCTATTTGCCAGGAGGTGATGGGACCAGTGGCCATGATCTTGGTTTTTTTGATGTTGAGCTTCAGACCATATTTTGCACTCTCCTCTTTCACCCTCATTAAAAGGTTCTTTAATTGACTGCAGAATCTAAGCACTTATTGCTACCGTTTAGCTCACTTTATCAACAACAGAGCAGACCGTTTTTGCCATCCAAACCTGACATTTAAATGCGCATGCATTCCAAAGATGTGTCTACTTCTAACACCACAGAAGCAGCATCAGGACTGAAGCAAAGGGGAGCCAAAAAGAGAACTAGCATGGTATAATGAATGAATGACAAGTTTACACTCAGGACACTCGCAAATTTAATTTCAGGCTATGAAAACTCCTAATTCAGGCAGTGACTCATAACCTGCATAACAGGGTTGTTTAAGTTATCCCCCTGGAATAGATGTGAAGGAATGTTAAGCTGGGTGCACATCAAAAGGTTTATGTTCTTCCTTCCGATGCCACTTCCGCTCCTTAAAGAATCTAGTAGATGAGCAGACACTGTAAATCTTTAATTAAAGGACAGGCGGGTCTGGTTCAACAAGGGCAGGCATTAGCACTGGTTGGAAAAAAACAAGTACCATTGGCTTAAACGGTGGCTGCTGGCCTGGTCCTTCTGAAATCAGGTGGCACTCTGCCCGTGACAACAGGATTACACTGAACGCATGCTCAGTTTAGACTATTGACATAGCGTGATGTGGACTGTAACATTTAAATGATGACTCTGAGAACTTGAAAAGATAGTTAAGAGAGAGCCAACTGGTTTGCCATATCCTCCTTGTCCTCCCCCACCCTGGGGAAACCCATAGCAAAGACTTCTGGAAGTGTGCTGTAACTGTTTAACCAGGTAAGTCATGGGAAGAAGAGTGGGTTGTACTGAGCTCACAGTTGTGAGTTGTGCTGTTGCTGGGGCAGAAGGTCAGCTCGGCTCTGAATAAGACCTCCATCGTGATCTGATTTGTGGGTGAGGAGACTTGATTTGGTCTATATCACTTTTTTAAAAAAAAAATATTCATGCTTTTCAGATTTATACATTTCACTAATTTTACAATCATTTTAACATTTCAAAACTTGGCTTCCTTCTTTCTGCAGTTCCTTAAATTTATTTTTAATATCTTCTGCATATCCAAATTAACTCAATTTGCTCATTTATTCATCTGCTTTAAATACCATGTTTCTCCAAAAATAAGACACCGTCTTATATTTATTTTTCCTCAAAAACAACAACACGGTGGCTTATTTTCAGGGGATGTCTAAATTTTTTTTATATTAAGTATGGTACAGTTTAACCTACAAGGTTAACCCCCCTCCCCTTTAGGTTTTCCAGGGGACCCCCTCCCACAAATCCAGCTAGGAGTTTTTCTCTCCCATAAAAAAAAAAAACCAAGCCAGGCAGCCAGCCCTGGAGAGGGTCCACGTTTAACACACACCCCACCCGAAAGTGAGGAATCCCTGCTAGCAGGAATTGGGAGCCACCCACCCTAAAAGGTTCTCGTTTCCTTCATTTCTTAAGGTAAAAAAAAAAAGTTAAACTGCCTATCACTATGGCTTATTTTTGGGGTATGTCTTATTTTCGGAGAAACAACACACACACACACACACACACACACACACACACACACACACACACACACACACTGTTATAAAACTGCAGGTTGTTACCATAATCTCGCAAATGTTCTTATCTGTTTACAATTTGTCTGTCAATGTTCAATAAACCATTTCCATCCTTTTATAAAAAGTTTGTTATTTTGATTTCTTCTGCTGATAAGTTTCAACATTTCTGCATATTCTGTAAGTTTATGCATCCATTCTTCCTTTGCTGGGACTTCTGCTTTGATTCCATTTTGGGGCAAGTAATGTTCTTGCTGCTATAGTAGCATACATGGATAAGTTTCTATACAGTTTAGGTAGTTCTGTCCCTATAATTCCCCATTTTCTAAATAAAAGAATGGAAATGTGTTATTGAATATTTACAGATCATTTGTAAACCAATAAGAACATGGGCAGGATTGTTGTGATAACCTGCCGCTTCATAGGAGTATCTATTTAAAGAAGATGAATAAATGGGCAAATTGAGTTAATTTGGATATGCAGAAGATATTAAAAATAAATTTAAGGAACCGCAGAAAGAGGGGGAAGGAAGTCAAGCTTTAAAATGTCAAAATGATTGTAAAATTAGTGAAATGTATAAACTTGGAAAGTATAAATAATTCTTTTTTTTAAAAAAAGAGACAAGGCTGGTCTCGGAGGCGGTGTTGAGGAGTCCCAGACTGCTGGTTCTAGGGGACTTCAACATCCATGCCATGGCCACTGGCTTTGGGGTGGCTTACAACTTCATGGCTGCCGTAACGACCATGGGGTTGTCTCAACAGGTCATTGGCCCAACGCATGTGGCAGTATATAATATAATTTGTTCAAAACCATTGGTTTTTCATGTAAATTATCAACATGTTTTATCTTAAATAAATAAATATTGTATAAAATAATAGTATGCAACTATTATTGCTCTACATAAAATCTAAAATTTATGTCTATTAGTTCACAATTTAACATACTGAGAATAAATGAGTCAAATTCCTATGTTTTCATCACTCATAGTGAGGCAAAATTTCAATCTGTAGGAGCAGGGTCTAAATATTAACCGATTTGTCCCAAATTTGAAATTTGACTATGTTTTACCATACGCCTGATATAAGATCAAGGGAGGAAACATTTTCCAAATAAAGTTTTTTATGACCCACCCTAATGTGGCAGGCCACACTCTGGACCTAGTTTTCTCAACTGGGCAGGAAGAGGGTGATCTGAAAGTATCTTTTATAGGAATCCTACAGAATCAGGGGTTTGCTGCACGGCCTCATTGGCCCTGCTACCCTGTCTTTTAAAGTAAGCTCTGTAAGTATGCGATGCTTCCAGGATCGTCCCCTGCTCTCCCAAGGTCTCCTGCGGGCGCCTTTTGGTGCTGCTTGAACATGCCTGTACTGTGGTTTTCCAGTCCTCCTTGCCACATTTCTCAAAACTTGCAACTGTGCTGGCACTCACGGCCGGCTGGTCTTACAACCCACCCACTACCCCCTGCTTGTGAGAAACCGGGCTGCTTTTATTGCGTTACTTCCAGCTCCCGTTACCCAGGAATCTGCATCCTAGAGCGAGGAATACTGTGATTAAACTGGACACCAGCCTGAGAGTCATGTTACTGAAGGGTGGGTCTATTAATTGATTAAATAACATTCTGGAACTATTGCATACTACTTGTTCCGCATCTGCAAGATATCAATCGTTTAGTGTGGGAGCACCTACACTGTGGAACTCCCCGCCTATTGACATTGGCAGGTGTCTTCACTACACTTTTCAGCTCCTGATAAATAAAATTGTATGAAATATTTATCTTAAGTCAAAAGTAAGCCCAACTGAGTTCAACAGTTTATTTCCAAAAGTATGTACAGGATTGCACCTTACATTGATTGCATAGCAATTTAACTCTTGTTGGCATGTTGTAAGACTCAAAAAGCAATCATGTCTTTGTTCAGCAGATGAAAGAGAACACAGCTTTAGTAACGAGTGTTTACTGATGTAACAAGCTTAACGATTCATATATACAGTATATTACTTGGAACCTCGTGATTTCTATATGCTGGGTCCTGATTCTGGTATGGAAGTTTGTTGCATGTTTTCAGACCTGGCTATCTGTTCATTTCTTTTGTCTTTTTCTGCAATCTAAATTGATTAAAAATATTAAAAATAATACCAATGCATTTTTATGTACTTTTAATTGAGAGCATGCATTTTATGTGTGCTTCCCCTAATATGTACATTTCTGTCCACTTTTTGTTGTTGTTGGAGAACTACAGGTTTCAAAGGATAGCTGTGGTTTCAATGAGGATTGTTTTCAGATGTGTGGATTAAGTAGAGTCACATTCAAGTGTGAACTGTAGCAAAGCTATGTGCTTTCTAGCCGCTCGAAACAGTTCTTTCCTGCAAAAGGAAGAATAAATTTGGCCTGTATCACATGTAGCGCTAAGTAATGGTCCCTTCAGCACAAAGATTTGTGTTTGTGCCATTGACTCTTTCTGTCTGCCTTCTGCCTTGTGCCCCCAAATCTGTTCTGGGGGCTCCATCGATCTCTGGAGCAGATTTGAGTGGGGCTCACATAGGAAAAGAAGAGGGGGAAGTCTCATTGTGGAAGTGGAAATACTTGCAATGATGGAACCATGGCTTAGGCCATCTCACAGAATTCAGAGGATTGTAGATTCCAGAGTGGCTCCATATTCTGATCCACAAGTTCTGCAAGAGAAAGTTTGGCAAATGCAAGTAGACTCTTTTTAAGGATGAACAAATACCAGACATGGGGTAATCGTGTTTATGACTTTCCCACAAACCATTTTCAGTTCTGTAGATGCCTGCCTGGCCTTCGGAGATTCCTATCTTGAAGGGAGCAATTAGATACCAAAGTTTGGAGGGAATATTTACTTTCTCTGTTGAGAAAGTTGATAAAATGCATATCTGCTGGCAGAAAGACCCCAGTGCCATGAGCACTTTGGCCAATCTACTTGACATATTTTAAAGTCCACAGGCTTGAATAGGTCATGCCCAAGAACTCAAGGACCTTCACTCAAGGCATTCCTTCATGAAGGACATTACATAAGGCTGGGAACAATCCAATTTCAACTGGACATGAAAAGTCTGTCAACATTCAGGTGAAATAATTGGATGTTGAAATAGGACTCACTTAAGAACATTGATGGTGGTAATTTCAGTAGGCGAAAATGTGGAAATGCCTGTCATGTCAGTCTCCAGAGCTCTCCTATCAGGCAACCACTGTACAGCATCTACCCAATATGATCATAGCTGCCAAGTTATCCCTTTTTTAAAGGGTTTTTCCATTATGCTGAATAGGCTTCCTCGCGAGAAAAGGGAAAACTTGGCAGCTATGAATATGATAAGTGAGATAGGGGGACCAGAGGGAAATGATTATACAGACAGGTTATACAGCCTTTGTTATCTAGGAGAGAGAAGCAAGTTGCAACCGCTGAAATTTCTTGAGTTCTTAACTCTTAAAGTTCCAGGAGTCCTAGCCTCCATGTCTCCTGACCAACCTCTGCTCTTAGGCTGCTGGTGCATGCCCTAATCCTATATTTATTCATGACAGTATTAGAGGGACAGAAATAGCACATTTCTAGCCCTCATGCTTACGGGATGGGAAACTATTAAATTTCAAAATACATGCCCCTGGAGCATCTGCAACCATGACCATGTAACTCTCTTCATTCAACTACAGTGGTACCTCGGTTTATGAACACAATTGGTTCCAGAAGTCTGTTCATAAACTGAAGTGTTCATAAGCTGAAGCGAACTTTCCCATTGAAAGTAATGGAAAGTGGGTTAATCCGTTCCAGACGGGTCCGCGGAGTACTCAACCTGAAGCATACTTAACCCGAAGCATGGGTGTAAATGGCCCCAGAAGTCTGTTCATAAACTGAAGCGTTCATAAACTGAAGCGAACTTTCCCATTGAAAGTAATGGAAAGTGAATTAATCCGTTCCAGATGGGTCCGCAGTGTGTGTAACCCGAAAATCCGTAAACCGAGGTGTTTGTAAACCGAGGTTCCACTGTATTTCACAAGCTCTTCCTTCCATTTTCCTGCCCAATCCAGGGGGGGGTGTTACTCCTGGTTTACAGTGTCATATTAGTGACTTATGTGATGTGGTAGCTGGATACAAGCAGGGTTTTTTTCTCCTACATCATCATGTCATTCATGTCTTCTGTCTCTTCCATCAGTGGCATTGCGGTTGCCCCGTATGCAAATTTGTTAGGGCCACAAAATTTCAACAACCAGTGCTGCCTCAATACAGCTGTGTGCTTGCATCACTGGGCTGTTGAAAATGGCTTCTCCATGTGAACCAGCAAATGACTTCTCCAAACAACAGAATGACTCTTCTTTTCGTTTCTCTGTGGCTGCAATCTCCTGGGTGATGCAGATGCCATTAGCCAGTTGAATGCATAAGCATACTCCATCCGTTCCACTCCCTCCTATTTCAGCATGGCCCCGGGCACTGGCAACCCATGCTATGCCACTGTCTTCCAAATCAGGCTGTGTTTATCAATTAAGTGGGAAGTCAGCCAAGGCTGAGCATTGGCGCAGCCTGTGCACATCTAGAGGCTGTTGGGCTGCAACTCCCATCAGCCCCAACAAACATGGACAATGATCAGGGATGAAGGGAATTGGAACCTAACAACATCTGGGGCATCCCTGCTCTATACTACTGGGAGATAGAAGCTGCGCAGATTCAATTTTCAGCACATCACATTCACTTCCATGACCAAACAATGCATGCTATAGGATGGGAAGTCTCTGACTACCACTTCTGGCCTGATCAGCAAGAACACTTGTGCAACCAAAAGTTCTGCCCTTGTGAAGTGAATACTCCAGAGCATGGCAACAACAGCCAGAGCCGTAGGTACGGAAGGGCTATCCAGGTTTTTTGCCCCAGATAAAGCCTCCAAAGGGGGCTCACAGCCTGTAGGTAGGGTGAGTGGGTTTGTACGCAAATGCATATAGGTCTTTGACCCAGGTGGAATAAAGCTTAGTTTTGCCTCCAGCAACAGCACCCTTAGCTATGTCACATCAGAGCATTTAAAAAATAACACTTTATGATAAATCATAACAGGTCAAATAGGCACCTGGCCCAGTTTTCCATCTGAGCTAATAATAATAATAATAATAATAATAATAATAATAATAATAATAATAATAATAATAATTGTGCACTTTGTGGGTTGTAGGGTTGCAATCTGATCTGTACTTACAGATTGCAGTCAGCCTGTGGCATGAAGTGCTAGTGGAATCCTTTCACAAACAGGGTTGTTAGGACTAGGGATGGAGGAGAAATTCTATTGCATTCACATTTAGGGCCCATGTAGACTTCCTGTTGTGCTATGTTTTCTTTTTCTGTTTGTTAAATTAGTTTTTATTGAGGTTTGAGGGTTTTTTTGTGTTACAAAGCAAACAGATAAACAGGGAGTGGTACATCTGTTGTCTCCATTTTCAATTCTTAGTCTTTTTCACAGTTCATTTACGTTTGGTGAGAGGCCCTTTTGTCATAGACATCTTGCTGTTGGGGGAGAGAGATGGGGATATTGTTCTTTCATTCTATTGCCTATTCTTAGTGTAGGGGGTTGTGTCAGCATCACATGGGTAGGTCTTTTGTCTGTGTTTACTGTATTTAAGGGTAAGGACAACCTCTTTCCAGCTTGGCTTAAGAAGTCTTGCCATTTGCTTCCTTCCCTTGCTATGTTCACCAAGCTCAATCCTCAGATTCTGAGCATAACCATGTTCTACTCTTAATCCTGTGCTATTCAGTGCCCCAACTGCCACTGTTGACATCTACCTCTTCAGAACATGCACATGGTTACTGAGGCTCATTGTGTTGTTATTTTTTTCTTACTTTACCCAATGGGCATCAAAAGCATACTTATTCCCAAGCAAATGGGTTTAGTATCGGGGCAGCAGAAGCAAGCTCTACAGTTGTACTGTACCTTGGTTTTCGAACAAAATGCGTTCCGGAAGTCCATCCGACTTCCGAAACGTTTGGAAACCAAGGCGCAGCTTCCGATCGGCTGCAGAAGTGTCCTGTAACATAACAAGAACATAGAATGGAAGGATGACAACCCCCCCCCCCAAGACCATTAAGTCCAGAGTCTTATATTATCTAACTGCACCATTGTGTACATATATTTAAGTATGTGTCAGGAAACAGCCTTTAAAGGTGTAGCTTTAAAATCTAAATTCAACAAAGCAAACTCACCCTTTAAAAACTTTCTGTGTTTTTGTTCTTTTCTACCTCAAGAGACCATGGCCAAGAAAGTAGCGATTGTTGGGGCAGGAGTGAGTGGACTGACCTCCATCAAATGTTGCCTGGATGAGGGGCTGCAGCCCACCTGCTTCGAAAGGAGCGATGACATTGGGGGTGTGTGGCGATTCACGGTAAATTGAGGAGGGGCAAAATGGCTTGATCTCTGACTAGGGTTGCTCAACTGAAGAAACTCACATTTGGGTTAAGCAGGGCTAGTCAGTTGTCAGTAATAATCATATTCAAAATAAATGAACTAATTCAAAATAAATGAACGAAATAAATGAACGAAATCCTCTGCAAATTCTGGTGACTATTCAGCATGTTTCCCCTGCAAATGATTCAAAAATAGCAGCCAAATATTTAATATTTGCATTTAGCGTCTGTTGATTTTTACTTAACTGATTAAAATAATCATACCTTAATACCATATTTACTCAAATGTAATGTGCACCTTTTTGGGGCCAAATTATGTTGCAAAAATTAGGGTACACATTAGATTTGATGGCATCACCAAACACTCTTTTTTTTTTTTGTTTCAAGGCTTTGAAAATTGAGATGCGCATTAGATTCGATGGTGCATCAGATTTGCCTAAATACAATAAATGCAGCCTATGGAATAAAAATATCATGAAATAGATCAACCATCTAAATTGGACATTTCAGTTATTTCTTTCTTATGGGCTGTGAAATATATGCACATTCTCTTCACTGTATTCCAGCTGCCAGCTGTCTTATTTATGAGCATCTTAACCACAAACCATTCTAAATATAAGTGCAAGCAAGTCTGTGCTGTCTGTGGTTATCTAGCAGTTGCAGCATTTTGGCTTTTTGGTGAATGAGCAACATTATCGTTCCTCACAGTGGTGCTTGATGGGATGGTTGGATCCTGAATGGGGTAACTGTGCACCTGAAGGACCAGGTGCGCAGCCTGGGAGTCATTTTGGACTCACAGCTGTCCATGGAGGCGCAAGTCAATTCTGTGTCCAGGGCAGCTGTCTACCAGCTCCATCTGGTATGCAGGCTGAGACCAGACTGCCTTTAGAGTGGTGCATGCTCTGGTTATCTCCCGCCTGGACTACTGCAATGCGCTCTACGTGGGGCTACCTTTGAAGGTGACTCGGAAACACTAACTAATCCAGAATGCGGCAGCTAGACTGATGACTGGGAGCGGCCGCCGAGCCCACATAACACCGGTCTCGAAAGACCTACATTGGCTCCCAGTAGGTTTCTGAGCACAATTCAAAGTGTTGGTGCTGATCTTTAAACCCCTAAACGGCCTTGGCCCAGTATACCTGAAGGAGCGTCTCCACCCCCATTGTTCAGCCCGGACACTGAGGTCCAGCTCCGAGGGCCTTCTGGCGATTCCTTCACTGCGAGAAGAGAAGTTACAGGGAACCAGGCAGAGGGCCTTCTTGGTAGTGGCACCCGCCTTATGGAACCCATCCCACCAGATGTCAAGGAAATAAACAACTTTTAGAAGACATCTGAAGGCAGCCCTGTTTAGGGAGGTTTTTAATGCTTGATGTTTTATTGTGTTTTTAATTCTGTTGGGAGCCACCCAGAGTGACTGGGGAAACCCAGCCAGATGGGCGGGGTGTAAATAAATAAATAAATTATTATTATTATTATTATTATTATTATTATTATTATTGGAGAAATCTGAATTAAATGGGGAGAAAGTGCAGGCTGCCACTTAGATGAGGAGGACAGGAAGAACATGCACACCTGAAGTGAATTGAGTCCACTTTGAACTGCCTTGTGCACACATCCAGATGGATCTCCACCTGAATTCTGAGCATGCTCACCAAACTATAGTTCCCAGGATGTGTGTGGGGGGGGGGGGGGAGGTTAAGTATGCCTATAGTTTCTGATCTTTTAGGACCGCATTTGGTCCACAGCTTTGGATATCTTGGCAATCTTGTAATACAGTATATACAACTTTTGGTATGTGGGGTGGATGAAAAGAAAGTTATCTATTTAACAGTGCTTCCAACACTGTCGTGTTGATTTCTGCATAATAAGGCAATTAATAAATTACGGGAAATGTCCTTGTGCTGTTGTGTGGCCCAGGAGGATGTCGAGGAAGGAAGAGCCAGCCTCTACAGATCAGTCGTCAGTAACACATGTAAAGAGATGTCAGCTTTTGCTGACTTCCCATACCCAGAAGATTTTCCCGTCTTTTTACCACACGCCAAGCTCCTGGAATATCTTAGGATGTATACAAAACATTTTGATCTTCGGAGGCACATTCAGTTCAAGGTAAGATTTCCCCCTCCCCAAATGAACTGCTGAAATTAACGTGTTAACATTTCAGAATATTTATATGTAAGGACCTTTGGTTTTCTTTTTCTTTTACAACTCAAAACCAAAGCACCTGAAACTCAGGCTGAGAAATTGCCAGAGTATGCAACAAACCTGGCTCGAATCATAGAATTGTAGTGTTGGAAGGGACCCGAAGGCTCATCTAGTCTGACCCCTGAAAAGCAGGGGTCACATCTAAAGGATCTCCAACAGATGGCCATCCAACCTCTCTTTAAAAACTTCCAATGAGGGAGAGAGTCCTTCCACTGTCCAATGGCTCTTACTGTCAGAAAGTTCTCCCAGATATTGAAGACTCCAATCTTTTACCCTGCACTGCTTAATCAGAGAAACATATTTGTTTCTCGTTCGAACAGATGCCTATGATCTTAGTAAAGTAAAAAATATTGTTCTCATTTTCAAGTCCACTAGTTTCTTGGTTCTTTCCTTGAAATATTTCAGAGTACCGTGATCAGCGTAAGGAAGTGCCCCGACTTCTCTGCCACCGGCCAGTGGGATGTTGTCACAGAGACTGATGGGAAACAGAACTCCGCCATCTTTGATGCTGTCATGGTTTGCATTGGTTATCTCGCCGATCCCTCAGTGCCTCTCAAGTCTTTCCCTGGTATAGCTGATCTGGAGTTTCTTTCAGTTTAGTGCTTGCTTTATAAAGCTCTTGCATGTGCTCGGCATAGCTGCCAAGTCTACCATTTTTCCCGGGAAATCCCCGTTTTTCAAGCTGTTCCTAGCTGGAAAAACAGATTTTTTTGTTTTTCCCCAGTTTATTCTGGCGCGGCGACCATTTTTGAACTGGGCAAAGCAGCATCAAAAGTCACTTCTGAGCATGCTCCGCCCAGTTCCAAAATGGCGGCAGCGCTACTTCCGGTCTGCTATTTCCGGCCCGGTCCCTTATTTCTCTGACAGCAACTTGGCAGGTATGGTGCTCGGCAAGAAAAGCAACACATGCAGAAACAAAGTTCATATTGTTTCCATGTATCCAAGGGTCCAAGGATGTGTTTGTCTTCCTAAAAGAGATATTTTGAAGTATAAATACAAGCAAAACTGCACGTGCCCCTCTCGGGACAACAGTTCAAAGTTATTGATTACGTACATTTCAGGATTTTTGAAACACCATCTCGAACAAAAATGATTCCTGGATGCAGAAAATCAGCATGTTTCTTCCATGATAGCACGAGGAAACCTTTCCCCCGCAAGAACCCACTCTTTAAAGTTGAATTGGAGCAGACAGCAATCTCTGGAAACCCTGAATTGCAGTTTGCGCCAATTTAGCTTTAAAGAGCGGGTTTGGGGGGGAAAGCTCGGGGGGCACTCGGACCTGGAACAGGGCAAAAGGCAAGTGTGGCTCTGCTGTAATAAAAAATAATGTATATTTAGCACTTCGTACACTAGACATGCACTGCATAAATCCCATAAATGGGAGTCATTTTGGACTCACAGCTGTCCATGGAGGCACGGGTCAATTCTGTGTCCAGCACAGCTGTCTACCAGCTCCATCTGGTACCCTGGCTGAGACCCTACCTGCCCATGAACTGTCTCACCAGAGTGGTGCATGCTCTAGTTATCTCCTGCTTGGACTACTTACTACATGGGGCTACCTTTGAAGTTGACCCAGAAACTACAACTAATCCAGAATGTGGCAACTAGACGAGTGAATGGGAGTGACTGCCGGGACCATATAATACCGGTCCTAAAGGATCTTCACTGGCTCCCAGTAACATTTCTGAGCACAATTCAAAGTGTTGGTGCTGACCTTTTAAGCCCTGAACCAGCGTTTCTCAACTGCTGTTCCGCGGCACACTAGAGTGCCGCGAGACGCTGGCTGGTGTGCCGCGACGTGCGGCGACGAGAAGGGCGATTTGCATTGTCACGTGCCTGGCGGCCGCCAATAATCCGCGCTAACCCGCCGGAAAGGAAGCCGGCCTGGTCACGACGCACGTGACAATGCAAATCGCCCTTCTCGTCGCCGCACGTCGCGGCAACATTTAGACAAACTAAACTAAAATTTAGACAAACTTAAAGAAGCTGGCTGGATGAGCTCAACCTGAAACTTGCTGAGCAAAGGATTGTGCTGGCAGAAAAATCAGCGGCTTGTGAAGCCTTATTACAGGAGATTGCAACCAACACAGCAATTGGCAAGTGTTTCTTACAGTCATAATTATATAGTCAATATAGGGCGGCACAGAGTTAATTTTTTTAACTTTTTAAATGGTGGTGTGCCTCGTGATTTTTTTCATGGAACAAGTGTGCCTTGGCCCAAAAAAGGTTGAGAAACACTGCCCTAAATGGCCTTGGCCCAGTATACCTGAAGGAGCGTCTCCACCCTCATCGTTCAGCCCGGACACTGAGGTCCAGCTCCAAGGGCCTTCTGGCAGTTCCCTCACTGCAAGAAGTGAGGTTACAGGGAACCAGGCAGAGGGCCTTCTTGGTTGGTAGTGGTGCCCGCCCTGTGGAACGCCCTCCCGTCAGATGTCAAGGTGATAAGGAGCTACACAACTTTTAGAAGACATCTGAAGGCAGCCCTATATTGGGAATTTCTTAATGTTTGACATTTTATAATGTTTTTATATGTGCTGGAAGCTGCCCAGAGTGGCTGAGGCAACCCAGTCTGGTGGGCAGGGTATAAATAATTAAATTAAGTTCAAAGTGCAGTTATGGGCACATGTACTTGAGAGTAAACTTCATCTTTTTTTTAAAAAAAAATATATATTTATTGACATTTTCAACTTAAAATTACATTCACGTCACCATGTTACATCATAATACCATGTAGGGGGAAAACGTAGAAAAAAAGAGAAAAAAGAAAAAAGAAATTACAAAAAAGAAAAAGAAAAAAAAGAAAAAACCAACATAGCTGCCAAGTTCTCCCTTTTTTAAAGGGAAATTCCCTTATGCTGAATAGGCTTCCTCGCGAGAAAAGGAAAAACTTGGCAGCTATGAACCAATCTTGTATTAATAACTTTGTCATAACTTCGACTTCCCCGTTCCTCCCTTCCCGAGTCTAATTATACCCCATCTTAGCAATTTTCATAATTCAGCGATTCCAAAATCAACAATTTCAATCTTAAAATAATACCTTATATAAAATTCTTTAATCCAAATAATAAACTACTTATTCCTCTAATTATTCCCTTTAGCCTATTAATTTCCACTAAAAATATTCTCATTTATACATTCTATCAATTCTAGCCTCTCACATTTATCAAATTGATTTCTAAATCCCCCCTCCTCCACCAGGTGACATTCCCCTGGATGTCCCAACCAGCTCCTGTATACAGTTCCAGTTTCAAACCATTTAATCAGTCCCTTAATTACCCTAAATCTCAACCCACTCTGTCTCTCGACCACTCCAGCCCAGCTTCCTCTCTCCAACAGCCCCTCTGCCAACCACCCTCCAGTTTCCTCTTTTTCTAACCCCCCCCCCATTTAGCAAGTCCTTCGCCTGGTTCTTGCCTCCCTTCTCTCACTAAGGAGGTTCGAATCCAGGCCACCTCTTTGTTCGTGGACACAGCTTGGTTGTTTTTGCCAGGAACCTGCTCTCCCTCCTTGAGAGTAAACTTCATCCACGGGGTTGACTTCTGAACAAACATGCAGAGGACTGAGGTATAGGTGCTGTTTCAGTTATTATTTGTTGGGGCATGTCCTCATTTCCACACAGGTCTAGACAAGTTCAAGGGGCAGTATTTCCACAGCCGCTACTACAAAAGCCCAGAGGTCTTCAAGGATAAGAGAGTCCTTGTGATTGGCATGGGGAATTCTGGGACCGACATCGCCGTGGAAGCAACTCGGACAGCAAAAAAGGTAGCATCCCGGAGACCAGTTGCACCTTTTAAACTGCGCACCTTCACCCACCTTTTAAATACAGTGGTGCCTCGACTTACGAATTTAATCTGTTCCGAAGACACCTTCGTAAGTTGAAAAATTCGTAAGTCGAAAAATGCCATTGGAAACGCGGTTTCCCATAGGAATGCATTGGAAACGGAAAAATTCGTAAGTCGAAGTAACCCTATCTAAAAATTCGTAAGTCGAAAAATCCCTATCTAAAACTGCCGTGGTTTTCTTTCGGATGTCAAGATGTTCGTAAGCGCGCGGCCATTACCCCCATTCGTAAGTCGAAAAATTTGGTTGTCGAGTCATTTGTAAGTCGAGGTACCACTGTATAGAATTGCTGTTCTTATTCAAATTAGGCATTTCTGATGCTAACATTTTCCAGCCACTAAAATACTCTTATTTTAGTGAATTAAGCTTTGCAACGGGGTTATATAAATTTTTATTGCTGTAAGGCAGGGGTCAGCAAATTTTCAGCAGGGGGCTGGTCCACTGTCCCTCAGACCAGGGCGGGGGGCGACTATATTTTTTTGGGGGGGGGGGACGAACGAATTCCTATGCCCCACAAATAACCCAGAGATGAATTTTTTAATAAAAGCAAAAATAAAAAAAAATCCTTCAGTAGCACCTTAAAGACCAACTAAGTTTTTATTTTGGTATGAGCTTTCGTGTGCATGCACATGAAAGCTCATACCAAAATAAAAACTTAGTTGGTCTTTAAGGTGCTACTGAAGGAATTTTTTTTATTTTTGCTTCGACTCAGACCAACACGGCTACCTACCTGTTAATAAAAGCACACATTCTACTCATGTAAAAACACGCTGATTCACGGACTGCCGCGGGCCGGATTGAGAAGGCGATTGGGCTGCATCCGGCCCCCGGGCCTTAGTTTGCCTACCCATGCTGTAAGGAAAGCACAGCTTGAAAGCTCATCTGGAGATGTGGTGGCCCCACCTAGTGGGAAAAGTTGGGTATGGCACTGTAAATATTACTTCGTTTCCGTAGTTAGTCCAGAGATATGGGGAGCCTTGTTCAGCATTCATCTGCTTCTGCTTGCACAAAGTTTATGTGGAAGTTAGGTAATCACTGCTTCTTCCGATTTGTTTGCAGAGGAGAGTATATGACAATGAACCTTCATGCTGCACTTGTCCTGGCTTGCTTGCTGGATGGATGTTCATCCTCATAATCCAATTTAAAATCGCCTCCTTGTGATGCTAGTATGGGGGGGGGGAGACGCTCATTGGCACCCGTGGGAGCTTTTTCGTAAAGCAGTGTTTGTGTGAGGGTGTCTTTGGGATTGTGGTTGAAGAGGGAGTAGTTAAGGCTCCCCTTAGCCATGATGAAAATCTCTCTTAGTATTACATTTGTTAAAACCCTGAACAACATATTCAGTGACATTTTGGTCCTGTGTCTGGCCTATTTGATCTTGGGCTATCTTTCAATTTTATATATATTGTAATGGTGTGTGTAGCTTCCCCACGAGTAAGCAGCTCCAAACCCCATGCTTGGTTTTTACAGGGTTTTATTATATACATATGTACAAGACAGAGCATCAAAAAACATGACTGTACTAATCAGATTCAGAATCTGGAAGCGCCTCCCTTCGTGATTTACGCCAGCATAACCCCTGGGGTACCCGGAACCTCCTCCGTTGTTCCCTCCTCTTTCCCCCCCATAGCTGCCAAGTCTCCCGTTTTACCCGGGAAATCCCTGTTTTTCCAGCTGTTCCTAGCTGAAAATCCCCCCCCCCCGGTTTATTCTGGCGCGGTGGCCATTTTGGAACTGGGCAAAGCAGCATCAAAAGTCACTTCTGAGCATGCTCCGCCCAGTTCCAAAATGGCGGCAGCGCTACTTCCGGTCTATTTTCGGCCCGGTCCCTTATTTCTCTGACAGCAACTTGGCAGGTATTTCTCCCCCTCCTCTGTTGGGGTGAGGGTGCTGGTTGAGCACCCTCTCCACTAGAGCTGGTCAGTTGAGGGGCCGGTGCTGTGGCTCTTGGAGCCTTCTCCTCTCGAGTGCTTAGGTCAAAGTCCCTAAGGGTTTGCAACTCCTCATGAGCCTCAGTCCCACCTTCCGGAGGAAGCTGCCAGGCGCTAGGCGCTGGGGCTCTGGCAGCGTTCAAGAGCCCTCGCTCCGATCCAGCAGGCTCTCCGCTGACCCCTGGTGATTCCCTGACATACTGTATATCCAGCTTATAAGGGTGGATGAAGGGAAGAAACTGTTGCTCCAACTCACCTTTATCTCAATCAGCATTGTTTCCTTTCCACTGCAGTACTGTTTCTGCCACATTATTCACTTTGTAATTTACCCAGATCATGGATTTAACACAATTATTCCCACATCATTCACATCAAGGGAAAGGAAGGGCAATTTAAATGGAGGAAAATGTGCTTTTTTGGCAGTGCTCGCTGATACACAGGGCCATTGCCTCTTTGTTTCAGTGCCCGTGGCACTTTTATCAAGATAAGGGTAGGACCACATTTTTTGTGTACCAGCTCCATCTGGTACGCAGGCTGAGACCCTACCTGCCCGCAGACTGTCTTGCCATCATAGCTGCCAAGTTATCCCTTATTTTAAGGGATTTTCCCTTATGCTGAATAGGCTTCCTCGCGAGAAAAGGGAAAACTTGGCAGCTATGCTTGCCATAGCTGCCAAGTTTTCCCTTTACTCACGAGGAAGCCTATTCAGCATAAGGGAATTTCCCTCAAAAAAAAGGGATAACTTGGCAGCTATGTGTCTTGCCAGAGTGGTGCATGCTCTAGTTATCTCCCGCTTAGACCACCTGCAACGCGCTCTATGTGGGGCTACCTTTGAAGGTGACCCAGAAACTGCAACTAATCCAGAATGCAGCAGATAGACTGGAGTCTGGGAGTGGCTGCCAAGACCATATAACACGGGTCCTGAAAGACCTACATTGGCTCCCAGTATGTTTCCAAGCACAATTCAAAGTGTCTGTGCTGACCTTTAAACCCATAAACGGCCTTGGCCCAATATACCTGAAGGAGCGTCTCCACCCCCATTGTCCAGCCCGGACACTGAGGTCTAGCACAGAGGGCCTTCTCACTGTGAGAATTGAAGTTACAGGGAACCAGGCAGAGGGCCTTCTCAGCACCTACCCTGTGGAACACCCTCCCATCAGACGTCAAGGAAATAAACAACTATCTGACTTTTAGAAAACATCCAAATGTTCCCTGTATCGGGAAAATTTTAATGTTTGATGTTTTATCGTGTTTTTAATATTGTGTTGGGAGCCGCCCAGAGTGGCTAGGGAAACCCAGCCAGATGGGTGGGGCATAAATGAATTATTATTATTATTACCATATTATTATTATTATTATTATTATTATTATTATTATTATTATTATTATTATTACCATTACCAGAAAGGAAGCATTGCTGATTGGCATTTACTGGATAGATGCCCGTTTCAGGCTTGGGACATGAACATCAGTAATTTCCTCTTCTGCTTTAGTTGGAATTCTCTGAGATCTCCATTACTCCTTGCTCTAAGCACCAAACTTTCTTTTTTTAAAAAAAAACTGGGTCTGCTCCATAAACTATACCAGGCTGTTTTCCTTCTAGGTGACGCTCAGCACAGAAAGAGGTGCTTGGGTGATAAGCCGTGTCTTTGACAATGGCTACCCATGGGACATGGTGTTTCTAACTCGTTTTATGAACATTGTTCGAAACATCCTTCCCGGGCGCTTCACGGGATGGTTGATTGAGAGCCGAGTGAGCCGGTGGTTTAACCACGCGAACTATGGCTTAATTCCAAAGGACAGGTACGTTGGGTCAACACAGGGTTGAAAAGGGAAAGAAACACATATATTCCCCCCAAGAAACAGAACCAAAAGCATTTTCTAAGAAGCCCAAATAAAGAGAGGTGGGAAGAAAGGGTGTTTCCAGCATCCATAAAAGTACAGGCACATATGTGGTTCAAGAAATGGACTGTGGCAGGAAGTCGGGGTCCCTCTCCCCACGCATCCTTCTCGCTCCACAAGCCTCATTCAAATGAATGGGAGCTGGACTGCGTGGCTACACTTCCTGCCCCATGGATCTGATCTGCCCCCCTGAAAGGGACCAAAACCCCACCTCCAGGGTGTTGCTAGTTTCCTTTCAGAGCTAAGTTCCAAGCTGCATAGCTTGATACATTATTTGTACGCTTCCTAGCTGTAGCTGACTAGAAAAAAAAATTCTCCATCTCAAGCAGAAAAAAGGAGATTCCCACCGCCACGCATAGACATGCTTCCATGCTTCCCTGCGCCCCTGGGAATTGATTCCTTTCTTGTGATAGATAACAGAACTTTCCCTGTGGTTATATTGACATAACCAGGGGCGAGCTTGGGTAATCTTGGGTAATATGGCACCCTGAGAAAGGACTACATTTGGTGCCCCCAAATGGATCTTCTCAGTTATGGAATTTCTCAGGCATGTGCCCCCTCGGCTCCGCACCCTGTGTGGGAGAAGCACCCACACCGCCCTAAATCCAGCCCTGACATAAGCTTTTGAGTTTTTCATATTGTGATTTTGTGTTCCGAACTGCCCTGAGATCTACAGGGTTAGGGCAGTATACAAATTTAATAAATGGTTAAACCACTGAGCCTAGGGCTTGCTGATCAGAAGGTCGGCGGTTCGAATCCCTGTGACGGGGTGAGCTCCCGTTGCTTGGTCCCAGCTCCTGCCCACCTAGCAGTTCGAAAGCACATCAAAGTGCAAGTAGATAAATAGGAACTGCTACAGCGGGAAGGTAAACAGCGTTTCCATGTGCTGCTCTGGTTTGCCAGAAGTGGCTTTGTCATGCTGGCCACATGACCTGGAAGCTATACACCGGCTCCCTCGGCCAATAATGCAAGATGAGGGCGCAACCCCAAAGTCGGTCACGACTGGACCTAATGGTCAGGGGTCCCTTTACCTAATAACCTTAGAGACAAAAAATGTATGCATGGTACGGATGAAGTGGACAAGAGATTATTGTGTTGTCCCCTGTCACAGCGAAACTGATGGGCTGTAGTTTCAGCAAATACCAAATAAAATTTTTATGACTTTTTTTTAGGCACAATGCATCTGGGGCTCATTGCCACAAGCAGGGGCAGAGGAAAGGGGGCGGTGGGGGGTGGGCCGCCCCAGGTGTCATCACTGAGGGGGGTGAAATTTGACACGCCCGTGTCCCGAGCTGTCGGGGGAAGGGGTGGAGCTGCGCAGCCTTGCCGGCGGCCTTCCCCCTTTGTTTTGACAGCTTTGGGGATGCTTGGGAATTGTGGGCAGGTGGCATGCCGTCGCCCCCCGATCCTGGGCTGCTTCCTGGGGGGGGGAGCCTCCCCCAAGCTGTGAAAAGGAAGAGAGAAGGGAAGAAGGCTGCTGGCAAAGTGGCGCGGCTCCCTCCCCCCCCCCCGCCCAGGCAGCAGCCCGCCATAGATGGCTCACTCCACCCCCCATGGGATTCTTGCCCCCTGGGTTGCTCGTCCCTGCCCCCACGGCCCCGCCCTCGGGTGCACAGCATGTGTGCCGCTCCGGGTGCCGGAGCAGCTAGCTCCACCTCTGGCCACCAGTTGTGGTGATGTCTACTAGCTTAGCTGCCACATTTGTGGAGGATGAGCTATTGGCCATGAGAGGTACATGAACCCTCCATGTTCAGGCAAAGGGTACCTTTGAATAACAGATGCAGGAGACAACAGGTGACGGGTGGCCGTCCTTATATGCTGCTTCTGGGCTTCCCAGGAGCATTTGGTTGCTGATGGGGTTGTAATAAAATGAAGGGCAGAGAAGGAAAGCGAGTAATGGGGGGGGGTTTACCTCTCTTTGCTTCTCGTTTTGTAAAACCAGCATGGCAACAACCAGTGCTTTTTTTCTGGGGGTACTCAAAGACCAGCACCTTTTTTTCCAGGAAGAAAAAACACTGGCAACAACACGCTGAACTGCTCTCTTTTGTCTGCAGCTTACTTATTTGGCAATCTTTTTCATTCTTCCTCCTCTCTGTAGGAGGGTGATGAGAGAACCCTTGTTGAATGACGAGCTCCCATCTTGCATCATCACCGGGAAGCTCTCTGTTAGGCCCGAGGTGAAGGAGTTCAGGGAAAACGCCGTCGTGTTTGTGAATGCTCCTGGGGCAGAAGAAGTGGACGTCGTCGTCTTCGCCACAGGATACAAAGCTTCTTTCCCTTTCATTGACGAGTCGATTGTCAAGGTGGAAAACCAGCAGGCTTCCTTGTACAAATACATCTTCCCCCCTCGGCTGGAGAAACCGACCCTCGCCTTCATCGGCTTCCTTAGGCCGCTTGGGGCGGTGATGCCTGTTGTGGAAACTCAAGCGCGCTGGGTCACACGCATCTTTAATGGTAGGAGGGGGGAGATACAAGCACCCTAGGAGGCCAGGGGGTGTTTGTATGTGTGTGCGAAATCATGGGGAATCTCAGCCTAGCAGCTGGACCAGGCACTTACTCTCGGTGCCATGGGTAGGGGGGACATGTGGCCTTCAGATGTTGTTGGGCTCACCCTCCTATTGGCCCTAAGTAGCATAGCCAATGGCCAGAGCGTATGAGAATTTTAGGCCAAGAAATCTGGAGGGCCACAGAAGGTCATCTCTGTGCTATGCCAGTAAGGGATTATCCACCAAATTGCCCAGCAATTTCTAGGCACATGTCCAAGCACTTCTCCTCCTCCTCCTCCTCCTCCTCCTCCTCCTCCTCCTCCTCCTCCTCCTCCTCCTCCTCCTCCTCCTCCTCCTCCTTCCTTCCTTCCTTCCTTCCTTCCTTCCTTCCTTCCTTCCTTCCTTCCTTCCTTCCTTCCTTCCTTCCTTCCTTCCTTCCTTCCTTCCTTCCTTCCTTCCTTCCTTCCTTCCTTTCTTTCTTTCTTTCTTTCTTTCTTTCTTTCTTTCTTTCTTTCTTTCTTTCTTTCTTTTGCTTCTGTCTTGCCAATTCCCCCAGGAAAATCTGCTTTTAAACACTCGATCAGAACAAACAAACATCTACAGTATTCAGGTTTTCTGCAGATTGCCATTTGCTCCCATTCAGCAGTAAAGAGCGGGTTTTCGCGGGGAAAGCTCTGGGGCGAGAAAAAGAGCACTCAGACACAGACCACTTCTGGAAAGCCCAGAAGAAAGATGAGTGTGGATAAGCCCTACCTTGCTGGCAGAACAATTACCCACCACTCCAGAGGGCTAGAGTGAAGTACTGCAGCTCAGCAGAGCTCAGGGACACCCAAGGGTGTTATTGGTGGTGATGGTAGTAATATTACTTTATTGACTGTACTGTCAATAAAGTCATATTACTTCATTACTGTACTGACTTTAGACCCAGATCTGCTGAGCTTCAGCAAGGGGGCTGCATCATGTGTCCTCAACCTATGCCTTCTCTCTCTCTCTCTCTCTCTCTCTCTCTCTTCTCTCTCTCTCTCTCTCTCTCTCTCTCTCTCTCTGTTTTTCTTAAAGCACGTATTATTCCTCAAAATTCACAGAATGCCTCACTCTACTGCAATGAGAGTTCCATAATGTAGATTGGGGCAATAATCTTCAGCTTGGTTTAGTGCTGTTGCTCCCTCCAGATGCTTTGTGTAATAAGAGCACGGTTTGGCTAAAAAAACCTACTTTCATAGGGCAATTGAAAGCCACCTTACGTTGAAACAAAACATTGGTCCATTTAGATCAGCATTATCAACACCAACCTTCACCAACTGGGTGCCCTCCAGTTGCTGGCTGGAGGTTGATGGGAGGTATAGTCCAAAACCTCTGGAGGGCACCCAGTTGGCAAAGGTTGGTGTTGATAATGCTGATCTAAATGGACCAGTGGAGATGCTTGGGATTAAATCTGGGATGCCCTGTTTGCGAAGCAGATGCTAGAGCCCTTCCCCACTGTATAAAACTTTGAAGCATTTTGAGGGAAATAGACTAGTTTTCCTAGCCCAGTTTCAAGGCTAACCAGGATTCTCATCTCACAATACCATGATTGTCTCTATTTGAAGGGGTCTCTCACACAAGCAATGTGTTGTGTTTGAAACCCTGCTTCGTCCCACACCAGGCAGAAATGGATGCCACTAATAATTGGACAGCCTGTACTTCTGCTTGGAAGGCACCTGCTCAGTTTTGACTCCCCTGCAAAAAGAAAGTCCCTTTTGATGAACCTCAAAAAAGGTGACTCACTGAAAAATCCTCCCTGTCTTCTAGGCTTGTGTAAGTTGCCTCCAGTGACCGAAATGATGGAGGAGGTCAACGAAAAGAAGAAAAACAAGCTCAACTGGTAAGCTCCTACATATGACCTGACGACATTGAGCCAAATCTTCACTGGTCGGATGGAGGCGCATGAGGGATGCCAGCTGATCAGAAAGAAAGCATGAGATGTTCTTGGGCCTTCAGCTGATCTTTAGGAAACAGGGGGTGGAGATTTTCACAATACAGACGTAAATATGTGAATGTCTGCCCAATGTGCCACAGCTAAAGGCATGTTTGACGAAGCCTGTAACAGACCCAGCTACAGCTGCTGTGAGCTGGAGACTGGCTCTGTGGTCTGAAGCACTGAGCCTCTTGGGCTTGCCGATCAGGTCGGCATTTCGAATCCCCGCAATGGGGTGAGCTCCCATTGCTCTGTCCCAGCAGTTTGAAAGCACACTAGTGCAAGTAGATAAATAGGTACCAGTGGTGTAGCAAGCCCAGGTGGTACCCGGTGCGGTGCCTGTGCGGCACCTCGCACGGACTGTGCATGTGTGGCATCCCACGTGTGTGCACTCCGTATAGGGTGCCACACATGCGCAGTCCGTACGGGCTGCCATTCTCGCACAGCGGCCATATAGGCTGCCACGTGGGCGGCATCCCGTACGGACGGCGCCCGAGAGCAGTAACCCATTTGGATGCCGTGCCCTTGAAGCAACGGGGCTTGGCTTGGGAGTCACGGGGGGTGCGCCGAGTGTCCAGGGCGGCACCCGGGGCGGCCTGCCCCCTTGCTATGCCTGATAGGTACTGCTGCAGCAGGAAGGTAAACGGCGTTTCTGTGCACTCTTGTTTCCGTCACAATGTTCATCTGAAAGTGAGATGAGCGCCGCAACTCCATAGTCACCATTTGACTGGACTTAACCGTCCAGGGGTCCTTTACCTTACAGCTGCTGTGCAATTGGGTGGGAGAAAAGCTTATTTATTTATTTATTTATTTATTTATTTATTTATTTATACATACTCCACCCATCTGGCTAGGTTTTCCCAGCCACTCTGGGCGGCTTCCAACAAAAAATTAAAAATACATTAAAACATCAGTCATTAAAAACTGCCCTTCAGATGTCTTCTAAATGTCAGATAGTTGCTTACAGTGGTGCCTCACTTAGCGAATGCCCTGCTTAACGAAATTTCCGCTTAACGAAATGATTTTTCGAGCAGAGGTTGCCTCACTAGACGAATTCGTTTTATGAAAAATTCGTCTAGCAAATCGCGGTTTCCCATAGGAATGCATTGAAATTCAATTAATGCGTTCCTATGGGCAAAAAAAAAAAATTCAAAAAAAATTCAATGCATTCCTATGGGATTCGCTAGACAAATTTTTTGTTATAAGAAAAGACCCGTGGAACGAATTAAATTCGTCTAGCGAGGCACCACTGTATTTCCTTGACCTCTGAGGGGAGGGTGTTCCACAGGACGGGCGCCACTACCGAGAAGGCCCTCTGCCTGGTTCACTGTAACGTCCCTCCGCAAAGCCAATGAATATACAACAGGAGCGAGGGCTTGTCCACACTTGTGTTAAGTGCAGCTTCAAACAATTTCACCACTCCTCCCCATTTCCCCCTTGTATATTGTTTCGTTCAGGTTTGGCTTGTCCTTTGACGAGGTTTTGAAAACAGATTGCCTTGTATACATGGACCAACTTGCTTCCTACATTGGCATAAAACCGAGTGTGCCAGCCCTCCTTCTCCAAGATCCAGAACTGGCCCTGAAGATCTTCTTCGGTCCCTGCTCCGCCTACCAATTCCGCCTGACTGGACCGGGGAAGTGGGACGGAGCCAGAAAAGCCATCATGACTCAGTGGGAGCGGACAGTGAAGCCCACAAGAATTCGAGTGGTGGAAGACTCTGGAAATTTCCTCACATACCTGCTGAAAGTCCTTGCTCTCTTTGCTATTTTTGTCGGGATTTTCTTCAGCTTCAATTAGTTCTGCCAGCTCTACAGCATTATTACCTGTATCTTTCCAGATGCAAATGTTCTGCCTACATGATACTTCACCTTGCAGAAGGAAGAAAAGAAAGAAGGGCCTTTTCTTAAGTACATACTCAAATCTAAATGTGGACAATTTGACATTTTTTATACCTGAGGGTTAAAAAAATATATATAAAATTAAAATGGAAGCACAAATCTTTTGACACCTGAACATGAAAATGTGCTCTTGTTGGTGCACTATTTGCACGCTGCTGTGTGCAATGCACAAAGAAATTGGCTCTACATGCTTGGCTATTATAAATGCACAGAATTATTATCATTTGGACATTCATTTACTCAGTGAGACATAGTGCTCTTTATCAAAGTTATGCTGCTCCTTACATTGAGGGTATAAGTAGATCCCTACTAGAGGATGTCAAAAGTCCATTTAGTCCAGAATCTGGTTTTCAACAGTGCCTCAGACGCCTCTGGAAAGCCCACACTCAGGTCCCAGAGGTAGAAACCCTCCCTGTGGATTGCTGCCTTCCCTGCAAATGGTATTTATGCTGTCTCTGTGGTGAAGGTTTTCTTTAAGTATTCTGCTTAATAGTCCCTGGGTGCTTCCACAGAACCTGTTTATTGAACATTCATTCTGATCTATTCGTAAGGAGATTAGGCATCGTTAGCTATTTAATGAACCTTCATTCTGATCCTGAAGCTGAGGCTCCAGTACTTTGGCCACCTGATGAGAAGAGAAGACTCCCTGGAAAAGACCCTGATGTTGGGAAAGATTGAGGGCACTAGGAGAAGGGGACGACAGAGGATGAGATGGTTTGACAGTGTTCTCGAAGCTACGAACATGAGTCTGACCAAACTGCGGGAGGCAGTGCAAGACAGGAGTGCCTGGCGCACTATGGTCCATGGGGTCACGAAGAGTCAGGCACGACTAAACGACTAAACAACATTCTGATTTATTATTATTATTTTGAAGGAAGCTTAGATGACGTTACGTCAAAGCAGATGTCACTGCACACTTTCCAGCGCAATTCCCGATCACTTTCCTTATTTGCAAAGTTTGATCTTTTGAGGAAGCAGGTATGTTGTGCAAGACTTCCAAATCAACTTCCACCGTGTGACCTGAATTTGCCAGTATGTGATCGAATCCCACTTGAAAATAGGGACAGTCTGGAAGCGCCCATTCACAGGCCTCTCCTCCGTGAATTTGTCTAATCATTTTTTAAAAGTCACCTGAAACATCTTAGAGAGCAAGGTGCATGATTATCTGAGATTTGCACCCGAGTCCTCTTTCACCCAAACAAAATATCATAGCCCTGGTGGATTCATAGCACTAGGGCTTGTCAATTATACAGCTATGCCTTTGCAAATTTGCTCTGTAAAAAAAGAAAGAAAAAGTATTGACAACTTTGAATATCATAATAACATGTTCTATCGCAGATATTTCAGCTTCAGTTCAAAATGACAGGTACAGAATGAAAAAAATAATGGGGCTTAATATATTACTACATAGAAAAACCAGATGTTAAAACAGATTATTTTATTATATAGTCAAAAGAATTACGCTTGTTTAAATTATATTGATATTTCCATCGATCAATAAATGGCAATGAATATAATTCAAAGGTTTGCTTTCCTTTTCCCCTGCCTTAACTGGTCACTTCAGCAATTTTATGTGGTTTATGTCTCCTTTGGGGGTAGGAACCACAGGAACGTGCCATTTAGCAACAACTAATTGCATATGTTAAGAAGTTTCAAAGCAGGACTTGCTGATTTTATAAATATGTTTAAATTTCACAGCAAAATATTTTAATGGATTCAATGGGGGATATAATCATCCTTAACCCTTACAGAAGCTGTTTTTTCTTTCAGCACTCATGTTTTTTGATATACAGTGGTACCTCGGTTTATGAACACAATTGGTTCCGGAAGTCTGTTCATAAACTGAAGCATTCATAAACTGAAGCGAACTTTCCCATTGAAAGTAATGGAAAGTGGATTAATCTGTTCCAGACGGTCCGCGGGGTACTTAAATTGAAGCATTCATAAACTGAAGCGAACTTTCCCATTGAAAATAATGGAAAGTGGATTAATCCGTTCCAGATGGGTCTGTGGAGTACTTAAACTGAAGCGTTCATAAACTGAAGCATGGGTGTAATTGGTTCCGGAAGTCTGTTCATAAACTGAAGCGTTCATAAACTGAAGCGAACTTTCCCATTGAAAGTAATGGAAAATGAATTAATCCGTTCCAGATGGGTCCGCGGTGTTCATAAACCGAAAATTCATAAACCGAGGTGTTCATAAACCGAGGTTCCACTGTATATAAATCAAATATATATAAATTAAAATCACCATCAGCCACTGGTATAGCAGTGCCAGTTCTTTTTTTCTTTTTTTTTTAACCAAACTATATTCTGTTATCCTGGAGAGAGAAAATAATATATTAATTCTATTAAAAATGTTGAACATAATTTACATTCCTGGATCCAGGAATTTAGGAGAGTTGAGCACACACCCCCACATAACATTATTGTTTTCCAGGTATTTTTTTGGAGCTGGAGGATTCCAGGCATTCTGATTGCACAGCAATTGCACATTTAAAAAGTGTGAACTTTATTTGCTTTGTGAATCCAGTCCCCTTTAGTTGCAGCTAAGGGAAGAGAAAAGGGAGAAACTATTAATTTAGGCTGCAGCAAGGAGATCTGTTGGGCAGGCTCAACTTAGAGAAAAAGGAGGCATATTTCTTTGGGGGACTGAGGGGCACAAAGTAAATGCATTCAGGGGAATCTCATGGGGAAAGCAAATGAGCGTGGTGGGGGTTCATTGCTTTGGGGGTTTCATGCTTGGAACTCAAACCCAGTCTCTGCAGTACTGTTTGTGGTCTAGGATCAATTGCTTTCCTATTAGCTTTGCTTGTTTGCCTTCTGTAAAACAGATGTTTCAGCAGAAACTGATAGGTCTCAGATCAAGGGAGTCTTCTACTCAGCTTGCTCCTTTTCAAACTGTCCTTTGTGAACTTTTCTTCACATAGACCAGGCACCCCCAAACTTCGGCCCTCCAGATGTTTTGGACTACAATTCCCATCTTCACCGACCACTGGTCCTGTTAGCTAGGGATCATGGGAATTGTAGGCCAAAACATCTGGAGGGCCGCAGTTTGGGGATGCCTGGTCTACTGCTACAGTTGCCACCTTTGGTCACGCAAAATATGGGGCAAGTTGGGAGGCAGGAATTGGGAGGCATAGGGAAACTTGGCCCTCCAGATGTTTTGGGACTACAACTCCCATCATCCCTGACCACTGGTCCTGTTAGCTAGGGATGATGGGAGTTGAGGTCCCAAAACATCTGCCTATGCCTGCTTTACCTGGTGCAGAAACGCCTTCAAAGCAATCCATTACAATGGGTTGTTTCCAGTGCTGGTCATGTTCATAGAGGAGGAAATTTACGGATCTAAGTTAGCAATGCACATTAATTTCAATGACTCACATCCTCCCCACCTGCTGAATTTCTGCTGCTCAGAAGAATGGCAAATGTAGAAACCCAGCCCCAAAAAGAAAGAGGGGTGAAGATAGCAACATATTCTGTTTCTCTTCCTCACAAAGCGTTGCCTCCAACATCCCTTTGCATATACAGTGGTACCTCGCAAGGCGAAATTAATTCGTTCCATGAGTCATTTTGTATTGCGAAAATTTCATCTTGTGAAGCGCAGTTTCAAAAGAGCAATGGATTCAAACTACAAGAAAGAAGATTCCACCTAAACATTAGGAAGAACTTCCTGACAGTAAGAGCTGTTCGGCAGTGGAATTTGCTACCAAGGAGTGTGGTGGAGTCTCCTTCTTTGGAGGTCTTTAAGCGGAGGCTTGACAGGCATATGCCAGGAATGCTTTGATGGTGTTTCCTGCTTGGCAGGGGATTGGACTGGATGGCTCTTGTGGTCTCTTCCAACTCTATGATTCTATGAGTTTCCTTTAGGAATGCACTGAAATTTAATTAATGCATTCCTATGGGCAAAAAAAAAGCGCAAAAAAGGCACCGACTCACCAGCCATGGCCGGATGTTTTTAAGGCTCTTCCCATCAAGAAGTGGGCGCACGGCGGTGGGGAGGCGCGGACGAGGCCTGCTGCCAGCTGCGCTGCCCACCCGGGCCAGACGGAGGGCCAGCCGGCAGCAGCGGCGGTGGCTTCACTTCCCGTCACCGTCGGAATCCAAACCGCGGCCTCCTCTGGAGCACAGGGTGGCGAGGCTACTTCATCTTGCGAAGCACGGCCGTAGACGACTTCGTTTTGTGAGTCTTCACAAAAATCGCAAAACGCTTTTGTCTTGCGATTTTTTTTGTTGCCCGAGGCGTTCGTCTTGCGAGGTACCACTGTAGCTGCTAGTGCCACACACATTCCCTTAAGGGATGCAGGATTTTTCCTTGGAATAAGGGACAATCCCTTATTGTAAGGAGCAGGTGGCAACCCTATGCACACATGACGCCCTCGTCGCTTACCCAGACTTGGCAGACGGCTGGCGCCAGATGGACCTTTGCGTTTGCCTCCTTTTTGAATGTGAGCTCCCCTCAGTGAGGCCACCTGGGGGCAGAGGTGGGAATCCCCAGCTGCCCGCATCCCTGAATCAATGAGGGGCTCCAAAAGTGATGTCCCGATCTGCTGTTTGGCCTCGCTCACACCTTATTATTATTGAAACGGCCTCTGATGTGCATGATGTTCACTTAACTTAATAAGAGACAACATTAAATCATGTCCTCTAGAGAACATTAAATCATGTCCATCCAGTAAGAGCATTAGCAGATCAAGTAATGCCAGGAAGTTTCAGGAAATGCTATCTTGTATGTCATATTGAATATCTGTGTACCTATGTGCTTTGTCACATATTTTGTCGACTGATGCCGCACCTTTTTCAGTTACTTAGCAGAGTCAGACTCTAACCCAAGCCAGTCCTGGGACAGAAATCTCTTCAAATGCCAGCGAGTCCCCAGCGATCACACCAAGAGATGTTCCCCAGAATCCTTTGCAACACCACAGAGGATGCTGGGAAACACCTGCCATGTTGTGCAGTGTGTAACTTGGGACAGCCAAACATGGACTGGAGCTGAGTCAAGTCTGACATTTCCCCAGATGAAGTTATGAACAACTTAGGTTAGAAGGCTGCTGCAAGGACAAGTGAGATTTAAAAGGACGTCGCATATATTTTGTGCTATACGAACAAACAGCAGTTGCCAAGTGATTTTGCACAGGTGAAGAAAGAAATGGTTTGATGCCTCCAAGCATTCGTTTATGGGCCGTTTCACACATTACACAGAGAAAAACATAGGTTTTCCACCAAGTGAGCTGCACTCAGTGGCGATTCCCTGACAAGCATACCTGTACGAGACACATGTTTGTCACATTTATACTTTACACTTCCAAGTGTACACACAGGACGTCTTAAGTGTACAGTTGTTTTCCCCGCCCCCATCCACAAATGCAACATGTGCCATGGCCCTATGAAGTTTTCATTTGGTGAATGCGCTCATGCCTCCTCAAGGAGCCTGACTCTGTGAAGTCCTGAGCACAGTACGCACAGGAGTAGGGCTTCTCTCCGGTATGGATCCGCTGGTGCCGATGCAGCGAAGTCAGGCGTGTGAACGCCCCACCACATTCTTCACAATGGAAAGGGCGCTCCCCAGTATGAATTTTCTGGTGCCTTTTCAAGCGGAGCAGCTGGACAAAGGCTTTCCCGCATTCTTGGCATTCGTACGGTTTATCCTGCCGGTGAATCACCTTGTGTTTGGACAGCAAGTTGGACGTACGGAAACCCTTGCCGCAAGTGGGGCATACGTATGGTTTAGGCTGTTCTCTCTCTGGTTCTCCTAGATCGACCTGGGAAGAGGCCAAACCCTCGCTGCTTTGGCTCTGAGCCTTCGAAGGCACTACGATTAAAGACCCGTTCCTCAATGCCTTCGAATGTTCTATCTTATGCACGTTCCGCAGGTGTCTCCAGAGGTCGGCTTTGTGAAGGAACCCTTTGTCGCACTCTGGGCACTTGTTCGGCCTGTCGCTCGAATGGATGAGCTTGTGCGTTCTCAGGTTGGTCGTACGGAAGAACCCTTTGCCACACACAGGGCACCGGTACGGACGCTCAGCCACGTGGGGCCTCTGGCGTTCCTGCAACCTGCCAAGATGGCAAAAGACCTCCTCTCCACTTTCCTTGTGTTGGTAGGTCAGGTCCGGCTCCTCCTCATCTAAAGAACTGATGATGACAATATCCTCACAAACCTTGCTCATCCTCTCCTGAGCGCCTCCAGCGTGCGCAGAAGAACGGAGCTCCGGGTCTTCACCTTCACACTGCAGGTCAAAGTTGGTGCTGGTGGTCATGAAGACACTGGCTGTGGTTGAATTGCTCCACTGACCGTATGTGCCATTCCTTTCCTCTGCTTCGCAGTGCAGGTCTACAGGGATATCCTGACGGCTGGAAGGTCCGTCAAGGCTGCCCTCGGGGCTGGGAGACAGAGAGTAGTCTTCATCTATGTCTAGCCGGAGGCCCCCATTCCGACCCACGCACTCAGGAATGCAGTCATCCGAGCGATCTTCCCCTGTGCCGCAAGTGTCATTGTCGGACTCCCAGCTCACTTCCACGTCCATCCTTCAGCATCTTAGGGACAGCTCACATACGGTGAAGCACAGAGGTCTCCTCTGTTTGAGCTCTAGTCGCAGCCAAGCCTGCAAAAGGGGAGATAGGCTTTATTTCCAAGCAATCCAAAGTCCTGTACACTATAGGGGTTGTCAATATGGTGCCAGATGTTTCCAGGAGTTGCAGTATAGCAACATCCAATGGGTACCCCACTGGCTACCTGCTGCCATGGCAACCGCTACTCTTCATTATCCTTTGTGGGAACTAAGCCTGCATGCTATATCCAAATGGCAAGGGTACAGGCTGCAGCAAAGCACTGCTAGTTTTTTTTTTGTTTTTTTTTAAGGATTGGGTAGCAGTCAGAACACTGGGACCCAGGTGGCGCTGTGGGTTAAACCAGAGCCTAGGGCTTGCTGATCAGAAGGTCGGCGGTTCGAATCCCTGCAACGGGGTGAGCTCCTGTTGCTCGGTCCCAGCTCTTGCCCACCTAGCAGTTCGAAAGCACATCAAAGTGCAAGTAGATAAATAGGGACCGCTCCGGCGGGAAGGTAAACGGCGTTTCCGTGCGCTGCTCTGGTTCGCCAGAAGCAGCTTTGTCATGCTGGCCACATGACCCGGAAGCTGTCTGCGGACAAACGTCGGCTCCCTTGGCCTATAGAGCGAGATGAGCGCCGCAACCCCAGAGTCGGACACGACTGGACCTGATGGTCAGGGGCCCTTTACCTTTACCTTTAGCAGTCAGAACACTGGGTTGGCGGGAAGAGTCGTCTCATCTGGTGTAAGGCAACTTCCCACAGGTAATCAGGCTGCAGGGTTTCATGATGTACCTGTGTCACCCTCTTACAGCTCAGAAGCTGTATTCATGGGGCTTACTCCCAGTTAACTGGGGTGAGGGGTACGCAGTCTTAATTATTCCATACTGGGGCGGGGAGACAGAGAAAGGCCACAGCAGGAACGATTGAATCACCATTTCTATAAAGTCAAAACAAAATTTAAAAAATCCTTCCAGTAGCACCTTAGAGACCAACTAAGTTTGTCATAGGTATGAGCTTTTGTGTGCATGCACACTTCTTCAGATACACTTCCAGGTGCTACTGGAAGGATTTTTTTTATTTTTTTTTGACTGCGTCAGACCAACACGGCTACCTACCTGTAACCATTTCTATAAAGGTCTTTTAGATGTGATTTGCACCCAGATAGGACTCCTTATTCCCTCACCATAGTTATCAGGTGGGAGCAGCGAAGGGAGTTGCAAAAAATCAACTCCTGAAAGGGGAAGTAAGAGCCTGCCTAGGTTCACGTTTTAAAATAATGTTTATGCACAAAGCAGATACAAGGAACAGGTGGGGGGCCCGAGGGAACAAAACACATTGCAGAGCCTCCCCCCTTCAACCCCTCCCTCCAAATAGAGGCAAGACTTGACCCCGCTTTGGCGCAAAGTGATGCATGGAAGAAGCGGCGCCCGGGCGGGGGGCTGTGTTAACCTGCGGTACTGGCCGATGCAAGTTCTTATTTACCAGCTGTTCGTCTCGGCGGCTCCCCGTTCATCCCGGGAAAGGCTTCCTCTCCGGCTTTAGCCCTTTCTTTCCCCCGCTCCGTGCAGAAGTCAAGAGCGCGCAGTGCGCATCGAGGCACCCCTTGCCCCGTTTTCCAATGATGGCTTGCGTCCTTCCACCCCACCACCAGCAAGGAAAAGACCCTCGGCCACAACAACAACACCCCCCCCCCGTTTTCTCCCCCAACCCTTTCTTGATTGACAAAGTCAAGGTCCAATCCTCATCCCCGTGCCCGCCGGGCGCCCGATGCTCGCCCTGCCCACATCCTGCTCCCCCCCCCCAGGGCTGCCTGGCGAGACCGGCTCCTCCTCCCCCCTTCCCTTTAAAGTCCGCTCTCGCGTGTGCCACCTACCGAGACCTGTGCATTAAAATAAAATAAAAAAATAGATGTTTTCCCTTGTCCGACGACGCAGTGCCATCTCGCGTTACAATGGGGTGTTCCATGGTGGCGATCACTCGTAGCCGACTAAGATTGTCTTCCATCATGAACACGGTTTTAACAGTGACTCCACAACTGACTGCGGAGGCCAATTCTGGATCCACACGTCCTTCCACACTGGGGACATAGGTTTGCTGGCAGGAGTTGATCGCGGTGAGGGTTTGCCAAGCGCGCCTTCCTCTTAGCACGTTTCTCCCTTTCGTCCCGAGTTCGAGCGTCTTCAAAGGCCATATCACCTTTGGTAAAGGCTGTTCTCCAATTGGAGCGCTCGCAGGCCAGTGTTTCCCAGTTGTCAGTGTTTATACTACTTTTTTTTAAAAAGATTTGCCTTGAGACAGTCTTTAAACCTCTTCTGTCCGGGATGCTGGATTGAATGGGCCATTGGCCTGATCCAACAGGGGTTCTTCTTAAACACATTTGCAACCCAATCTTATGCACATTTACTTGGATGCAAGCTGATTTCGCCAGGGTTTAGAATAATAGAATCAGAATTGTGGAGTTGGAAGGGGACAGGAGGGTCATCTAGTCCAACCCCCTGCAATGCAGGAATGTTTTGCCCAACGTGGGGCTTGAACCCACAACCCTGAGATTAAGAGTCTCTTGCTGAGCTGTCCTCATTTCCAAGTGCGCATGAGATTGCATTTGTGCAGCCCAATGCTGTGCATACTTACTTAGAAACAAATTTCACTGAGTTTAGTAGGACTTATTAGGGAGTAAATGTGCTTGGCAATGTAGCTTTAGAGAAACAGTGTGGTGTAGCGGTTATTCTTTTTATTGCATTTACATGCCACATTTCAACCAAGGCAACCAAGGCGCTTTACGGTTTAAAATATTGACACAAAGAAAGGGTACGAAACATTTCCAGACCAACTTCAGGAGCTGATGGTACCAGCTCTCCTGCCTGGGCTTCTCTTCCTGATCATCTACGAGTTTTTCGTTTAAAGTTGTCCAGGTTACTGCCCATCTATGTTTCTAATGGCAGCAAATTCCCTAGTTTTAATTATTTGATTTATATTTATATGCCATCTTGCATTCATACGCCATCTTTCTTCCATCATGGGAGGTGTACCCTTGTGTACATTTTATCCCCCACCCAAATTTTTTGTTACAAGGAATAAAAAAACCATAAATTTCATTCTTTGTTGAGAGAGAGCATGTCTTTGCCATAATTTTCAACACCAAAACATTTGGTTCCATCATGCCCACACACTGTAAATTCAGGTTTTCTAAACCTAGTTTTTCCACCAAAAAAAACTAGGCCACATATATTTATAATTTTTTTTAAAGGCATTTATAAAATCTTTTGAGAGCTGGTGTATTTTTTCCTGAAATCCTCACCATTTTATTGAGCTCTGTGTAAAATTTCAAAGAGATCTGATTATTGGTTGTGGAGGAAAATAAAATAAAATGTACACAAGGGTATCTTGTGCCGAGGGTCTCAAGAGGGACAGACAACACAGATTTAATGAAACTTCAAAGTGATATAAAATTAAAATTGAGAAAGAGGAATTTTTTTGAGGGGGTTTCTTTCAACCATAAGGGAAGGGTATACACCAAATTTCATCAACATCCGAGATGGAGGGTGACATGACCTCATTGAAATGATGTGCAATACTCCTTTCGGACAATATTCTGTGTGAAGAATCCCATCCTTTTATCTCTTTTGCACGTTCCAATAATCAGCTTTATTGAATGATTGTGGCTTCTAGCATTACGAGAGGGAGAAAAATGTCTCCAGCTCAGTGGTTCTTGATTCTTAAAGATAGGTTTGACAGGCTTGAAATCTAGCCTGGCATATTCTACCACTAGGCAAATTAGAGGTGACATTTCGCCATGGGAACTAAATAGTAGTCTTTTGGCTCTCAAGGTCTGCCTTCGTCTTAGCCTCTCTGAGCAGGCAGGTATCTGGTCTGCTGACAACATGATAACATGGACTTTGAAGTCCACTTGGGATTCCTACCCATGTGGTTGAATCCCGGGCAAGTGCCCTTATTAACCCATCAAAGTCAAGGGTCTGAAAGCCACATGATGAGCTATCTCAGTGCAGACAGCAAGAGCCAATTGTTCTCTTCTTCAAGGGCCTGAACTCGCAGCCTTATGTTTGCAGGGAGTTTTTGTACCTTCTTCCGTTGCTATGGAGATGTTTGCCGAAGAGCTGAACTTTTGCCTTTAAAACCTCTCGGTGTTTTTGCACAGTTCTGCTGGTTGCTCATTTGCTGGGTGCAGCTGCTCTTCTGCTGCAGGACCAGCCTGAGAAGAGGGAGTGAACGTCAGAAAGCGGCGTGCTTCTTGAAGAACATCTGAAGCCAAAAAGGTCCACAAAACAAAACAGCCGCAGTAGGTGGAGTTAAGGTGAATGAGAGGCTGGCTCTAAAATCATGCTCAAAAGGTCTGTTGGTGAATTGATGATCAGCCAGCATTTGTTCCCTTTGCTCAACAACAACAACAACAACAACAACAACAACAACAACAACAACAACAACAACAACATATTACAGTGGTACCTTGGTTCTCAAACGCCTTCGTACTCAAACAACTTGGAACCCAAACACCGCAAACCTGGACGTGTTCTGGTTTGAAAACTTTTTTCGGAAGCTGAATGTGCTCTGTTTTGAGTATTATGCTTCTGTTTTGAGTGCCACACTTCCGTTTTGAGTGTGACGCTGAGGTCTGTCTGTTTTTGCTACTTATTTTGCATTTGTGTTTTTGTGGCTTTTTTGTTTTGTTTTTGTGACTGTGTGGAACCCAGTTCAGCTACTGATGGATTGATTTTGTGACTGCAGTACATTGTTTATTGCTTTCATTTTATGAATCAATGGTCTCGTTACATAGCAAAATAAATGTTGAACTGCTGTTTTATGGATTGTTTTTAAAGTCTGGAACGGATTAATCCATTTTGCATTACTTTCTATGGGAAAGTGTGCCTTGGTTTTGGAACGCTTTGGTTTTGGAACGGGCTTCTGGAATGGATTAAGTTTGAGAACCAAGGTACCACTGTATTTCAACTGGTACAATTTCAGCTGGTGCAGTGAAGGCAGGGATGTTGCAAATACCCAAATTCTAAGATAAGGACATGTAAATGATGGATCTTGTAGGTGGAGAATACTTTTATTTTTACATATCTTTATGATTTGTCAAGAGACTCTATGTATGAGTTAGGTAAAGGTAAAGGGACTCCTGACTATTAGGTGACCGACTCTGGGGTTGCGCGCTCATCTCGCATTATTAGCCGAGGGAGCCGGCGTATAGCTTCCAGGTCATGTGGCCAGCATGACAAAGCCGCTTCTGGAAAACCAGAGCAGCATATGGAAACGCCGTTTACCTTCCCGCTGTAGCGGTTCCTATTTATCTACTTGCATTTTGACGTGCTTTCGAACTGCTAGGTTGGCAGGAGCTGGGACCAAGCAATGGGAGCTCACCCTGTCACAGGGATTCGAACCGCTGACCTTATGATCAGCAAGCCCTAGGCTCAGTAGTTTAACCCACAGCACCACCTGGGTCCCCCATGTATGAGTTATTAATACTTTATTATCCCTTTGCAGCTGTGCTGAATCTTTGTACTTTTGCCCTTCCAGACTGAGACACTTTATGGTTCACATTTTTTTAAATTCTTTGCTTCCCCCACCTTTTCCTATCTGCCCCCCCTCAAAAGTAAATCTCGTGCCCCAAAATTGTCCGCACAAATCCACGCACCTTTAATCAGAAAAAACTAGCACTCCGAAGGCTCTGTGTTCACTGTTAACATTGATTTGCATTCCCATTTCACCGAGAAGGATAAATGGAAAGGATGGCAAATGGCCCACTTTTGACTGCTGTTTTTGCAAGGTAATTAAAAGGGAGTTAAGGTGTTAAGTGATGTTCAGCAAGCTGTGGGTGGGGGAGGGAATGGGGGATGGAAGGGTTATATATATATATATATATATATATATATATATATATATATATATATATAAAACTAAAGATTTCTTAGTTTACAAAAATACATGTGTTGTCTCTTTTTTCAAGTTGTGTTTTCTACAGATCAGTTTCATTTGGTGTGAGATATTAATGCATATCTGCCAAGTCCTGGACTGCAGTCCGGGACCGGCAGCCGTGTGACACCGGAAGTTGCGTAGACGCAACTTCTGGAGTTGTTTTGCCCATCTATGGGCACCAAAAATGGCCGCCGCCGGCTTCAAAAGTCGCATCTACGCATGTCCAGAAGTGCGTAGACGCAACTTCCGGTGTCGCTCTGCCCATCTATGGGCACCAAAAATGGCTGCCGCCGACACCGGAAGTCGCGTCTATGCACTTCCGAACATGTGTAGACGTGACTTTTGAAGCCAGCGGCGGCCATTTTTGGTGCCCATAGAAGGGCAAATTGGGGGGGGGATGGCCGCTGGCAGGAGAATATAAGGGAGAATAACGGGAGACGAAGTGATACGGGGACCGCGGGAAAAAGGTAAGAAAAAACAGGGGTTTCCCGGGGAAAACGGGGTACTTGGCAGCTATGCATTAATGTTACATACAGTGTTAGGAAGAAAAGAGGGGGAGGGGGATGGTATCCGTATGTGTGGGGTTTTGTGTCAGCTTCAGTTGTATGGGTTCTCTTACTATTTGCTTGTTGTATTTCTTCTCTTCTCTTCTCTTACTTCTTCTTCTCTTACTATTTGCTTGTTGTATTTCTTTGGTGGTGAGAAATGTTGGGGGTGGCCTAGGGTGTGATTGCTTGTTTTTGGTTGGCTGTAGTGAGAATTGATTTTGTGTGTGAGTGGGGTGTGAGTGTGTATTTTTGAATCAGGTTAAATAATAATAATAGTAATAATAATAATAATAATAATAATAATAATAATAATAATGTAATATCCCTACCCCACCCATCTGGCTGGGTTTCCCCAGGCACTCTGGGCGGCTTCCAACAAAAGATTAAAATACATTAAAACAGGCATCCCCAAACTCTGGCCCTCCAGATGTTTTGGACTACAGTTCCCATCATCCCTGACCACTGGTCCTGTTAGCTAGGGATCATGGGAGTTGTAGGCCACAACATATGGAGGGCCGCACTTTGGGGATGCCTGCATTAGACCCTCCGGCAAAGCAATTGTTCATTTTAATGGTCTTCACAGCATCACTTCATGGTGACTGGAGCGAGATGTGTCCATCTTTCTCTCTGAAGACCCTTAAAAGAGCATCAAACCCACCACCATCTCAAGCAGCTGCTTCTGGTTAGAAAGAACACCTGTGTTTTAGAGCAGCCAAACCCAGCTGGGTCACAACTGGCCATTTTCTCCACCTGGCTTGTACACCCATTGATGGGTCGGCGAAACAAACTCCATCAACGGCCGATTGTCCAATTTGGCCTTTATTGCACTCAGCTGTCATTTACTGTTATTTTTTACAAAGAAGTCGATGGGCTTTGGCAGGCTGAGTCGCTTGGCTCGAAAACCTATGAGATGAACACTGAGTCATGAATAAAACTTTTAACGAAATTATTTATGCAACAATATACATTGGCTCACATCTTGGTGCCCTTTAACGCTTCCTATTTTTGCATTATTGATTAAACCCAGCTGCCACTTTCATTCTTCCCCCATGTAAAAATATCTAGTGAAAATCACCCTTCAGTTGAGCAAGCCATCTATTAACGTCACAATTAACAGCTCCCATCCCTGCTTGTCTTATTTAGCACAAGGTGGGAGTGGAGGAGGAACTTTGTGTGTGTGTGTGTGTGTATGTGTCAATGAAGGCAGGTGTGCACAACTGAACCAAATGCACCCCACCATTAGTGCATGTTTCAGAGGATAGAAAAACCTCCTGGGACCACAGAAACAGGTGGGTTGTCATATACCTGGCAAGCCACAAAGCATGATTGCTGGGCTCTATTCCACTGGATGGGCCAGAACTTGTGACACCCGGCCTGGAAGAAGAGACATAAATGAGAGGCAGCAGTTGGAGCCAAACAGTGGACTGGGGCTGGCTAACCTGTGGCTTTGCAGATGTTGTTGGCAAACTGCCTGCAAGACCCCTCCCTCATAGACTCAGGTTGAATATATGTGTCACCTGTCTCGGGGGACAATGGAGGAGTGTGCTTCTAGGGGTAAGTCAAACCGCTGGAGAATCACAGCCCCCGCTGTCGCTGCAGAGACTGGTATCTTGTCACTGCTGCCTGCCACATTGCTTCACCTCCCTGGGGTGAAAGCCTGTGCAGTGTGCATGGAGGTCCTGGGCTGCCCAGATGACAATTGCATACAGTATATGAGGAGGTCTGCGTACCTCGCTCAGTACCCTGGGTGGTGGGCCATGTTTCTGTAATGTTCTTATGATTAGTGTAACTTCTGTTATTTTTCTTTAATTAAATCCACTCCTGATTATACGTTGCAGTCTCCTCAAAACGCTTTTTGTTGCTTAAGTACGCCAACAAACTTGGGTCCCTTATTGTTGTTGGACTACAACTCCCATCATCCCTAGCTAACAGGACCAGTGGTCAGGGATGATGGGAAATGTTGTCCAAAAACAGCCGGAGAACTGAGTTTGGGAAACTCTTGCCATAGAGCAGGCATCCCCAAACTTCGGCCCTCCAGATGTTTTGGACTACAATTCCCATCATCCCTGACCACTGGTCCTCTTAGCTAGGGATCATGGAAGTTGTAGGCCAAAACATCTGGAGGGCCGCAGTTTGGGGATACCTGCCATAGAGGCTTTTTGCCACCATTTAATGCCACAGCACTTCGCAGGCACTGAGAGGATGTTTCCAAACATATTTCTGAAACCAAGGCTACACTGAAAATACATTCTCTCATACGTGCGTCTGAGACTTGGTGAGTGAAACCATCCCTCCCTGTGTTGTAAGGAAAAGCCCTGTGGCTCCTACATGTTTAACAGACGGGCGGCTCATTTTTGCAAATTTATTCAGTGTGGGGTCTTAAACATACTTTTTGGGGGGGTCCGGGACACTTTTCATTCTGCTATTATTTTTGTGATCAGACAAATTTATCCCTGCCTTGCATACCTGTTAAAGGCACAGACCTTCAGCAGCCTTTAAAAAACAAAAACAAAACCTCGGGTTGCCAACCACCAGTTTTTACCCAACCATATTGGTTTGAAGCCAAACCTATTGGAATCATAGAATCATAGAGTTGGAAGAGACCACAAGGGTCATCCAGTCCAACCCCCTGCCAAGCAGGAAACACCATCAAAGCATTCTTGACATATGCCTGTCAAGCCTCTGCTTAAAGACCTCCAAAGAAGGAGACTCCACCACACTCCTTGGTAGCAAATTCCACAGCCGAACAGCTCTTACTGTCAGGAAGTTCTTCCTAATGTTTAGGTGGAATCTTCTTTCTTGTAGCTTGAATCCATTGCTCCGTGTCCGCTTCTCTGGAGCAGCAGAAAACAATCTTTCTCCCTCCTCCATATGACATCCTTTCATATATTTGAACATGGCTATCGTATCACCCCTTAACCTTCTCTTCTCCAGGCTAAACATACCCAGCTCCCTAAGCCGTTCCTCATAAGGCATCGTTTCCAGGCCTTTGACCATTTTGGTTGCCCTCTTCTGGACACGTTCCAGCATGTCAATATCCTTTTTGAACTGTGGTGCCCAGAACTGGACACAGTACTCCAGGTGAGGTCTGACCAGAGCAGAATACAGTGGTACTATTACATCCCTTGATCTAGATGCTATACTCCTATTGATGCAGCCCAGAATTGCATTGGCTTTTTTAGCTGCTGCATCACACTGCTTACTCATGTCAAGTTTGTGGTCTACCAAGACTCCTAGATCCTTTTCACAATGGGACTTAAGTGAGTCGTGCCTAATTAAATCCCACTTATTTTCATGATGGGACTAAATGCAGCTTCTGGGGGCAGGGGGTTTGCCTTGATATCCTGGCTCATTCACAAACTGATCTGAACAAGGCACCAGTTGCCGTCTTTAGATGCAATGACAAACTGTCATTTGCTCCTATCTGCAAGTGGAAACTTTAAACCCCATCTTGTCATGTGCGAAGGCGTAGGCACTGCAAGCACACAAGGTTAAGGCTCATGCCAGCAAGAGCATATAATCACACCATGTTTATTGCTATGTCTGAACAGGCCTGAACAGGCCTGCCCACTGTAATGGGTACCTAGTAATTTCATGGCAGAGGTGAGATTTGAACCCAGAACTTCCTGATTGTAGTTCAGTCTCTTAGTCCCCCAAGCTAGACCAATACAAATGATGATTTCCTTTCCCACCTTTAAGTAAAAACAGTTTTAAATGGCAGTTTTATGGAGGGGAAACAATTGGTGCATGCTAAGTCCCTCCCAGTAGTGATGTATGGATCTATGGTTTTCCCAGGAGTGATGTATGGAAGTGAGAGCTGGACCATAAAGAAGGCTGATCACCGAAGAATTGATGCTTTTGAATTATGGTGCTGGAGGAGACTCTTGAGAGTCCCATGGACTGCAAGAAGATCAAACCTATCCATTCTGAAGGAAATCAGCCCTGAGTGCTCACTGGAAGGACAGATCGTGAAGCTGAGGCTCCAATACTTTGGCCACCTCATGAGAAGAGAAGAATCCTTGCAAAAGACCCTGATGTTGGGAGAGATTGAGGGCACTAGGAGAAGGGGACGACAGAGGACGAGATGGTTGGACAGTGTTCTCGAAGCTACGAACATGAGTTTGACCAAACTGCGGGAGGCAGTGGAAGACAGGAGTGCCTGGCATGCTATGGTCCATGGGGTCACGAAGAGTCGGACACGACTAAACGACTAAACAACAACAAAGTCCCTCCCCTTGCAGCTTGGAGTTGGGCCAAAAGGGAGGGGGGAAAGGTTAGTAAATGCCCTGTTGAAAGCAAACATATTCACAAGATGGTGCTGTTACTCCATCTGTGAATTAGCGTTTTGCGCCCTGGAAAACTAGCAGAGGGATTGTTTGTTTTCGTTTGCAATTGAAAATCACTTGCAACGCACTCTTGAGAGTGCCAGAGAGCACTGTCATTATCACAGAGAGAATAGCTTTCATGTTTATAATTTTGCTCCTCTTCACAACTAATTCTTTTATTTGGCGAAAAAGCCTCACATTATAATTGCCGTATTTTCCTGTGTATAACACGCCCCTGTGTATAAGACGCCCCCTAATTTGGGGGACTCAAAATTAAGAAAATGCACTATGCACTATCCGTGTATAAGATGACCCCTTATTTTAAACTTCAAAAATGTAGGAAAAAAATATCGTCTTATACACGGAAAATTACGGTAAGTGGATTCAAACGCTTGTGTATTTATTTTAGGGTTGCCATACTTCCAGATTTCCCTGGACATGCCTGGGATTCCAAAGGTGAAATCAACAACTGGGCAGATTTTTAAAATTTTGAGGAGGGGGGGGATCCTGGTTTTTTTTCTTTTGCACATGCTCAGGGAGTGGTCGAGCAGTTTGTCCGTCCGTCAGTCTGGTGGGCGGCTGCCTGCCTGCCTGAATGCACCCAGAGCAAAAACAAAAACAAAACTATGCCGTGATAAATCCCTGAAACGAGATTGATGAAGTGAATAATACTAAAACTCAACTAATGATTACTCAAAGAAACATAATAGGTTTAAACTTCCCAAAAGAAACTTGGTATAGAAAAGACATGAATTTCCCAAAGTAACCTCTAAATAAAGTAATCCTTGATGAGGTGCCGGCTAAGTGACTCATTTCACTGGAAAATGTTTAGGGGTTGAGGTTTCCTTATAATCAAAAACTAAACAGGAGCTATAAACTCTGAGAAGAATTGAAAATTACATAGCAGTCAGGGATAAATGTCCCCAGGATAAGACTATAGTTGTTTAAACTAAAGGTTAGCTAACCTACGGAACAATTCAACTAATGAATATCATTGCTCTTAGGAAAAGATTAAGTACAGTGGAACTTCGGTTTATGAACACCTCGGTTTACGAATTTTCGGTTTACGAACGTCGCGGACCCATCTGGAGCAGATTAATTCACTTTCCATTACTTTCAATGGGAAAGTTTGCTTCAGTTTATGAACGCTTCAGTTTAGGAACAGACTTCCGGAACCAATTACACCCATGCTTCGGGTTAAGTACGCTTCAGGTTGAGTACTCCGCGGACCCGTCTGGAACGGATTAATCCACTTTCCATTACTTTCAATGGGAAAGTTTGCTTCAGTTTATGAACGCTTCAGTTTAAGTACTCCGCGGGCCGTCTGGAACAGATTAATCCACTTTCCATTACTTTCAATGGGAAAGTTCGCTTCAGTTTATGAATGCTTCAGTTTATGAACAGACTTCCGGAACCAATTGTGTTCATAAACCAAGGTACCACTCTAAAGGGCTATAAAAGCTCTCCTAGTTGTGATGTTGTGACGCCATTGTTCAGACTGCCTGAATGCGCCCAGCTTCTCCCCATCCCCCAGTTAAGAGCTGTGTTAGGCCTCCCTCCTCCTCCTCCTCCTCCTCCTCCTCCTCCTCCTCCTCCTCCTCCTCCTCCTCCTCCTCCTCCTCCTCCTCCTCCTCCTCCTCCTCCTCTGTGGCCCCCAGGCCTGGCCACATTCATACATACACACCCTCTTCCACCCGCCCGCTGCCTGTGCTCTTTTTTGCTCTCTCAAATATGGCAACCCTATGAAACTTTTGACCAAAACCCCATGCCCATGAGAGGCATGGAGGAGGCAGAGGGCCAGAGTGCTTTGTCTACCAATAACGGAAAAGCAGTGTTGCCTAGCGGCAAAAACGAGGAGCATCCGATGTGACAAGCTGCCTCATATGGAGCAAGTTCTCTCTCATTGGCCAGGCATCCGGCTGCAGGCAACTTTGCAACGCCCAAGCAGTTGGAGAATACGCAGTTCCAGGTTTTCCTTCCTTTGGCTTCCATCTAGAGTTGTCCCTTCCCCCTTCTCCTGACATGTAGAAAGGAAGCTGACAAAACTTTTCTTGGCATGCAGGTAAGTGCATCAGATGGTAGGGGGCAGATAAAATTGGTGCCACTTGGCCATTCCCGTTCTGAAGAATAGCCCTTAGTCCACAAAGCAATGCACAAATATTTGGGTATAGGTAAAGGCAGGGCCGGATTTAGGTTTGATGAGGCCCTAAGCTACTAAAGATAATGTCCAGCTGTCCTTTGTCAACAACAAATTGTCACTGTTTTTTGTGTTGAATACATGCTATATGGTGATTGATGGACCTAATAGGTATCTAAAGCCATTTGCACATAACAAAATATGTATGTTATCAAAGTAATTGTTGAACTGAAATACAATTGAGAAGAAGTATATTAATAGTGAATTCTTTTTTTGGGTGGGGGGAGAGTGGGGCCCTAAGCTATAGCTTGTTTAGCTTATACGTAAATCCAGCACTGGGTAAAGGTAAAAGGTAAAGGACCCCTGGATGGTTGAGTCCAGTCAAAGGTACTACAGTGGAACCTCGGTTTATGAACACCTCGGTTTACGAATTTTCGGTTTACGAACGCCGCGGACCCATCTGTAACAGATTAATTCACTTTACATTACTTTCAATGGGAAAGTTCACTTTATGAACGCTTCAGTTTATGAATAGACTTCCGGAACCAATTACACCCATGCTTTGGGTTAAGTACGCTTCAAGTTGAGTACTCCGCGGACCCGTCTGGAACAGATTAATCCACTTTCCATTACTTTCAATGGGAAAGTTCACTTCAGTTTATGAACAGACTTCCGGAACCAATTGTGTTCATAAACCGAGGTACCACTGTATGGGGTTGTGGCGCTTTCAGGCCGAGGGAGCCGGCGTTTGTCCATAGCTTTCCAGGTCATGTGGCCAGCATGACTAAGCCGCTTCTAGTGGAAAGGGACACTGTGACGGAAACGAGTGCACAGAAACGCCGTTTACCTTCCCACCACAGTGGTACCTATTTATCTACAGGTACTTGCACTGGCATGCTTTCAAACTGCTAGGTTGGCAGGAGCTGGGACAGAGCAACGGGAGCTCACCCCGTCACGGGGATTCGAACCGCCGACCTTCTGATTGGCCTGCCCAAGAGGTTTAGTGGTTTAGACCACAGCCAATCATGTCCAGCACATCTGCGGCATTAACAACCTACTTTCCTTCCCCTTTTGTAGGATCTAGTCAACTTATTAACTATGAGAGAGGAAAGCCTTATGGAAGAATGGGTAGCACGGTTCATTCCAATATGAGCTTCTATCAGTCAGCATTATCTGCCAATTATACCAAAAATGTCAATGCCATTGTTGTCCTAGTAACATACTTAGCATTTCAGCAAAATCATAAAAGAGAGCTTGTAACGTACACAGAGTTAAAGTGAATAGGGTTCATAGGTATCAGCATATTAAAGCTGCCTTCTTTCTTTCTTTTTCAAAATGATTTTTATTAGTTTTACATATAATCACAATACGTAACATCGTATCCTCTTATTAAATCTCTTGGCTCAACCGAGCCTAAATGACTTCCCTCCCTCCCACCTAATGGTTTACAATATTAAATTTTACTTTTTTGCATTTCGTTTCCTATTCTTGTTATATCATTACTTAAAATATTAAACTACTCAACCTGAATAGGTTATTGATTCATCTTTAAAAGGTAAAGGACCCCTGACAGTCAAGTCCAGTCGCAAACGACTCTGGGGTTGCGGCGCTCATCTCGTTTTACAGGCCAAAGGAGCTGGCGTTTGTCCGCAGACAGTTTTTCCGGGTCATGTGGCCAGCAAGACAAAGCCGCTTCTGGAGAACCAGAGCAGCACATGGAAATGCCGTTTACCCTCCCACCGGAGCAATACTATTTATCTACTTCCACTTTGACATGCTTTCAAACTCCTAGGTGGGCAGGAGCAGGGACCAAACAATGGGAGCTCACCCCGCCACGGAGATTCAAACCACCAACCTTCCAATCAACAAGCCCTAGGCTCAGTGGTTTAGACCACAGTGCCACCTGTGTCCCTAATTAATTAATTAATCAATTCATCTTACTAATCTTCACATAACCCTGCTAATGATGTTAATTGCTTACAGTTGTCTTTCAAATATAATATAAATTTATTTTTTGGAATACTAGATCTCGCTGGTTCCGGATTCTTCCCCTTCAGTTTCTCCAGTTTTGCAAAGTCCATCATTTTCAGCTTCCACTTTTCTTTTGTTGGTAAAAGCTGTCTTCTTTCAATCAGTCTCTCAGCATTGCCTTGGATAACTGCCAGCAGTTTTCCAGGGTCTCAACTTAGCATAGGTCTTTCCCACCTTTGCTACCTGAGACCCTGTTTAAAAGTAGTAAGATAAAAACTTAAAAAGGTACCCCTGACCGTTAGGTCCAGTCACGGATGGCTCTGGGGTTGTGGCGCTCATCTCGCGTTAATGGCCGAGGGAGCCGGTGTACAGCTTCCAGGTCATGTGGCCAGCATGACTAAGCCGCTTTTGGCACACACGGAAACGCCATTTACCTTCCTGCCGGAGCGGTACCAATTTATCTACTTGCACTTTGATGTGCTTTCGAACTGCTAGGAGTTGGGACTGAGCAACAGAAGCTCACCCCGTTGCAGGGATTTGAACTCCTGACCTTCTGATCGGCAAGCCCTAGGCTCAGTGGTTTAGACCAGTGTTTCTCAACCAGTGTGCCTCCAGATGTTTTGGGACTACAACTCCCATCATTCCTGACCACTGGTCTTGCTAGTTAGGGATGATGGGAGTTGTAGTCCCAAAACATCTGGAGGCACACTGGTTGAGAAACACTGGTTTAGACCACAGCGCCACCTGCATCCCAGATATTTTCTAAGGACAGTCCCGGATTTACAGAAGCCACTCCAGTTTCTGATTTGACCCCAGAATGCCCCGCTTTTCCTTAGGATGCCCTGTCCCTATTTTCATTAGTAGAAATGTTGGAGGGTATATCACGTGACCCCCAAGCCAAGGGGATAAGTAACTATACAACCTTTAGAATATATCTGAAGACATTTAATGTTTTGTTCGTTTTTATATACTACATTGGAAGAATAGCTGGGCCAACCCAGTCTGATGTGTGGGATAGAAACAATAAAATTATGGTAATGATGAAAAATATGGTAATGATGAAAAATACTTCGGCCACCTCATAAGAAGAGAAGAATCATTGGAAAAGACCCTGATGTTGGGAAAGATTGAGGGCACTAGGAGAAGGGGACGACAGAGGACGAGATGGTTGGACAGTGTTCTCGAGGCTACGAACATGAGTTTGACCAAACTGCGGGAGGCAGTGCAAGACAGGAGTGCCTGGCGTGCTATGGTCCATGGGGTCACGAAGAGTCGGACACGACTAAACGACTAAACAACAACAATGATGATAGAATAGAACGTCCCTATTTTCATTGGAGAAATGTTGGAGGGTATGTGCAAAGCATGTCCTGTAATCTCTGGCCAGTGTTCTCTCTCCATCTTTACCCCCTCACATCCCAGCCTGTTTTCCATCATTGGGAAATTGCCATAATGTAACAGACACTGACCCTTGAGCGCAGTTCATGGGGCAATAAGCAGCACCCGTTTCCCTACGTCCATGATATCAAGCGATTGTCACTATGTGGGAAGGTCCATCTTCTTCATCCCCACACCCCCAAAGAGTTTAACATCAACTTCGTTGGACTGGTCATGTTGTGCGGATGCCTGATTACCATCTTCCAAAGCAGCTACTCTATCCCCAACTTAAAAATGGAAAGCGTAATGCTGGTGGTCAACAAAAGAGATTTAAAGACTCTCGGCAAATAAAGAAAAGGTAGTATAAACACCAACAACTGGGAAACACTGGCCTGTGAGCACTCCAGTTGGAGAACACCGAATGTGTCATGGGCTTTGAACCTGGTATCCAAGCCAACCAGAGCCTTTGATGTTTCCTCCAAGGATGTGTGGATGGGTGAGTCATGGAGCAGCCCCCTAAAATCTGTGTGTGCTTTTTTTTTGGGGGGGGGAGGTATTAGACAAGTGGCTTAGTGGGCCCCTCCCTCCGTAACTGGAAAGCTGTAAGAGTTGCCTGGGGTCCCCCGGCAGAGATGTGGGCTTCTGCAGGTGGATTTTGACACCAACCCCCGATACTAGATCCTGAGCTAGTGATTCACTGCTCTACTTAAAATGGTCTTTAATCCCTATAGTAAAGCTGGAGCAAATGGAAACCCATTTAAATTGTCCTATTTAGTGACTCCCTGAGGCGTTAAGGTTGTGGGCGAGGACCGTAGGCAAAAATGCAGTTTGGAAGACAGCCGCCACTTGAAGGCTTGGATTGAACGCCCTGCCTATAGATAATCCACTTAGCAGAGGAAAACAGATGTATTGAGGAACAATTTAACTCAGCGATTAGTCACTCGTGATCCCAGATCTAGGACTGGCAACATTCCCAAAGAGGCGAGAGGAAACCTATGCCACATTCCTAATGTGCGTACCTGTGTTTAAATATAGGGGCATTATTTTTGCCCCCTCCGCTCCAAAATAATACAAACATTTACCTTGTTTGTTGTACTGTTTCCTTGACCCCGGGCTGCTTTGATGCCATGGTGATGTCTTGTGTACCTAGCCAATTCCAACCCTGCCTGTAGGCAGGGCCCAGCGCAAGACATTTTGCTGCCAGAAATGAAAGCCACATGGCAATCACAGCGCTGGCCACTCCCTGCCCCTCAGCACCTGTTGCCTGAGGCAGCTGCCACATTCTACCTCATTGTAGGGCCGTCCCTGTATGCAGGCACTGCCAAAAAACCAAGGGAAAAGCATGTTCAACCCTGCTGGCTATTTGCTCCCACCCATACAGCCAAAAAGTTGGACTGTGGGTTGATGAGGAGGATGCCCTGAATTAGAGGACCCCCCCTCTGCAGCCCTCTGAACATACCCTTCTGCAAACCACTGTTCTAAATCTATACTGTCCTCCTATTCTCAGGAAGGTTCAGGAGAAGGGGGGTTCTGGGCTGGCCCCCGCCATTCCTCCTCACCAGCCCCTGACAGTGTGTGTAGTGTGCAACCTACTAGCCCTTCAGAGAAGCTTCAAGTGTGGGTTTGGAATCTATTCCATGACTGCCTGTGAATCTGCATTACCTTGGGGGGCCATGCGTCAGCCGTATCCCCGGGGACGGATCCGGCCTGCCAGCACAGCTTTTAGACCTAGCCCGCAACTGAGAAAATACTGCATTCTCTCCCTTCCACCCTCTTGCTTCTGTGGCACAAAGCCTGCCCACATCATTGCATTGTTAAAATGACTAGAATAGAACGGAACTTCAGATTATATAAATGCTCTGTATAAATTCTCGCACAAAGCACAGTATATAGAGGAACGGCAGCCTGCATTCAGTTTGTAGGCAAGCGCTGTGGCAACGACATGCCCCCCCCTCCCTCCCACAGCCTTGGCCAGCAATGCCTGTTTGGTTGACAGAAGCTTGGCCACCAATCTTATATAGCAAGATTTCTTCTATATGTTAACAGTATCCAGATGTGCCCCCCTTTGAGCAAGAGCTGAGGTTGCTTCATGGGCAGAGGAACCCTGCCCATGAAGCATATTCTTTAACAAGCAGTGGAAAAACCAGTTCCCAGCACTTAAAATGCTCTTGTCGTGCGGCTGGGATCAGGACAACTTGAGGGCTGGTGGCCAAGGCTCTGCTCTTCACCTGGGGAGGCTGGGTGGAAAGCCAGCAGTTCCCCATAACCGCCAGAAATTCCCCTAACCCTGTTGCCAAGCCTCAGTTATTTTAATATCTGGAAGCTTTTCTCCCTGTGTATAATGAGAAGCTTCCTCAAAAGTCCCTTAAATTATCTCACACCTACCCCTTTAAGCACCCAGGGATGCTCCCAGCCATAGCAGGATAGCTTTAAGCATTTATTGGGTTATTGTGATCCGAAAAGTCTAACTTGGCATTAGGCATGTTCGTAAGGGCAGCAGGAAAAATTGTACTTCCACGTACCATTCTTGGAGAGAAAGCGGGTGTTATAAGAATTTTAAGGTCTCAAATATAGAATAAATATTCATAAGTGCAGACATATCTGGATTTAGGAATATATTTTGAGGCCAAATGCATGATATGGTTGAAAGATTGGATGTTACTTAAGGATACTGAGGTTCTGGATTTGGCGGGCTGGGACAAAGTCATAGCTGCCAAGTTATCCCTTTTTTTACAGGGATTTTCCCTTATGCTGAATAGGCTTCCTCGCGAGAAAAGGGGAAACTTGGCAGCTATGGACAAAGTCTTTGGGTGGCATGGCTACTTAGGACGTGACAAAATAAAAGCACATAGAGGCTGTACTAACCATTTGGTGAGGAAGGCCCTATTTGAAGTCTGGGAAAGGATCAAAGCAATAGTAACAACTAAAACTCCCTGGTGGCTATCGCCCATAGAATCATCAGCTATTCATAGAAATAACATGAAAGATAATTGGCTAACATATAGGGACCTCGTGGAGGAGATAAATTATTGCCCAAAAGTGAAAATTTTTGAAGAATACTACCAGCTAACAGCAACGTTCAAGAAGGATAAAAAAATCAAAGGGCTTTGATTTTTAAAAAAATCGGTACGGGAAAAGGAAATATTATACAATAATCAAAAGACTATCTCAAAAATCTACAAATTGTTACAGAATGAACAGTAAGAGCTGTTCGGCAGTGGAATTTGCTACCAAGGAGTGTTGTGGAGTCTCCTCCTTTGGAGGTCTTTAAGCAGAGGCTTGACAGGCATATGTCAAGAATGCTTTGATGGTGTTTCCTGCTTGGCAGGGGGTTGGACTGGATGGCCCTTGTGGTCTCTTCCAACTCTATGATTCTATGATTCTATGATCTGAATATATAAACCATGTGTCTGAAATAGTATGGGAGAGCAATCCTGAAGCCATTTTGACTCTCCCAATGACCTCAAATATTCCTCTGCAGTCAGGGAAGCAAATGGGGAAAGCCTTCCCATTGTATTTTTGCTTGCAAATCCTGTCTTAAGGGCGTATTTGTGTATGAATAGGGTGAGCCAGTGACCTGGATTCAGGAACTAAAGTATTAACCATCACCAAAGAATGGCCAGGCTGCCCAGGTAATGCAACCAGCGACCATTATCAGGTATCCTGGCAGACAGGATTTCTGCTGTAGACCCACCTCCAATGATGTATGGCTGAGGATTTTGGGGTGGTCTTTGGCTAAGGCAGTTGGGCAATGTCCAAAGTCTTTAAAGGTTCCTGCACACTTTTGTTCAGGGCCTCTCCCTCCTTGGAAGGAGGGGAGGGAAGTCTGTTGCAACAGAAAAATAAAGATCTGCCTTGCTTTCCACTGGATCCTGCCTCCATCCATTCTTCTCTGACCGATCATGGACTTAGGGGACTCAGAGTCCTATGGGGAGTTGGGCAGCAAAAGACAAACCCCATTTTTTTACACCATGGGGAAGACAGTCACATGCTGAAATAGTGGCATAGATCCCAGTGCAAAATCTGGCAAGAGGAGGCCTTGGATGAAAGCATCATGTCCTGCTTCTCCATCTCCATCTCTGTCCTAGTCATGTCAAGTCAGTCCAGGCTGAAAAGGTACATTTGTATTGAGGAGCTATTCACAGGGCCCCATTAGTTAAATGACTCTATCCTCCCTAATGGTGCTGGCTGAGGCTATTCTCTTTCACTTTAGCTTCTGAGTATGTACTTGCCCTCAATTCACTTACTGTACTCCACTGTGTTCCCAGGGAACAAAAGAGATGAAATGACAAGTACTCAACACAATCTTCTTTTATTCTCCTTCGCCATCACAACACGCACAAACACACAACACACGCAAGACCTCGCTCCCCTCCAACACACAGGAGGACAATTTACGGTAGTTGTTTTTCTTTCAGGGGTCTTGTTCAAAACCACCTCTTATAATTTGCGCGCAATTTCTAGCCTTGCGGTGACAAGCAACTGCTTCTTCTTCTGTGAGAAGTGGCTCGTTGCTGGCGCCAAGGACACAACTGCTGTGAAGAAGTTCGCACTGCTGGCATTCCTGGGTGACGCTGACGGAAGGAAGGTCAACACAGAATAGCCAGACGAGTGGGACTTGTGTATTTCAAAAAGGGCTGGCCCAAACTGACATGGACAATTTTCCAGCCACCTCGAAACTGGCTTTTTTGTTCCGGCAATATTTAGGGGGCAAGGTGTGGTGAAGAGACTAGGAGTGGCCGCCCTTTGGTTTCCCCATGGAAACCCTGTCCTGTGGTAGTTTTATGAATTTTGGGAAATTCAAAATGGCTGCTACTATTTTATATATATAAAAAAACCAGCAGCCTTCTTTGCCGCTTGCTGGGGGTCGCCATGACAGTGGACGGCAGATGAATATGCCTCTAGAGAGAAACACACACTTTTACAGAGTGGGGGAAGATTGTTCTTCTGGCAGCTCATTTTATTTGAGGGATACATTGCTAAATACCCATTCAAGGAAATTCACTGAAAAGCAATGGGTAACACATGCTCAGTGCAACAGCATCTAACCTTGCCACAAACAGACTGGAATAAAGGGGCATTCCACAGCCAACCTTGTCTGACTTTTGTGCTAGCAAACAAGCGGTTTGGAAGCTGTCCAGACAGGGCTGGATTTCCAGGGACCCAGGTGGCGCTGTGGGCTAAACCACAGTGCCTAGGCTAGGGCTTGCTGATCAGAAGGTCAGCGGTTCGAATCCCTGTGACGGGGTGAGCTCCCGTTGCTTGGTCCCAGCTCCTGCCAACCTAGCAGTTCGAAAGCATGTCAAAGTGCAAGTAGATAAATAGGTACCGCTATAGCGGGAAAGTAAATGGTGTTTCCGTATGCTGCTCTGGTTCGCCAGAAGCGGCTTTGTCATGCTGGCCACATGACCTGGAAGCTGTACGCCGGCTCCCTTGGCCAGTAAAGCGAGATGAGTGCCGCAACCCCAGAGTCGGTCACGACTGGACCTAATGGTCAGGGGTCCCTTTACCTTTACCTTACAATTAAGAAGAAGTATATGGGGGGGCCCTAAACTATAGCTTGTTTACATAAATCCAGCACTCTGTCCGGATTACGGGTAAGCACCATTGCTAGTTGTAAAGCAACTTTTTCTCATCTTTATAAATCACATTGTCTGTCATACTGCTGCTTAATCTTTGGACCAACAGAACCCACGTTGATTTTCCTGTCTCATAAATAGCATTCCTGAAGTACCTGTTCTGAAGCCTCGGCTTTTCTATATTTATATGCTTCCTCCTCCCCGCAGAACTATTATGAAGAGGAATAATCTGCATTTCTATTGTCCCCAGTGTAGTTTGCATTCCCCCCCATCTATCATGATGCGGTGATGACTCAGACTCTTGTCAGCTCCTCTGAGATATCAAACAATAGGGCTGAGGATTTGGTGCAATGGAAACCCTCTGAATGGGAGGTTCTCCCTGTTTCATCATACCACCTCCCCTGCCAATGATTCCTGCCTCAGCTATTATATGCAAGCTTTCCAAAAGTATCTAATCTTTTAGGGGTGCTAGCTTGGGGTGGAGCCCCTTTCCAAAAAGCACATCACCAATGCAGTGATAAATGGTGGCCATATGCTTGTGGAACGTGGACCACTTATAAACACCATCTCCAACTCCTTCAAAGATTCCATCAACAGTGACTCCGAAATTTTTTACACATCACTTGGGAAGACAGGCGAACTAATGCCAGTGTACTGGAAGAAACAAAGATCACCAGTGTTGAAGCCATGATTCTTCAACATCAACTTCGTTGGACTGATCATGTTGTTCTGATGCCCGATTATCGCCTTCCAAAGCAACTACTGTATTCCGAACTTAAAAATGGAAAGCGTAATGCTGGTGGTCAACAAAAGAGGTTTAAAGACTCTCTCAAGACCAATCTTAAAAAAAAAATGCTTAGGGGAAATGACTGCACAACACTCAGCAGGAGAAGGGACAAGAACTTGTTCTAGCTGACCTCTAGGAGGTATTATAAAGGTAAAGGACCCCTGATAGTTAAGTCCAGTTGCAGACAACTCTAGGGTTGTGGCGCTCATCTCGCTTTACTGGCCGAGGGAGCCAACGTTTGCCCGCAGACAGTTTTTCTGGGTCATGTGGCCAGCATGACTAAGCCGCTTCTGGCGAAACCAGAGCAGCGCACGGAAACGCCGTTTACCTTCCCGCTGGAGTGCACCTATTTATCTAATTGCACTTTGACATGCTTTCAAACTGCTAGGTGGGCAGGAGCAGGGACCAAGCAATGGGAGCTGCCCCCGTCGTGTGGATTCGAACCACCGACCTTCTGATCGGCAAGCCCTAGGCTCTGTGGTTTAGACCACAGCGCCACCCGTGTCCCATAGGGGTATTATACTGCATGGCAAAATACTAAGTTTATTTTTTTGCTGGGAACTTCGAATCTTCACCTTGTCTCCTCCTGTTCCAGCCCATTACCACTTACCACGACCTCAATTACCGCTAATGAGATCCATATTGCCCTCATTCGCCTTCATAGGCACACTTCCATTTATCATGTCTCCTTCAAGCTTTTTCTAGCAGCAGCCGGACTTGAAGATCCTATCTGGTTTTTAATTTATTTATTTTAAATAAAAAAGTTCTAAGATGAGTTGAGCCATTTCCTTTGTCTGGTATCAAGTTCCCTTATTAGTGCCATTCCTACGCAAAACCCCATTGTATTAAACAGTTCTAATTTCAACATAGACTAACAATAGACTGCTGATTGGAGAATGGTTCTCGGGGCTGTTTTCTGCATGATCTAAGGTTGCGTTGCATAGATATAACTAATCAGGACCCTGTTCTTCCTCCCTTCCACAGCTTGAATCCTGCTTTCTCCTGCTTCCGCAACACATTTGCCAAACATTCTGGCAAGCAAACTGGACAGTGGATGCAGATAACTGGGCTTGGTGGTCTTAAGGGGCCCTCTTTTACATTTCTGATTTGTTAGAGCAAAATGCAAACAAAAACAGTTTGCAAGCCTGAAAGGGGGGGGGGGAATACTTTTGAGCACGTGCAGTTCTGCATCTTAACCTCATTAAAACCACACCGTCATTATGACTGCAGGAAAACAATGGGGCTCGCTGCTTCTGCCTTAATGCTAAACACATTTACTTTGGATGAAGCACCATTTTGTGGGAGAAAAGGATATACGCTTAAAGTAAAAATAATAAAACGAGTACCTACAACCACCAATGCACCTGCCACCGCCCCTATTATAAAATGTCTTTTAAAATAAGACGAAAGCATTCTGTGAGGAGGAGGAGGAGCAATATAACCCCTGTGCCCCACAGCATGCCCATCCTGTCCCAGGAGCTGATGTGGGACTTTTTTGCTGTTGCCTCCAGCAGTTGCCTTTTAGAACATCATTTGAGTGCCTCCTGAGCTGTGTGGCCCTAGATTTGGGCCCCGAGGTCAAGCCCATAGCCCTAGAGCTGAGTGACGCAGTAGGTTGCCTCCAGTCAAACTGTTTGCTGAGCGAGCATTCATCCCGATTTGTTTACGGGGAGATGACGTATTGTCAAGGGAAGTCTTATCTTGCACTTTTCAAAGCCTTTCCCCCTCACTTTCCTTATTGCAGAAAGCCCCATCTTTTGGGAAGCTCCCTATCCGGGGTAGGTAATTGCACGATCTGAATTCAACTGTAGGCAATTTTTGCCTGTTTGCCTTTCTTCAGCTATTGCAGTGCACAGGTTTTCCGGGAAAGCCTAACTCAAAACGTCCCTCCTATTTTGGGTGTTTAGAAAATTTCCTCTCTTTTCCCTTTGCCCAAAATGAGTTGTTAAAATTGCCCTCTATCCCCCTATATCAGGGGCGGCCAACTCCCAAGAGACTGTGATCTACTCACAGAGTAAATAACCCCTTTTTTGGGGGTTCAGGTCAAAGTTGTTGAGTTTTTTTAAGGAAGGAGGGAGGCCTATTTTGGGGGGGGGGTTGGGTCAAAGTTGTTTTTCAGGGAGTTTTTCAGGGAGGAGGTAAAATGTTGAGCTTTCTTAAGGGGAGCCACAGTTGTTCAGCTTCTTTGGGGGGAGCCAAAGTACTCCGCGGACAGATCCTGAAGCTGAGGCTCCAATACTTTGGCCACCTCATGAGAAGAGAAGACTCCCTGGAAAAGACCCTGATGTTGGGAAAGATGGAGGGCACAAGGAGAAGGGGACAACAGAGGACGAGATGGTTGGACAGTGTTCTCGAAGCTACGAACATGAGTTTGACCAAACTGCGGGAGGCAGTGCAAGACAGGAGTGCCTGGCGTGCTATGGTCCATGGGGTCACGAAGAGTCGGACACGACTAAATGACTAAACAACAACAACAACAACAACAACAACTCCGCGGACCCATCTGGAACAGATTAATCCACTTTCCATTACTTTCAATGGGAAAGTTCGCTTCAGGTTAAGTACGCTTCAGGTTAAGTACAGACTTCCAGAACCAATTGTGTTTGTAAACCGAGGTACCACTGTAATGAACATCTGGAAAACTCAGTTTGAATGGATAACAGAGCTAACATAATTAGTTGAAGTGCTAGAGACACTTGAAACGTGCTGAAAAATAAGCTAAGGATTATTTTCAGAATTGTAAAATCTGGAGGGTAGGAACTGAAATAAACGGCAGTTCAAAGAGGGGAAAAATAACTCTGGGCTAGAGTAATTCTTTACAACAAGGTTTTATTTTATTTTTTTCCTTGACAAAAAAAAACATTTAAGTTTTACAGATTTGTAATTTTTTTGTGGTTTTATTTTGGATCCAAACAAGCACTTATGTTACAATATATCCACCTCATCAACATGCAGCGCTGAGTGCGGTATTTGGCTTTGGGCGAGTTGCCCTGAAACCACCCCAGGGAGCTGATACCTGGCTACTTCTAGGAAGAGCACAGACTGGCCAGAAGTTTCACGCTGAGGAGAGCAAGGCAAGGGCTGTAGGGTGACGTCCGGCTTAATGTGCGTCAGCACAGCAGCAGTAAGGTCCACCACAGCCTCCGTATTGTGTTTCGCTGGTCTTCCTGTGAAATTGAGATGGACGGCGGCTTCAGGCGCTTATGGGAGACTCGGTGCAGCTACTTGCCTCAGGGCGCCAAATCAGTCTTCGTTTGCCGTCCACACGCATTAATTGGCGCCCTTTCAGTTTGGTTTCATCTCAATTTGTAGGCAAAACGGGTCTCCCCCTCTTCATGTAGTTTAAGCGGAAACCGTTTCCTAATTGCTCCCTCTCCCTTGGAATAAGTTATTCCCCCTCCCCCTGTTGTGCACCTGCTATGTTGAAGTGTTCGTAGCGATTGTCTTTGGGCAGTTTTAAAATCCAATTCCCCTCCTTTGCAGAATGCTTTGAGGCACAAATATTCTTGGCACTTGACAGCAGACTGAGAGCTTCATAGCAGAAAATAGTTTGGTGATTTGAGTGCCTTTCTTTAGGTCATGAAATGCACCGTCAGAAATAACTCTAATACCAATACTTAAAAAAAAACCCAACAACCAAGAATGCTCAAACCGCCCTTCTTTTTTTGTAGGGTGCCTCCTCTTTATTTTTTTTCTTTAGGAAGGTTTACAGGCGCATGCACAATTTTCCTTTGCAGCCTATTATTCAGCACGTCTGCCTATTAACCAGAAGGTTGGTGGTTCAAGCCCACCGAGTGATGGCTGAGGGCAGGATCCCTGCATTACAGGGGGTTGGACTAGATGGCATTCAGGGTCCCTTTCCAACTCTAGAATTCTATGCAGGGATGTTTTGCCCATAGAGGTAAGTGGCGGCGGGCACCAGGGCGCCAAGTTCTGGAGGGCGCCAGGGAAGAGACGGAGGCTGGACGCGGTGCCTCCCGGCATCAGCTCGCTGCCCTCGCCCGCCTCCGCCATGTGCCCGGAGCCTCTGCCTGCTGTGGCCACTGCGGCATGGGCGCTAGGGAAGAGGCAGAGGCTGAGCACGACGCCACCCAGCATCAGCTCGCCCGCTTTGCTGAAACAGCGCAGCGCCCGGAGCCTCTGCCTCTTCCCCGCTGGAGGAGCCACCCCCCAGCCTCTGCCCGCCTCCTCCAGCCCTGCAAAGCTGCCGGCAGTGCCGCAAAAAGGCCGGCAACTCTGGGAAACAGGGGAGGGGATGGGGCGCTGGAAGGATCTTTGCACCACGGCGACAGATATACTTGAGACGGCCCTGATTCTATGGTTTCATCCTCCCAACACCCACTGGCTCCCATCCAACACTAGGTTGTGTGTGATGACCAGTCCTGGACTGAACACACTGTTGTATTTGTGATGCATGTCAGTAATGTTGCACATGCACATACCCCATGATGGGTGCAAGTTGAAGAAATATAAGCAAACAACCCTATAAGAATGGAATCCATAAATGTTCACATTGCCACATGGAAGCAAGAACTCCCAGCCTTGCAGTTTAGTCTAACTTTGTATAAATAGCTTATTTCGTGTTAACGACTCAGTAGTATGGAGCGGGGGCGGGGGTGGTCTCCAGTGCAACATGCCACAACTTTAGTAAATCTTAGGACTTGTTGACATTTGTGGTTTACCCCTGACCAATTATAATGTGACCCAGCTATTCAAGGGCTACTGCAATAATATATGCCACTATGTTTATTAAAATAGGTTAGTCTAGTATGAATGTCTGTAGCCTATTAAGTGACATGTTGAACTCAAGATTAGGAAGCACACTGAGCATATATATATATATATATATATATATATATATATATATATATATAGTTAATTGCACTTAAGTCTTGCTGATAAGTGCTTGGAAAGGTCATTTAAAAATGGAACTAGTAGTGTCCTATCCAAAAAGGAACTAGTTCCGGTTTACCATTTCACAAAACAAACAAGTTCATCCAAATTAACTTTTTAACTGATAGAAAGGTCGTTCTCAGAAACTTTTTTTGCAGCCTTCAGAATGAACTTTTTAGCTGATAGGAAGTTCATTCTCAGAAACATTTTTCCAGCCTCCAGAATATTATGTGCTGCTGTGCTGAAGCATAGCACTCAAAACTAAATCAGGGGCCAAACACAAGTAATAAGATGTCTTACAAGCAGACTGTTAACAGGTGAAACTTTCCCTATTAAAATTTCTAGTATTTCTAGTAGAATCTAGTAGAATTTTCAAGTATTTCCGTACTAGAAAAGGCTCACCCTGGATAATTTGTGGCAGCCACACAGCTGTTAAAGGCACAAGGCATCATTCGCTTCATTCCCGCCTGTACTTCTTGCTGCAAGGTGCTTCTGTTGGGAGGAAGCAAATTTATTTAGGGAGGATACAGGAATGCCTCACATTCCTTTCTTCTGATGGCTTAGCAGTAAAGCAGTAGTGATTAAGTGGCAAGTGTCCTTAGCAACAACAGTGCCTGTGTATCTGCTTAAAAAGCCTTAGAACATTGCCTCCATATTTTGATTTATAACTTTCTCTAGAGATTTCTAACTTATGTTTATTTTTTAAAAATGAAAGCAAAGACTCTGGGCCTCCTGCTTGGAGTCGAGGTAAGAGAATGAATGTGAAGGTGAACTAGAAAGCATACAAAGTTCTACTCCAAATCAACTTAATTCACCTTTACTTCAATCAGCAATTCTGGGAACTGCTTTCAGGTATAGTTCACAGATTTTAAAACTAGTTCAGTGAACTTTGTTCAACTAAACTAGTTCATTCCAATCACTGAATTCAGTGACAACTAAATTATGTCCCATTGCATTCAATATGATTTAGAGATGATTAGTCCATTTCCTGGATTGAGAGCTTTCAATTTTACTGAACTCAGAGATAGGGACCCCCTCCTTTTCTTCCTTCTTTATTTTTTATGGTACTGTACTTTAATTGTTGTTTTTGATCGTTTGTTCCCTTCCTTGCCTGCCTTCCACACTAACATGTAACATGTAAAAAATAGAGTACCCACAGATCATGGAGAAAGTCTTACTAGTTCATTGGCCACAATTCAGCTGCTGAGGAGGAGAGAGGGGTACATCAAACAGCCCCCTAACTCAAGCAGATGAGCTCTCACTCCTAGGAGAACCAGCTGACTCGTCAAGTGCTTTCTACTCAGAGTAAAACCAGCAAATCAAGGCTTCATCCCAGCTCCAATATACAACAATGAACCATGAAACTAGCAATTACACAGCTAACTAGAAGTTCTGAGGTCCAATATAGCTCCACTTATGTAACCACAGATTTGTCCATCAAGGTTCTTGAGCTAAAAGGCTGCACAATGTCTCATCTGTAGCTCGGGAGCTGAGAGCCACCAAAGCCAAGCTTTCATACAAGCGATCTCTAGATCATAGGCTGAAGTGATATAAAACATGAAAGATAGGGTCCACTCTGCACACACACACCCTAAAAAGGTAGAAATATTTCAAAATTCTTATATAAACTTCATAGCACACTTGCCGGTCTCCAAAATAAAAAAAGGCATAATTGAGATATTCTTCAGAGAACAAGGATCTTCTCTGCATTTCCCCCCTCCCACCCCAGTACGCACAAAGAAACTCCTTCCTTACATGAACTCAGCCCCCGTTGTATATTTACAGAAAGCTTGGCTAATTATCGGAAAACCCTTTGCAGTTAGAAGCTCGAGATGCCAACTCTTTTATTTACAGCCCATTTGGGGGTGGGGGTGGAGCAGAGCCCCTCACGCTGGCATTTCATGGCAAGCCAGCACCACTTCCTCCCGTAAGCTTTTATCATGGGGAAATACATCTTGGCCAAAGGTGATGGCCTGGGCTCAAATCCCCGCACAGCCATGAAGCTCACTGGTGATCTTGACCTTGTCAGAATTGTTCAGCCTAACCTCTCTAGATCTGTAGCTCAGAGACAGATACCCGTTCCCTAGCAGAGAGATGAATGGCAGTCATGAATGACTAGGGAGGAGGTAGAAAGTGGGTTTTGGTGTCAAGGAGTATCCTCTTCCAGTTAAACTGGGAGCCTGCCTGGGGAGGAGGGAACGGGTGTGTGTGTGTTACCGGTATTTTAGTTTCCAAACTGACGTCTGAGAAAGGCAGCACTCCTTGCCAAATCCTTCTGCAGCTCTCCTCTTTAACTGAAGAGGCCTTTGCTTACTTCTGGGGTAGAGATGGGATAAATCTGATGTAGTTAGCATTCAGAGGCAAACCTATCTCGAGTCACGCTTTCCAACACAATTTGCAGACCGAAACACAGCCATTCTTCAGAATTCGCACTGGCGCCTCCAGGTAGGGTTGCGAAAGGCTCCTGTCTAGAATCCTGGAGAGCTTCTGCACTGATTGGGCATAAGGCAGGCTCTTAACATTTCTCCAAAAAGCTGCCCTTTTTGAAATGGATCAGCGCTTACCGCATCTGCCATAGCAAGGGAAGCATTGGAGGTCACATCCTGTGGTGGCTCTGTAAAAAGTGATTCCTTTCCCCATACTCCCCTATGGAATTGGATAGTGAGTGGCAGAGGCACATTTTAACAACTATTAACGCTAGAACCGGTCCAAGTAAAGAAGCACAGCGCAGAGGAAATTTATGCTAGGCAAATGTAATTACCAGATCAATTACAAGCTGGAATGTAGCCACAAAACAGTTCCATATGTGGTTTTTTGTTTGAAACGTTGCAAGCTCTGCAGAAAATCTTGTTCATACCTTTCTGCATTTACAACCAACTGTAAGAACCTTACAGCATCCACATTCCCCTAGCCTACCAGATTGATTTTTGAGCTTGACCTTTTACTGCTGCATATTTCCATCCATTGAATATGCCTGCCAGCTTTGAGAGCTCCCGGCTCTCAAGAGACTGTTAGGCTGTTCCGCAGAAGCTTATGGCTACTGGCCTGTTGTTTCATACCTTGTGAGTTTGGGAGATGTCTGCCAGCATCTTTTGGGACACTGCCTTACTCTCAAGTAAAGGCCATTTTGCCTCACCTACTTTCCTCCACTCTCACCTTTCCTCTCCTTCTGGTGTTTTACTTTGCTTTCTGACAAAACCGTATGTGGGAACATAAGCTTACCAATCAAAATGCCACCTGCAAAAAGTATTCCAGGGGAGATGATGAAGCAATGATTCAACCCACCCCCCATCAACAAGCCTACTGTCTTCCAAACTGAGGAAAGGAAAGATCTGCTGCCTACCCCCCATCCCACCCCGCAAACTGAGATGCTGCAGAGAGAGAGAGAGAGATGGAACAAGAACCCTGCTCTGTGCTTATTGGCATATGCCACTGGCTACCAACTGGTGTCTGCTGCTGATCCTTACTTGAAGGGCCATTCCTACAAACACATAAGGACTTCCCTGCTGGATTGGACCAAACCTACACCTAGAACCATTCGCAAAGCCGCCAGATCTAAGGTGTTGTTGGGTTCAAAAGTTGTCTTATTCCAGAGCCGTAACAATCCCACGGGAAACAAATGTATGAGGATGGCATACATACCCCTCTTCGTTGACTCATCAATTTCTAATCAAAATATGGCTCAATGAACAAGCAGCACCACACCTCTGCATGAAGCTCTTTCTGCTACTTAGGGTGGGCAATGCAATGCCAAAGTAAAGATGATTGAGGGGAAAGAGGGGTCAGAATTTAGTGGCTTCTGTAACTAGCATCTCTGATATTTTACGGCTCCCTAAGACAAGATGCTCCCTATTTTTTAGGGTCAGGGAAGATATGGCCTCGGTGCTAGTACATGCCAGCTTATTAAAATAAATCTCTGCATGTGTGCATGTTCATATATACTTTCCATACATTCCAAACTCAGAATATAAAGACACATCTCATCAGTAGTCCTGCCCTTTCCCCATCCTTAACCCACTGGTCTTGGTATGAAACACTCAGAGTCGGTTTCACACAAGCCAAGCCCTTCTCACTATGTGGTCCCCCTCTTTCCCCGCACTCTGTCCTTCAGCTTCGCCCGAAGATCGATACGAAGAACCACCCCAAAACCGCACGTACTGCAGGAGGGCCGAATGCTGTGACTTCCACTCTGGACAAATCCCTCAATCTTGACTCATCCCATTGGTTGAACGGCGTAAGAGGGGTCACCTGAAGGTGGACATCTCATGGGAATAACCACATGCACTTCAAGCCACCAACTTGACTTCCTTCTCTGGTCTCCTTTTCTTTTTTTTGCCAAGTGTCAAAGAGGCAAAACAACAATCTTCTTCTTTTTAATCCCCACCCCACCCTAGTATCCCTTGCTGTGCCTCTCGAGTAACTTCAGGCCTTCCTCGGCACACACTCTTAGGATTTTTTGGGGGGACGGAGACCCATGTGGCTGTTGGGTTGAAGGCTGCTGTTGCCATAGCTCGCTCTCACTCAACGAACAGGTGCACCTCTGCTGGGTCCATGGTTGCAGGAGCTTATCAAATGCTTCCCTGTGCAATTAAAACAAAAGGGAAGTAGAGAGGACAAAGAACAGGAGCTTTGGGCTTTTTTGTTGTGGTTGCACAGAGGGTCTGTTTCTGCTGCATCTGATTTCCGTTTCATTCCGTTCCAAATGTGGCAAACAGCATGCGTCAGAGGAGAGCAGGGGAGGAGGGGCAGGCAGCCTCTAGCACTTGTCATCTTCTTCCGTATCGCTTAGTACGTCGATGCCAGCCCCGCACATCACCCCCTGCGACGCCCCTCTCCTCCTCCTCCGGTAGTGCCCATTTGGCATCTGCCAGCTGTGCCTTGAGCGAGGGCCTACCGCAATCGTGTTGGAGCGGCCAAGGCTGGTGGCCACGGCAGCCTCAAAGGTGAGCGTCTCCTCCTCACCACAGTCTGAAGCGTGGGAGTCATCCTGGAGCATCAGATAAGGCTCCGAGATATAGCGCTGAGGGGTCGAGAGAAGGCTCTGCTTTCCTTGCGGGGAGCTGGAAGACTCAGTCAAGCAGGTGTTGTTTGTCTCCAGAACCCCGGAAAGCAGAGGAGAGCCACCCTCGCTATCGTCAGGCTGTGGGGAGGTGTCTCCACAGTGCTGCATCATGGCAGCATAGGAGACGAGGGGGCGTGGCTTTGGTGGCACCGGAGGGAGCTGGCGGCGGCTTCGCCTTGGCGTGCTGGTGTCAGATAGCGACGGGATGGAACTCTCGCTCAAGGAGCCAGTGCCCTGCAAAGAAGAAGAGAAGAGGCTGTGAGGCAAAAGGCCTTTTTATAATGGTAAAGAGCTTATACAGTCTAGTGCAGGGGTGCAGAGAGCCAGTGTGGTGTAGTGGTTAAAGGTAAAGGTAAAGGGACCCCTGACCATTAGGTCCAGTCGTGACCGACTCTGGGGTTGCGTGCTCATCTCGCATTATTGGCCGAGGGAGCCGACGTACAGCTTCCAGGTCATGTGGCCAGCATGACAAAGCTGCTTCTGGCAAACCAGAGCAGCACATGGAAACGCCGTTTACCTTCCCGCTGTAGCGGTTCCTATTTATCTACTTGCATTTTGAGGTGCTTTCGAACTGCTAGGTTGGCAGGAGCTGGGACCAAGCAACAGGAGCTCACCCCGTCACAGGGATTCGAACCACCGACCTTCTGATCAGCAAGCCCTAGGCTCAGTGGTTTAACCACAGTGCCACTTGGGTCCCTGGTCTAGTGGTTAAGAGCAGCATAATTGTAATCTGGTGAACTGGGTTCGATTCCCTCTCCTCCACATGCAGCTGCTGGGTGACCTTGGGCTAGTCACACTTCTCTGAAGTCTCTCAGCGTCACTCACCTCACTCACCAGAAGTGGCTTTTAGCCATGCTGGCCACATGACCTGGAAGCTGTACGCCGGCTCCCTCGGCCAGTAAAGCGAGATGAGCGCCGCAACCCCAGAGTCCTCCGTGACTGGACCTAACGGTCAGGGGTCCCTTTACCTTTAACCCTAACATCATGATAATGTTCCTGTTTGCAAGCAGTGCCAAACTACCTTTGAGCCTATGGAAGTCTGCAAGATAATCCTCGTGGTCCAACTCTGTAATTCTAAGTATACATGGAAATTTATAACTTGATGACTGTATTCCCGAATGGTAGGAATCAGCCACTGCAGATCAAAGGACTGAGTGATCATATCACAGTCATCATCTCAAATACAAAGCTTGTAAGAGAAGTCATTTCACACATTCAAGCATGAATCACGAAGGGACGGGCTGCAATGTGGAATGCCTGCCGTTCAGTGTCTCAGCCGGGTGTGCCTTCCTCCAGGATCTTGCATCCCTTTTGTTATGTACTGAGCTGAATCCTAGAACAATAGGATCCAGAATCAGCAGTCTGATTGGTCCGCAGGAGCCACCCAATCCAACTCCAGGTGTAAGTGAATCCGCAACCTGATTGGCCTGCAGGAGCAGCCAATCAGGCTGCTGGCAGAAGTCAATCCACAAACTGATTGGCCCACAGGTGTAGCCCTGAAGTAGCCAATCACACAAAGCCCATTGTGTAAATAATGTATATAAGCAGATGGTTTTGGGAAAAGGGCATTCTTCTCTTCTTCTCCCTGATGACTACGAGCTGAATAAAGAGCATGAAATTCACTCTCGACTCCGAGTATATTTCACCTTTCCTCACCCCACTGTTTGCCCCCTAAATAGTCAGCATCCCATGAGGTTTGGGGTCATCTCCTTCCCATTTAGATTTTTTTCCTTCCCAAATACTTTTTGTACTTCTGCTGTACATTTTGCTCCTTCCTCCTGTTGTTTCTCAGTGCGGCCCCATTTGTTGGCATTCCCTGGCCAAGGTTGCAATTGAAACGAGGGGTGAGATACTGAATGATGTACAAGCACATGCGAACTGGCCCTAAATATTGGGAAGGGAGCAGGGCTGTTTGCTTCATTTCCCTCTTACCTACATTATTTTGCAAGCTTCCCAACTCACCTGTATGTTGGGAGTTTGTGACCTGCCTTCACTGGGAGACCTGGACTGATGTCGTTCTGGAGAGTCGCCATCTGCCTGTGGACTCCTTTCCTCTGAGTTGCAGCGGGAAATGTCTGGGGATAGTAGATGTTTGCGTTCCTTGGATCGGCCTCGCTCTCTGCCTCCTGACCGATGTGTGTCGGATCGATGGCCTGCAGAGGACAAAGCCAGGTTTACAAGAAAGTTTACAAGAAGGACAAAGGGTTTACAAGAAGGTCCTCATTGCTTTGTCTTCAACCCCAAACCAGTATCTATCTAGCAATTGTAGGATGTCTTCTTTATCCTTCTGAATAACCTTTGGACCTTTTTTTCCTGCTCCTCTGCAGCGTAGCCAAAACCTATCCTGCACACAGCCCTATTTTTTCAGCCCTTTGCTGTTTTATGGCCTCCCCTTCTGTCAGATTAGCGGTAAGGAACTCAGTTTCAAATCACAACTCGGTTACAAAGTTCAAGCGCTGTCCTCAGCCTAGTTGTTATTCCTCACACTTAGCCTTTTTGTGTGAGGACAAAACATGTGGGTGGAATGGAGGTGAGAGAACAATGCATGCTATCTTAAGCTCCTTAGCCGAAAAGCTGAATTATATGCAATACGTCAATAAAAGTATTTCTTTTTCATTGTCTAATCCCAGCCAAGCAGGGATCCTAAAGTAAGCACGAGGCCATCATGGAGCCAATTACAGTGGGTTATGTGGATAGGCCAGTCAGGGCAAATGACGTGCTTCGCCTCCCTCTGAAAATTCGGTCCAGCTCTGTCTATGCCAGAACATGCTGCTCTGGAAAACAGAAATGGACTAGGGATGCCTCCCAGGCTTTTTTTGCGGTGGTGGTGGTGGGAGGGATTAAAGTGCACACTACTAGTGCAATTAAAGCGGATTAAAATACCCTAGCAGGGAGAATCCATTTAAAAACACACAGACAGATTTATAATTTTTTTTTGCAGTCTGGAAAGTGTGGGGTGAATGAATCGTTAGTGGGAAGACATGTAAACGCTGTAGAAACAAATTAGGATGAATGAAAAGTGAATGCTTGTTGTCCTAACCCCCACCCCACCCCCGCTTTTTCTTTTTGTGAATGCTCATATAATGTCATAACCAGATCAGGAGAAATACTCAGTGGTGACTAAACATAGTCTAGTCACCACGGGATCATCCACAATGCCGAGGAAGCACGAGTCCGAGAGGTTTTCCGCTTCTCCCACTGCATCCCACAGAAACCTCAGTCTGCTGAATAGCCAAATGCCATTTGTTCCAATTGTGTGGTAAGCAGCGGGTTTCCCTGGGGGGAAAGCAGTGGTACTGATGAAGCCCTGTGTATGTCTTATGCAAGCAGATCAGGACGAACCCTGAATAACAGGTGACCCGGAGACGCCAAATCCAGCGTCTCTTCAGCGATTGTGGTGGTGAGAGAGTTCCCTGCACTTAACTGTTTTGAACCCGTGCAGATACCAGAGCAGTGATTTTACAGGTCAATCTGATGGGTGCATTAGTACCAGGGTGGATTTGATTGAAATCAAATAGATTTTAATCATGATTTTAATCACTAGTCAGTAAGACTTGATTTAAATCTTCTTCTTCTTTTTACAGAAAGACTCATTCTTGCTGGTATAATCTTAATATTTACAACCAGATGAAGGTTTCATTTTTGGAATGATAAATTTTCAGAGTAGTTTTTACAGTTATATGAAAAATTACTGATTTGGTTCTACTATTAGAAATACATAGACAGATATTTATGAAATGACTGTTTATATTTGGGGAAGTTTTCTGCTGTACTTTATTGGAAGGAGAAAAAAAATCATTTCCTTAATAACAATTTAAACAATTTATTTAACTAAAAGAATAACATTATAGCACATGTATCCATGTTTGTTAACTGATGTGGTTAAACAATTTAAAGGAAAAAACAGACTGAGTTTTAGCACACATGAAAAACTTAAAACAAATTCTTATTTCCTGATGAATAGCCTTTGCACTATAATGTAACTTAAATAGAAAACTATCTTTAGAAAGATTTTTCCTTCAAATGCATTTTATTTTAAAAATCCGATTAATTTTTTTTTAAAATCCTATATATATATATATATATATATATATTCCAATTTAAATTTAAAAAAAATCAGATTTTTTTGATCCCCCCCCCCAAAAAAATCATTGATTTTTATCCACCCTGATTAGTATGGAGCTGATGCATAAGTAACTTCACCTTGGTCTTCTCCTCAAAGTCCCTTTCCTGATGGAAGTTCCTTAACAGTACTTTTCTAATAGATGTCGTGACAACAGCACCGGCACCTGCTAAACCATCTCCAGACATGCAGTTACTAAAAGCATCCAAAACATGCCAGTAAAAGCATGTCTTCTGCCCTTTTTCTTGGCATGGCCAGTTGGCTTGGGGGCTGTTTCACACACAGGTAAGAGGCCACACATGCAACCTAAAGTATCCCACATTTTTTCTGGGCCTAGCCTGCACTGGGAGCTGTAGCAGTGGAACAAAAGACTGAAGGGAACCTTTCCACGCTCCAACACTCCAGGACTCCTTCACATCTACCTGAGGGAACAAGGCAATTGTGTCAATTCCCCCCCCCCCCACTTCTGCAACAGGGTTAAAAAGGTCAAAATGAAGCAGCACCAAAAGCCTTATTTTCTTGCTACACCTGCTTGGTGACAGATGGATGGCAGCTAACAGATTGAGGTTGAATCCTGACAAGACAGAAGTACTGTTTTTGGGGGACAGGAGGCGGGCAGGTGTGGAGGATTCCCTGGTCCTGAATGGGGTAACTGTGCCCCAGGTGCGCAGCCTGTGAGTCATTTTGGACTCTCAGCTGTCCATGGAGGCGCAGGTCAATTCTGTGTCCAGGGCAGCTGTCTATCAGCTCCATCTGGTACGCAGGCTGAGACCCTTCCTGCCCGCGGACTGTCTCACCAGAGTGATGCATGCTCTAGTTATCTCTCGCTTGGACTACTGCAATGCGCTCTATGTGGCGCTACCTTTGAAGGTGACCCAGAAACGATAACTAATCCAGAATGTGGCAGCTAGACTGGTGACTGGGAGCGGCCGCTGAGACCACATAACACTGGTCTTCAAAGACCTACATTGGCTCCCAGTATGTTTCCGGGCACAATTCAAAGTGTTGGTGCTGACCTTTAAAACCCTAAACGGCTTCGGCCCAGTATACATGAAGGAGCGTCTCCACCCCTATCTTTCTGCCCGGACACTGAGGTCCAGCTCCAAGGGCCTTCTGGTGGTTCCCTCACTGAGAGAAGCAAAGCTACAAGGAACCGGGCAGAGGGACTTCTCGGTTGTGGCACCCTCCCTGTGGAACGCCCCCCCCACCAGATGTCAAAGAGAAAAACAACTACCAGACTTTTAGAAGACATCTGAAGGCTGCCCAGAGTGGCAGGGGGGACCCAGCCAGATGGGCGGGGTATAAATAATAAATTGTTGTTGTTGTTGTTGTTGTTGTTGTTGTTGTTGTTGTTGTTGTTGTTGTTGTTGTTGTAACACAGTTTGAATAGTGGGCCATTTGCCACTTCTAAAATGGCAGATAAGGCCCATGTTCAAAGTGAGTAGGGAATGGAAGTCATGGAAACCAGAGGTCAGTCTTCCTAAGCATCCTTTTGTCTTGGGATCGTATTTGCAAAGCTCCCAGTACAGCTTTTTGAAGGAGGTAATGCAGTTTCCCAGGGGGCTTCTCATTTCCTCTCCCCTTGGTCCTGGCAGATCTGCCAATTTCCCCTCCTTCAGCATAGCCTTGGAGAGAGCAGCGCTTTAGTATTGTTACACCCTTGCCTGAACTTCTCCGCTCCCTTCTGTATAGCTGTACCAAACTGCAGCTTGCCTGCAACTAGATGCACAGAATGTTGCAACCCACCTCTTCTCACACATACAAAGAAGTGAGTCTACAACACCCACAATCCTACATACAGCAACTAAGGCTCTGCATTCATTCCATGAGCATGTTCCAAATGATACTTTACTTGCCAAGCCCTCTTTGGGTTTACTCCAACCTGTTCTGGCCTTAAATTGGCTGTTTGCTGCTATCTTGTTTCCAATCCCATTCTCTGCAAAATCTTTCTCCTTCAATATAAGTTGAACTCATCAGTTAGGAAAGCTGGGCATGCAAAATTAAAGCTGCATACCTTCAAACTTAAGTTGTCCGAAGGCATAAACTCAAGGAAGATGAGCTATCCCTTTAAATCACAGCCAAAGCTTACCCCTGTGTACTCAGTGGGATTAATTGTAGCCAGAACTGAAATGTCTGCACAGCTGAAATGCACATAGATCTGTAACCTAACCTGTATTGGTGACTCGAGTGCAAAGCCAGGTGCGGTTGTTTCGGCCCCCTGCCCACCCGGCAACAGAAAGGTGAATATGTATGCGAGACAGGGCCTTTTGGATGGTGGCCCCAAATGGATGAAATTCCCTCCTTAGATACATATAGCTCTGACTTTACTGGCTTTTAAAATGGACCCAGATTTTTTCTTTTAATTCTAGCTGTTTTTTCAAAATGTGCTCTATATTGCTTTAGCTGCTTTTGTTTTAATGTTATAATGTTAGTTGGGGATTATGGTTTTTTAAATTTTGGATTACCTATATATTACTATTCTGGTGTCAGCTGCCGCAGAGGAGTTTTGCCCTACAAGGTGATGCATAAATATTGGAAGTAAGTACACATAAATAAAGTTTGGGTGTGTTTTGTGGATATAGGGAACAAGCCAAAGCAGGCTGATGTGGGCCAATTGTTTCTTGAGGAATTTTCCTCTTGAAAAAACAAAAAGACCATTCCCACTTCTTATATTAAGGCGGAAATCCCCTCATTCTCTCCCCCTATCTTCAGCTAAATTGGCTTAGTACTTACACATAACAGACAAATCCATGTTATGAGAAAGCAATGACTTTTTTTAAAGTGAATATTTTTGATTAAGTCAAAACCAGTGAACGATAAGGTTTTTCTCTTAACAAAAGACATGTGGAGATTCTGGAAAACATACAGTGACACCTGACTAGGTTCAAAGCAGAACAGGGGCGAATAACCTCTGGCCTTCACTGTGTTGTTAGATCATCAATCCCAGCCAACCTAGACAGTGGTCAAGGATGATGGGGAATGTAGTTCCTCAACATCTGGAGGTTGACAGGTTAGCCCAGGCATCCCCAAACTGCGGCCCTCCAGATGTTTGGCATACAACTCGCATGATCCCTAGATAACAGGACCAGTGGTCAGGGATGATGGGAATTGTAGTCCAAAACATCTGGAGGGCCGAAGTTTGGGGGGTGCCTGGGTTAGCCCTTCTAGTTATGGAGAATAAAAAGGCGTTAAATGGCAGTGAGTTGAATTGCGAACAATTCATACTAAATCAAGCCTCCTCTTTGATGAATTGCTTTTGGCAGATAAAAAGAAAGCAGAGTCTTTTATAAGGATTAACTTCAGTTAAGACAACTTCAGTTGAAACGTTTGTATGATATATACCATGCATCCCCAAACTGCGGCCCTCCAGATGTTTTGGCCTACAACTCCCATGATCCCTAGCTAACAGGACCAGTGGTCAGGGATGGTGGGAATTGTAGTCCATAACATCTGGAGGGCCGAAGTTTGGGGATGCCTGATATATACAGAACTGTTATAGAACAGAATTCAAAATAGGCATTTGACAGTAACAATAAGCAGAGCAACAAGAGGTTATCTTGGCGGTGCCATCGTTAAAAAATATAATTAACAACTTGGACAAAACAATAAGGTAGGCTTGCCCAAAATCTGCGGTTAATACAAAGTTTACAGGTGTTGGCAATAGAATAATTCAGGAGGAGTTGGCTGCAAATAATAAGATGGAATTCACCAGTGACGAACCTGCAATATCCACACACAAGAAATACGAATGCAACACACATACACAAAAGTGGGGAAGTGAAGAAAATCCACTTGATACCTGCATTACAGAAAACAAGCTCGGTGAGGACATTGGAAATAAACTAGAAGAGACTCAGTGATGTAGATAACCATTTCGGGATGCGTCGAGCAACTGTAGACAGCCAATTGTTCAGCTTTATTTAGGGACGTGGGTGAAGCTATGGGTTAAACCACAGAGCCTAGGGCTTGCCGATCGGAAGGTCGGCGGTTCAAATCCCCGCAACGGGGTGAGCTCCCGTTGTTCGGTCCCAGCTCCTGCCAACCTAGCAGTTTGAAAGCATGTCAAAGTGCAAGTAGATAAATAGGTACCGCTACAGCGGGAAGGTAAATGGCGTTTCCGTGTGCTGCTCTGGTTCGCCAGAAGCGGCTTTGTCATTCTAGCCACATGACCCAGAAGCTGTACGCTGGCTCCCGCGGCCAATAACGCGAGATGAGTGCCACAACCCCAGAGTCGGTCACGACTGGACCTACTGGTCAGGGGTTCCTTTACCTTTACCTTTATTTAGTGGTAGCTAGACACCAGCCAAAATATCATGGATAGCTGTATTTCATGGTGGGCACAACACTGTAAGATTTTGTAGAAAAAGATAGTAAAAAGTGATTTAGCCTGTTAAGGGAATTTTCCGAATAAGCTTGCCAAATTTCCTTTGACTCCACCAGCCAAGGTTAAAAAGGCAGGTGCACCAAAAATGGGCATATTAGCTTCACGGTGTCCCAAAGTAATTTTTTTTCATGTTAAATATTGATAAGCACTCTATACCTCCATTGTCAATGCGTTTCCTTTCCCTTGGAGTATGCCAGTTCCGTATGATAAATAATAATAATAATAATAATAATAATAATAATAATAATAATAATAAATTTTTATTTATACCCCGCCCTCCCCAGTCAAAAACCGGGCTCAGGGCGGCTCACGCCAACAGAATTACAATAAAACATAAAAACAATTAATTAAAATACAGATTAAAATACAGTATTAAAATTTAAAATGCAGCCTCATTTCAAGTAGTCCATAAGTCCAAGCCATGAGGAAGGAAAACACAGGGGTCAGGCTGAATCCAACCCAAAGGCCAGGCGGAACAGCTCTGTCTTGCAGGCCCTGCGGAAAGATGACAAATCCTGCAGGGCCCTGGTCTCCTGGGAAAGAGCGTTCCACCAAGTTGGGGCCAGTACTGAAAAGGCCCTGGCTCTGGTAGAGGCCAATCTAGCCATCTTATGGCCCGGGATCTCCAGAATATTGTTTTTTGTGGACCTTAAGGTCCTCCGCGGGGCATACCAGGAGAGGCGGTCCCGTAGGTGCAAGGGTCCCAAGCCGCATAGGGCTTGGGAGAGGTGTAAAACACCTCTCACTACATCCCTTGGAAATAGGTTAGTTTCCCCAAGATCCAGGTAAAAGCAATTTCCCGGCGACGCTAAGCCAGGGGTCATGGTTTGTAGCAGGAGAGGAGTTTACCGCAACGTGTGAACACTGCCATTCTCATTTTAGAAGTGAGCTATACAACCTGAGCCAATGTTAATGGGCCACATTCATTTTCTAATACAAAGGTAAACCTCATGGCCTTTACTGGGGAAGGAATTGAGACCATGCGATCTCAGAGTCTCCAGCCTCAAGTGTTATTACAAATCAATATATGACTTTTTTTTAAAAAATTTTTTAAAAAGCTCCATCTCACTCCTGTTCCCATTTACCTGAATCTGTGTTGAGGCGCCTTGAAGACAGGTGCAGTGCAGAATGGTAACTGCGCCGGCGGGACTTGTAGGTGTTTTCGCTGCTCCTTTCCATGGATAACTCATCTAACCAGGAGGTGTTTGTCCGCTTGTCTCGAATCGTAGAAAAGGACCGTCTCATGGAGCCTGGATCTGTAACCACCTGGAAACGTATCCCATTGGGGGGGGGCAGGATGGTTAGCAAGGGCCTGCAGCAGTTCAGGAGGCAGATTTGCTATTACCAATTCAGGATACCGGTATATAATGTCACAAGGATTTACCTAGTTCGGGAAAGTTGTAAAGACACTTAACAGCAGGTGTGCTTGGAGGAGCCCTTCCCACTGAATTTTGTGGCGGGCGTGTACCTCTAATTATGATTATGTTAACAGAATTAGCATACTGGTAGAATGACAGCAACTGCCCCACTGATGCCCCAGGCTTCCTCGTAAGTAGTGACAGACTAGAATTCTAGATTCAAGGATCGAATAAGACCCTGTTCCGCCCAATTCCTGATGGCAACTACTGGAACTCCTATCTGGCGAGTCTGTGTAGATCCATCTATTACAGGATGTCCTCCTCAACTTACATGGATGGACCAGCTCCTGAAATCTGCTGTGCCAAATCACATCAACACTCGCTGCTGTTTCAGAGTCAGACTGAAAACTTGCACAGAATCCGGACTTGGCAGGTAGAAATGGGTGAATATGGGAGATGCTATATTATTAAGCAATAGCATACAGTGGTGCCTCGCTAGACGAAATTAATTCGTTCCACGGGTCTTTTCTTATAGAGAAAAAATTCGTCTAGCGAATCCCATAGGAATGCATTGGATTTTTTTTGAATTTTTTTTTGCCCATAGGAACGCATTAATTGAATTTCAATGCATTCCTATGGGAAACCGCGATTTGCTAGACGAATTTTTTGTAAAACGCATTTGTCTAGCGAGGCAAGCTCCGCTCGAAAAATCCTTTCGTTAAGCGAGGCACCACTGTATTTTATCTACTGGGTGCTGGTAGTTCATTTCAAGTACCTCCTGAAGCACTCTGGGCTCTCTCTTTTGAGGGAGGGCTAGGGTTGTCAATGGCAGAACAAAACTTAATGGTTAAGGGGGGGGAATACATGGGAGTTTGAAAGGGGGAGCGCGAGCATCTTCGCCTTCCAATAGACTCTGGCCATTCTCCTCATCTTAGAAAAGGAGTTTGGGCTCTGGATGGCTTGCTCTGGTTTGCTCAAGAAGGTTGATGGCTAGTTGAAATTCTGCCTTGGAACAAAAATGGAACTGTGGGAAGAATTGCAATTGGAAGAACGGAGAGCTGAGAGCTAGAAGGGGTTTCAGAGGGGAGAAGCAGAGAAAGGGGTGGAGGAGGCTATTAAAGGAGGAACTCCACTGCATTTATCATAATGAAACAGAACCTCCAATAGCCAAATCTTACATTTTGTTGGTACACCCTCCTGCAAATACTGCTATTTGCAAACACCCAGTATATCCCAGCTTCAGAGTATCTGTCTGGGTCTGTTTTGAATCTGTGGCCTGCTTTTCACTGAAATGGTAAATGATAGTCTGAGCCCTACTATTTCAGTCGCTGGGGGACTGAATGCTTTCCCTCACTTAAAAAATCCTCGGGTGAACAAAACTGTCCTCTTTCCCTCTGACATGCTGGTGTCGTATATCCTGGCTGTTTCTTTTGTATGAAGGAACACTAATTCACAGGAGTGCACCCTTGCAGTCTGAAGCAAGGCAGCCCAGATATAGCTTCACCTGTGAGAATGAGGCCTTGAATTTGAATAGCCATACCTCGGTTTAAGTACACTTCGGTTTGAGTATTTTCAGTTTAAGTACTCCGCGGACTCGTCTGGAACAGATTAATCCACTTTCCATTACTTTCACTGGGAAAGTTCGCTTCAGGTTAAGTACGTTTCAGGTTAAGTACAGACTTCCGGAACCAATTGTGTACTTAAACCGAGGTACCACTGCAATGTCAAATTCACCATTTAATTCCCATAGCCATCATTAAAAAACAAACAAACAACCCTCTTCTGGCAGTTTGCTCTTTCTTATTTATAAATCCAGTCCTTAAGTGAATTTCCTAATTCACTTACTCATCTTTTGCCTTTCCACCAAGTCCATTCTCAGCCTACTTCCTGCCCCCTTTCCCCGTTTGCTCCTAGGCTTATTTCATTACTTTTGAGATTCCCTTCCCTTCCCACTGATTCATTCTACCCTTCCATCTGGAAGCTGCTGCCTTCCTGTAAAACTCTGGTTTTGCTTTCTCTTGCTCTCCCTCCTGTGGGCTCAGCCAGCTGTTACTGGACACCCCTCTCTGTGTCTAGAATCGAGGGGGGACAACGACACTTTAGGGTGCGATTTTCCGGAACTGGGAATCGTTGTGCAAGGGAGCAACAGCAGAACTCAGCTGTTACGTTGCCATTGTTGTCAAGCACAGATTTCTCAGCAGAATGAGAAGTCCCCGCTTCTCTCACAATTTGCTTATGCAAGCACGGCCAGGCTGACACAACAGACGTTGACAAGAACTTTTGCAAACAAGGGCCCTTCTTCACTGTGGGACAAGCTGAGAGTGAGAGTTTAATTACTGCAAAACAGCATAGGCTTAAGAGTACAAACCTGGGAAAGTGTATCTCTCTCCGTTAATCAAAAATGATTACGAGACGGACAGACAGGAAAAAAACAACCCTGGCTCAACAGACAAAGAGATGAAGTATGGCCAAGACTGATCGGACAGGATGCTTGGTGGCAGCCATGTAGACAAGTGTCTTAGGACAATGGGAATAGACTTGAAAGAGGAGGTGGCTATGTCAAGAAAATAAATAAATACTTTCCGGCTGGGAGAAGGGCTCTTCCAAACTGTCGCCATTCTTGCTGCCACCAGCAACAGTCTTGGTTGAAGGAGAGCAGGAAGGTGGTTTTTCCCCAAAGCACAAACCTGCTACGTTTCACTGCAGACTTGGAAGAAGGTGGCAGGAAGCATTAGTGTGAAAGCTGAGCAACGGAAGGGTTGATTCCCTTTGGACAAGTGACTAATTCTGCATTCCAGCTCTCCACCTGCAAAGTGGGCGGGTTGGAGAGTATATTCTCCATCTCGGTGGGACACCGCAGAGCGTTCCAACTCTTTTGTCGAAGGGGATGGAGGACTGCCTCGTAGGGGGCCAACTCAAATGACACCAGTGGCAGATTGTAGCCTGTGCACACTAAAGCTAAGCAACAACCTCCTGTGGGATAGGTTCATACATCTCATGCCATGCTATATTCCTGTTTGTTCAGGCATCGTTTCACTTGGTTTTACCTGGGGATCCACAGTCAGGCGTGGCATGGAAGAGGCCCTCCCAGATACAGCTCGTTCCTGAGTATCCACCGGGAGGTAGCTGCCACAGTTAGGGGGCCGCACTCTTTTAAACTCTCTAACCTCTGGCTCCTGGAAATAAACACACAGCCAAGCTCATGGGGTTTCGCTTGATCACATAGGTTGCCATCTGCTGCCAGTGACTTTTTCATGAGTGCATTAGGAATGCTTAAAACACAGTGCTTTATGCTGGCGAGAAAGGGGTTGGGAGACTGAACTCCTTAGCACATCGGGACTCACTAGCAAGGAAGGAAGTGGGCTTAGGAATGTTTAACAGTGATTGTTGTTTGACTGGAACGCAGGTGTATTGGTTCCAGACTATCTGCGTGTAGAAATCCAGCACAGGTTTTTCTTCTTATTGGATAGGTTTCTTTGGACATCAGTTTGGATTTAAATCAATGACATTCAAAGGGAACCACTGGGCTGGATTTCTGTGCCTTTCTGGTTTATCTCCAGCTGCAATTCTCAAAGCACTTTCACTGGCAGAAATGCTCTCGGTGCCAGATATATGCACTCTGTGAGATCTGTTCTTCGATATTTTTTTAAGCCTGGCGGATTCTGTGTCTTTCTCCCTATCTGATCAATTAGTAATGACTTTACTGGACATGCACAAAGTGTTGGGATATTTTTGTTTGATGTCCACTTTCATTCTTTCTCTTTTCGTCAGGGGCAATAATGATAAATAATATAATTATTGTATTGGGTGGGGGAAGATTGGGGAACAGTGGCTCAGGTTGCATGTAACCACTGTTTAGCCTTATGAGGGTGAGAGGCAGCATGCCCTCGGTTCACACGTTACACCTTTCCTCCCCCCCCCCCAGCATGGCTGCAGTGGGGAGACTGAAAGCTTCAGCTTCCATTTTTAGATAAACCATAGTTCAACATGTCACCCAGTCCTCAAACTATAGTTAATCTTAACTATGGTTAGTGAGAACAAGCTAGAATCACAAACTATGGTTTGAAGTTGGCCTGTTTCCATAAACCATGGTTAGAATTCCATAAACCATGGTTAAGATTAACCACAGTTTGTCCAGGTTCAGACTAGGGCCGGATTTAGGCTTGATGAGGCCCTAAGCTACTGAAGGTAATGGGGCTGTCCTTTGTCAACAACAAATTGTCACTTTTTTGTGTGTGTGTGTGTGTGTTGAATATATACAAAGGTAAAGGGACCCCTGACCATTAGGTCCAGTCATGACCGACTCTGGGGTTGCACGCTCATCTCACATTATTGGCCGAGGGAGCTGGCGTACAGCTTCCAGGTCATGTGGCCAGCATGACAAAGCCGCTTCTGGTGAACCAGAGCAGCACACGGAAATGCCGTTTACCTTCCAGCTGTAGCGGTTCCTATTTATCTACTTGCACTTTGACGTGCTTTCGAACTGCTAGGTTGGCAGGAGCTGGGAAGCTCACCCCGTCGCAGGGATTCGAACCGCCGACCTTCTGATCAGCAAGCCCTAGGCTCTGTGGTTTAACCCACAGCGCCACCTGCGTCCCTGTTGAATATATGGTATATAGTAATTTATGGACCTAATAGGTATCTACAGTAAAGCCATTTGCACATAACAAAATATGTATTTTATCAAAGTAATTGTTGAACTTATCTTATATTTTGGAAATGTACACCCAGTTTTTTCCTTTAATTTTTTTTTGGGGGGGGGCAAGAGAGTGGGGCCCTAAGCTATAGCTTGCTTAGCTTATACGTAAATCTGGCAGTGGTTCAGACGACATGGTAATATCATGAAAAAGAGAAGGGACACCATCTGAATTCCTTCTTGAATCCTAAGGCTCACCTAGCCTTATACAAACCAGCTCAGTATGTCACCATAGCTGCCAAGTTCCGGCCTGAGAAATAAGGGACTGGACTGGAAGTAGCAGACTGGAAGTAGCACTGCCGCCATTTTGGAACTGGGCGGAGCAAGTTCAGAAGCTACTTTTGATGCTGTTCTGCCCTGTTCCAAAATGGCCGCCGCACCAGAAGTCGCGCTGCAGCCATTTTGGAACTGGGCAAAGCAGCATCAAAAGTCGCTTCTGAGCATGCTCCGCCCAGTTCCAAAATGGCCGCCGCGCAAGAATAAACCGGGGGGAAAACCCCTAATCTGTTTTTTCGGCTGGGAACAGCTGGAAAAACAGGGGTTTCCTGGGGAATACGGGAGACTTGGCAGCTATGTATGTCACTGGTAGGGATGACATCACACAGAAGAGTCTGGCAAAAGATTGCCTGCAGTTTCTTGTTTCAGGCTGAAGTGGGAAAGAGCCCGAGGATACAAACTTTACACTCTGAGAAGCACACAGAGCAGACTGGAGAGGCACACTTATATAGCACTGCAGTGCAACAAGTGTCACGGGTGGCACACCGATGTGCACACACGCACAACCATACACACACACACAGAGACACTAGTGCTGCTGACTGAAAAGTTGAGTGTATGTTTTGGGTCAGGGGCATATGTTCACATTTGTGTGATGTGACTAAACAGTTTCGTTTTGCAGCATGGACACCAGCAGTGAAGACATGATGAACACAAACCCAGAAGCACTGGATACCGTTTTGTTGCTTTTAAAACCCTGGGTAAACCACTTGATGAAATGACTACAAAATGAGAGGAAACCAACCTGTGAAAAGACCGGCATCGTCAACAGCTGCAATGAACAGTGAATTTTTTTAAAACTAGCTTAAGCCAGAAGTAACCACTGTTAGCACCCCAAAGATCTGACTTGGTTATTAATCGGTAGTTTGCATACATTTTGCATTTCTAAACTTCTGCAAAACATGTCTGTCCGTAGCTCAAAGGATTTACAGTCGTGAGAATGATTGTACCTTCCAGCAGTGCTTACCCATTCACTGATTCTCTAGTTGCTAGAATTGTCATTGAACATTCATTATGGTTAAAAAAAAGTCTCTTGGAATCTCTAAGAAACAGTGGAAAGCAACAGTTTTATGTGTTCAGTTTCTGTTAATTGGTTTTCATGGGAAACTTACAGATTCTTGCTTCACACAATTAACTCAAGGCAGTGTCAATTTACTCTTGGCAGAAAGCCAAGGTCTGCCTGACCTGGAAACTACTCTCTGATTGGTTAATGACTAGCACTGAACTCTGTTAATGACTAGCACTGAACTCTAGGAATGCTAGCACTGTTGTACCTTGTTGAGTGTTAGGAGTAGAAGTGCTGTGTATATGGTTGAAGAGAGAGAGACAGAGAGGATTTATTTTGCTTTGCTTTGTATGCAGAAACTCTGCTGGTTTTATTTTCTTTTAATAAATCCTGTAAATAGTTATTCTGCGTCTAGCCGACTAGTCATTTCCACCTCAACTAGCTTCTGTGCTGTGCAGGAGAACTCTGCTACGTTTGGGCTAAAGCCACTAGAGCTATGCCTGACACTTCAAAATTCTAAGATTATGTATTTTTATAATTGTGTATTCTATTGTGTAACCCGCCCCGAGGCCTTACGGAGAAGGGCAGGGAAATAATCCAATGAATATGAATAAGTATAAAATAGTGTTGAAGGAACTGCTGCTTTTGAAAAGAAAAACCAGTCTGATTGCACACAATGCAGAGATACAGTGGTACCTCTGGTTACAAACTTAATTCGTTCCGGAGGTCCGTTCTTAAGCGGAAAACGTTTTTATCCTGAGGCACGCTTTCACTAATGGGGCCTCCCGCTGCATGTGTGCCTCTGGTGAGCAATTTCCGTTCGCATCCTGGGGCAAAGTTTGCAACCAGGAGCAGCTACTTCCGGATTAGTGGAGCTCGTAACCGGAAGCGTTCTTACCCAGAAGTGCCACTGTGCCGTGTTTTATTTGGGTTTGGAAGAGGAAGGGAAGGCAACATCCAGTGATGTTCAAGCTTTTGAATACATTTCAGATTAAAATAAGGACAAAGGAATATATTTTGTGAGCATCTGTTGTTACTTTTGTATACCTCATGAGAGCCATAGTAAAGATACCATGTAGTACCCTGATTCCTTTCGGGAACAGACAAGAGGTCCTGCCTACCATAAATCTCTTTTCTAGGTGGTTGTAGGACAGCAGCAAACCATGATGGCTGAGTATGTTGGTGGCATACCTGCCAAGTTCCTGCTGGAAAAATAAGGGACCAGACCGGAAGTAGCAGACCGGAAGTAGCCCTGCCGCCATTTTGGAACTGGGCGGAGCATGCTCAGAAGCAGCTTTTGATGCTGCTCTGCCCAGTTCCAAAATGGCCGCCACGCCGAAAGTCGCACTGCAGCCATTTTGGAACTGGGCAGAGCATCATCAAAAGTCGCTTCTGAGCATGCTCCGCCCAGTTCCAAAACGGCCGCGTGCCAGAAAACGTTTCTGCGCATGTCCAGAGACTCCAGACATGCGCAGAAGGAGCCTCCCCTGGCCGGTAAGTAAACCGGGGAAAAACAAAAAGATCTGTTTTTTCAGCTGGGAGCAGCTGGAAAAACGGGGGTTTCCCGGGGAATACGGGAGACTTGGCAGCTATGGTTGGTGGTACTCAGAGAGTAGTTAGGCTCCTTCATTAGCCCTATCATAGTTGTGCAACTATGACATTAGCATCCCTTGACAGGTCTCTAAGAGGAGAGACAAGGAGCGGATATTTCCCAGACTGTTGCTCAGGTAGACAATTGAGCCTTGCCTGGCGTACAGAAATGTTCACTCTTCTTCTTGTAAAGCCTGCCCAATATTCAAGGCTGATCCTGATTGTACTCTGCAGTCTAATCTTCTTCAAGTCAGCTGCTCTTGGCTTCCCAATGATCCTATCAGAGATGAATCCAGGAATGGCGGCGCATGTTCCCAACAATCATCACAGGGGTTGGCCAACAGCTCTTCTCCTTTTCTCTAACAGAAATGACACCCTTGCACGTAACCATCGACGAGAACGGCTCAGGGTGTGACAAAACAGAATTTTGGAGGATATAAATAAACAAAGGGGAGGGAATTAAACCTGGCTCAGTTTCAATACAACATCCCACAGGATGGCTTTGGGAAAGACTGGTAGAATATTTCCTGGGAATAAAGGTCTAGAAGGAGAGAAGAGGTAAGATTACTAAAGCCATCTATATAGGCAAGCACACTGATGCTTGAACCCCAGACGGCAACCCAAAGTGCCAGGATTTCACTTGAACAGAACAGAACAGAATAGCACAAGAAGCATTCATAAATGGACTTACCAGAGATTGCTGCTCTTGATATTCCCCTTGGGATGGATCCATGCAAGCCAGCTGGAATATCTCTTGGGGAGAGAGTGGGCTCAGGGAAGGGAACCCACTCCGGCTGCTCCTGTAAAGTTAACCTAGCTTCAAATGAAAGGAGAACACAAAACTCTGATGGTCCAACTCCTGTCGGTTATTTCTCTGACTCCCGCCAAACAGAAGATCTTGCAGCATTTCATTAAGAACCTCACTCCACGATGAACAACACGCCTTCTCGGGGCACAGTGGATAGCTCAGCCAGTAGAGCATGAGACTCTTGATCTCAGGGTCGTGAGTTCGAGCACCACATTGGGCAAAAGATTCCTGCATTGCAGGGGGTTGGACTAGATGATCCTCATGGTCCCGCCCAACTCTACAATTCTATGATTCTACAAAGATCTCCAGTTCAGAGGCCACTGCCATTAGAAGTAAATGTTCATTTATAGGAGAAACGGGGCCTTCTCTGTGGGGAGTTTGTGGAGTTCTCTTTGGGAGAAGCTGCTGGTCCTTTTAAGGCGTTATTGTTCTATTACTATTGTTAAGATAACCATATGATAATAAAAACAAGGGGCATGATCCAGCCAAAGTTAGGTCCACTTTAATCCTATTTATTCCAAGGGGAAAGGTTACACACACAACTTAACTCTGTCCTGTTAAACTCAATGGGCTTATGAACCTGGATTGTGCAGGAAGGAGAAGAAAGCCAATTTTAATCTGCACACAGCAGCAAAAGATTAAAAAACAACAACGCCTTCAAACCTGCGCCATCAGCTGTTTTGTTTCTTTAATCAATAGTGTCACCCTACGGCTGTACCATCAGTGTGGTGTAGTGGTTAAGAGCGGTAGACTCGTAATCTGGGGAACCAGGTTCGCATCTCTGCTCCTCCACATACAGCTGCTGGGTGACTTGGGCTAGTCACACTTCTCTGAAGTCTCTCAGCCCCACTCATCTCACAGAGTGTTTGTTGTGGGGGAGGAGGGGAAAGGAGATTGTTAGCCGCTTTGAGACTCCTTCGGGTAGCGATAAAGCAGGATATAAAATCCAAACACTTCTTCTTCTTCCAAATAAATATGCATAAGTAAATGTAGTCCTTATGGAACATGTACAGTTGGTTGACAAGCCAAAAGTGATTTAACAAGGGCTGAATCAGAGAAAGCCTTTTCCACAGTGGCCTATCTGTTCCTGGAATAATGTTTTGTACATGCAGGGGGTTTCTTTGTGTTTGTTTTTTTAAAAAAGCAATTTATTAAGTTTTTCAAATAGACACATTAAACACATTAAACAAAACAAAACATTCAACAATAAACACAACACACACAAATTTTCTCTTTTTAACATCTCTTCATCTATCTCCAATTCCCAATGCTCTGCCGAGCTTTGACTTCCCTCCCTCCCCTCATTTGGTTTTCTTATCAACTCTTATCTCGCAGTTCCTTTACTCCTTCTATTTAAAGTCATTTCGTAGGATTTATTTCAGTCCTGCAAGTGTCTTTAAACTTCTACAATTCCTCTCCATATAGTCCACACATTTACTCCAGTCTTTTTGGAACTTTGCCTCTCCCTGGTTTCGGATCCTGCTAGTCAGTCTTGCTAATTCTGCATAGTCTATCATTTTTGTCTGCCACTCTTCGATCGTCGGTAACTCCTGAGTTTTCCATTTTTTGGGCTAACAAAGTCCTTGCTGCGGTTGTCGCATACATAAACAATACTTGATCCTCTTTTACAATCTCTTTTCCTATATGACCCAATAAAAAAGCCTCCGTTTTTTTGGGAAAGGTATATTTAAAAATCTTTTTCAGTTCATTGTATATCATTTCCCAAAATCTTTTAACTTTTTCGCAAGTCCACCACATATGATAAAATTCACCATCCTTCTCTTTACATTTCCAGCATGTTTTACTACTCATCCTATACATCTTGGCTAATTTTACTGGTGTTAAATACCACCTGTTTCTTTGGGGGGTTTCTTTGAATAATATTTTCACTCCAAGTTATTTCTAGACTTCATGTAGAGTTTGAAAAATGCTATCAATGCCCCCCCCCATTCAGACTTGGGATGGCAGGGAGAAAGGGTATGCCTTGACATAGCACAGGATTTTGGAAACTTTGGAGGAGGAATGGAAAAGGAACAAGAGGCTATTCTGGCCATTTCTCCCAGTCAGCCTTCATGATCAGGGCTGGTTTCTTTGCAATTCTGCATCTTCTGTGGACTGTATATTGGGGGCATGCTGAGTCTCTCAGTAGTGCAAAAAAGCACTGTACCCCTGATTGCCTCTGTTCCCTAGAATGATGCACTTGCCAGGTTATGGTAAGACCCAATTCAGATTTGTCTCCCATTTATTCGTTATTTCTGTTACGTCTTTTGGCGCTTTCAGATGGAGAGCTGGTAGCATTCTCTTAACTGTTGCGTTCTCCTTTTATTTTGCAGCAGAGAATCTATGCTGTTTCCTGGCATGCACATTCTGTTATGTTTTGGTTACATAGCAGGCGCGAGCCTCCTCAGCCTTCTCCCAACTCCTCTTCGTGGTTACTTAATCATTTCTACAAGTTGTTCCTTCTCCACCCACCCCCCTGCCACACACACACACACACAAACACCCCACCCACCCCCGGCAGAAAACAGTAAAGGACTTAATGCAGAGTGACTTTCTCTCCGGTTGTGAATTTTCTCCGCTAAAAGAAAAGTTAATGTTCTGCCCTTTCTGAGAAACTGTAATTCCTTTCCACATTGCAGCAAGAGTAATTAAACACACACACACACACACACACACACACAGAGAGAGAGAGAGAGAGAGAGAGAGAGAGAGAGACGAAGCAACAGGAATTCTCTAATTTGGGTGTGTGTGTGTGTGAGATTAGCAGCAGTAGAAAGAGGAAGCAATTAATCAGGCAGAAACCAGCAGGAGGAGCTTGAAGAAAAATAAGGGAAAATAGCCACAATGAACAGCCACACCTGTGGAGTTTCTGCTAAGGTTCCATTCTTTTCAAATTGGATTTTCCGTGGTAGGGAAAAACAGGCAGCAGTCGCTGGTAAAACATTGGCTGATTCTACAAGGGGATGGCAATATTGTCTGAACTGCCTGTGTTGCAAGAATTCTAAGGCCTCAAATACAGAATAAATATTCATAAATGCACACATATCTAAATATATACCGGTAAATCACATGTCTGAAATAGTACAGGAGAGCAATCCTGAAGCTATTTTGACTCTCCCATTGACCTCAAAATATTCCTCTGCAGTAAGGGAGGCAAATGGGGAAAGCCTTCCCATTGTCTTTTCGCTTACAAATCCTGTCTTAAGGGCGTATTTGATTTTGTATATGAACAGGGTGAGCCTGTGACCTCGATTCAGGAACTAAAATATTAACCATCACCAAAAAATGGCCAGGCTGCCCAAGTAATGCAATCAGTGACCATTCTCAGGTATCCTGGCAGACAGGATTTCTGCTGTAGACCACCTCCTTCTGTGATGTATGTATGATGATTTTGGGGTGGTCTTTGGCTAAGGCGGTTGGGCAATGTCCAAAGCCTTTAAAGGTTCCTGCACACTTTTGTTCAGGGTCTCTCCCTCCTTGGAAGGAGGGGAGGGAAGTCTGTTGCAACAGAAAAATAAAGATCTGCCTTGCTTTCCACTGGATCCTGCCTCTATCCATTCTTCTCTGACCGATCATGGACTTAGGGGACTCAGAGTCCTATGGGGAGTTGGGCAGCAAAAGCCAAACCCCAATTTTTACATCACCTGCAAATTCAGTTGCCTCATTTGTATAGTGCCTCATTTGAAATACGGAAAGATGTTTATGTCAATTATGGTTCCCCCGCTTCTCGTTTTCCCATTTTTCAGTCATTTTTGCCCAATTCCTGCATCAGTTTGCAGTATCACAAAGATTTGCACACTCCCAGCATATGCAGTTTTGCCTCACGTAGAATCACAGAGTTGTAGACTTGGAAGGGAGAATGAGGGTCATCAAGTCCAACCCCTTGCGATGCAGGAATCTTTCACCCAAAGGGGGGGCTCAAACCCACTTGAGATTAAGAGCATCACGCTCTACCAACTGAGCTATCAATGGTGACTAACACACACACACACACACACACACACACACACACACACTTTTGCAAGCAATTTTCGAGCACATAATCCATTTTTTGTGTGTGTGCTTCTTCTTCATAGTCACATTTTGCATGCATATATTTGTTGGAGAGCTGGCTCACAAAATGCATATTGTGAAGGACAGCTGAATTACGATTCTTGTATTGGTTGTGGAGTGCAAATTAAGTAGGCCCACGTTAAAATGTAAACTGGATGGTTTTTTCCTGCAGTGGAGGAGGGGAACAGTGTATCTGTTGTCCCTCCCCCTTGCTAAACTGCATCGGAGCAAGCAGGGGGGGACAACCCCTCCACAGATGCTCTCCTCCCTTGCCGAGCACAGGAAGTCCAAATTTATTATTTCTCTCCCACCCTTAGCCGGGAAAAGCGCTTTATGTCTTTAGTGCCATTTTAAAGAACAACACAATTGCAGCCCGAATACGCAGATACGCCCGCGTGGACATGTCGTTTTACTCAAACATCTGCACTTACAGTCCTGAAAGGGTATCTTGCTGGAGGTAAGGCAAAGCTTTGGCATTAGAAATGATCTCCTGAGGAAGAGAGGAAGGCTCCATGCGCTGGAACATTGGGGCATTTTTCTGAATTCAAAACAATGATAAAAAAGGGGAGGGGGAAATAATCTCAATTCAAAATACAGATTGGTAAATAAACAACAACACAGTGTTTCTTAATGGTGAATCTAGTTTTGATAGGGAACTTCACCTCTTCGGCATGCGCACCTGAAGTCGGTTGGATGTGTGTATCTTACAACTAAGTGAGCGAGAGCGCGGGTGGCACTGTGGTCTAATACCACCGAGCCTCTTGGGCTTGCCGATCAGAAGGTCGGCGGTTCGAATCCCCATGACGGGGTGAGCTCCCATTGCTCTGTCCCAGCTCCTGCCAACCTAGCAGTTCAAAAGCACACCAGTGCAAGTAGATAAATGGGTACCACTGCAGGGGAAAGGAGGGGGGAACTGCTAGAGTTTCTCCCAATCTGATCTGGTCCTTTAAGATGAGCTGCACTGGGGGGATTTCTAAGCCTTTGCTTATAAAACAAATCATGCATTCTCCATTGCTCATGAACTACAGTGAGGCTGTAAGCGTGGTTTATATGGGGTGGAGTGGGATGTCACAATCGATGGCATTCATTTCAGGGAATGCACCCCCCAGGGATGGAGGCATTAATGTGACATATGCTATGGCTTGTTCCTTCTGGAATCCAGTATGGGATACACAGTTGACCCCTTCTGTGTTGCCCCCTGCCCGTTTATTCCTAGGGCCACCATTGCCTTGTAAATTGCCTGAAAGGGAGGCTAGCTGGGAACCATACATAAGTCAAGATGAGCTCCTTGGAGAAACAGCAGAAAACAAGCCTAACAGATAAGGCAATCAAGAAAAACCAAATATGGGAATGCATCAATAGGTTGGAAGTCATTTGTTAACTCCTGCACAAATAACCCCCAGCTCCCCATGTTGATATTTCTCGTGCAAGTATCATTTCCATAAGCTTTCAACCCTCAATGCAGTAGGATTGCTGTTACTTGCTGCAGTGGATCTGTACCTGTTCTTCCAGTTGCTGCCTTTGTTTTTTAGCTTTACTCTGCTTATAATAGTCCATTATCATCATGGCTGCATAGATTTTTCCAATTGTCAGGTCCGTAGCTGGAAGTAAAAGGCAGAGTTCTATGTTAACAGAAATGACGCTCTTCAGGTGCAATAGCAGGTGCGTAGGAAGTTGGATCAGGGGCATGTCAATCAGTGCATGGCTTTGAAGCAACCGCACAAGTTCACAAAGGAACACCCTTTGCTCTGTGAATCTTGAGGTGCCATTGGCTATCTGCTTGAGGCACCTCCTGAAAAATGTGTCTTTCTGCTCAGGCCTAATTTTTCATGCTATGCTAAAAATGAATTAAAAAGTGTGCAGAATACTTCTCTTGCAGGTGTGTGTGTGTGTGTGTGTGTGTGTGTGAGAGAGAGAGAGAGAGAGAGAGAGAGAGAGAGAGAGAGAGAGAGAGAGAGAGAGAGAGAGAGAGAGAATTGCTCCAAATGTTGGCTACTTGGAGGTGAGACTTAGCAGGAAAATACTTCAGAATTTCATCCTCATGTTTATGCCTGGGACCTAAAGATGGAGGATAGATGGTCACAGTGCTTTTTTTTCAAAAAAAATAAATGTTTAGGGGTGCTCTCATTTTCCTACTCATATTGAAATACTGCCTCTTAATGAGGCCAAACTTAAATTAGCAAAATGTTTAGGGGCGTGTGTACCCCTGCGTACCCCCAGAAAAAAGCACTCAGCGGTCATATAAAATATCTGCAAAGTAAATGGCCAGGAATCAGGAGGTAAATGTGATTGTTTATATCCCTTTCCTTTTTCACCCTTTGGCAACCAAGCATATCTATCTATGCCTCCATCCATCCTTCCAACCATCTACAGTTTCTTTCTTCTTCCAGTCTTCCCCACCCCAGTCCTGTCATCGCATAGGGACCTGGCAGCCGCAATGCCTAAACAATAACTCACTTTTGGGCATAGGCACCAACAGGTCCAGCATCTTCTGTGAGAGGTGAGGCCAGATGGTCAAAATCTCTTTCTGGAGCTCGGAGTCCAGCTGCTGCCAGTCTGCACCACCTAGGGGAAAGCAGGTCAAAATGAAATTGAATAAACTGCTCAGAGAAATGCCAGGCAACAGCACACATTACTGATCAGATCTGCACCCCACTCTTTCCCAAAGAAACTCAGGTGGATGTGCAGTGGGTGGGGGGGAGTGTGTCTTATTTTTTTATCCTGACAACAGCAGTGAAATATGTGAGGCTGAGAGCACGTGACTTGCCCAAAGGCCACAAAGTCAGCTTCATGACTGTACAATGATTCAAACACCAGAATACCTCATCCAAATGTAGACCTCTGGTCCACTATATCAGTGTTTCCCAACCTTGTGCCTCCAGATGTTTTTGGACTACAGTTCCCATCATTCCTGACCACTGGTCTTGCTAGCTAGGGATGATGGGAGTTGTAGTCCAAAAACATCTGGAGGCACAAGGTTGGGAAACACTGCACTATATCACAGTGCCTCAGCAGGAAGAAATACAGAACTACAGTGGTACCTCGGTTTATGAACACAATTGGTTCTGGAAGTCTGTTCATAAACTTGAAGCTTTCATAAACTGAAGCGAACTTTCCCATTGAAAGTAATGGAAAATGGATTAATCTGTTCCAGACGGTCCGCGGAGTACTTAAACTGAAGTGTTCATAAACTGAAGCAAACTTTCCCATTGAAGGTAATGGAAAGTGGATTAATCTGTTCCAGACGGTCCGCGGAGTATTCAACCTGAAGCGTACTTAACCCAAAGCATGGGTGTAATTGGTTCCGGAAGTCTGTTCATAAACTGAAGCGTTCATAAACTGAAGCGAACTTTCCCATCGAAAGTAATGGAAAGGGAATTAATCCGTTCCAGATGGGTCCGTGGCGTTCGTAAACCGAAAATTCCTAAACCGAGGTGTTCATAAGCCGAGGTTCCACTGTGCCGAGAAGGGAAGAGTTCAATAGAGAACTGAATGCAAACATCAACAGAGGCCCATCATTGCCCTGGGGCAACCATATATATTTAATCTAGAGCTTCTGCTGTCAACACTGGGCCTTGGAGGCACTCAGAAGCAGCATTGCTGATTTCGGGTACCTCCAAAGCTCAGAGCCTCAAAGACAAGACTCCTCCCTTCTCTTGATGAAGAGGAGGGTGGAGAGCCAGCCCAAGACATGTTGCTTCTTGAGGTACAACAGCAAATGTCCCACTCCGCAAGATAAGGTACCCAGTGTTGGCCAAGTTGTTTTGGCACAAGAAGCAGAAAATCTCAGAAGCACCTCTCCCTGCAACAACAACACATTAAATAGCTAAAAAATGTATTATCCTTGAATGACACCCCAAAGCAGATGTCTCACTCGGCCCTCATGGTCCTGGGAGAGATACACCCACAGATTCTAACTGGGTACCAAGGTCAGCCACAATGAATGGACTCCTGGCATCAAGGTTTGGCACAGTTACCAATTTTCCTCCCATTGTGAGACTGTGGGCACAAGGACATGGTAACTTGTCTTCATTTAGCAACGGTCTGGCAAGTTTAGCTCTGCAGGGGTCAGGTTCCTGCATCTCTGCCAAAACTAATTTCCACCTCCCAACCTGGAGGGCAGAAATGCCCCCCCCCCATTAGATCCTTTCACATACAGAAAAGCTTCGGAAAGCTACAAGAGGTATCAAAACCAACAGTTCTTTCAGAGTTGCAAGTAAAATTCAAATGGTTGGGAATTAAGACACATTGGTGTCAATAATGCAGGAAATCTACTTCCCCCCCTACATAAGTCCTACATACAACTTTCGAAATTATCTTATTATACTCACTGCCAGTCCTTCATTTAAGTTACCAGGCCTACTTCAACCCACGCAAGCCTTCTGTTAATCCCAAAAACTGATCCTGGTGGCTCCATTCAGATTCTGAATCCTAAAGCCATCCCACACAGACCTGCCGTCACCAGCCTCCCGCTTTCAGTGTCAGTAGTTTTTAGGTCAGATTAAGAATGGAAAAGTTGTGAAGCCCTGGGAGAAGCTAAGCAAAAGCTTTGCGGATATCCCTAAACAACATGTGAAGACAGACAGGAAGTGACCAGCCAACAGGCATCTTTCACAGCTGTAACAGAAAAAGGGTCAGTGTGTTCCTAATTTATGCTGAATATCTGAAGAACTGATTTATTGGTAGTTGCCCCAGGGCTGAAAAAAAAAGTAGGTACAGTGGAACCTCGGTTTACAAATTTTCGGTTTACGAACGCCGCATACCCATCTGGAACAGATTAATTCACTTTCCATTACTTTCAATGGGAAAGTTCGCTTCAGTTTATGAACGCTTCAGTTTATCGACAGACTTCCGGAACCAATTACACCCATGCCTCAGGTTAAGTACGCTTCAGGTTGAGTACTCCGCGGACCCGTCTGGAACGGATTAATCCACTTTCCATTACTTTCAATGGGAAAGTTTGCTTCAGTTTATGAACGCTTCAGTTTAAGTACTCCACGGACTGTCTGGAACAGATTAATCCCCTTTCCATTGCTTTCAATGGGAAAGTTCGCTTCAGTTTATGAATGCTTCAGTTTATGAACAGACTTCCGGAACCAATTGTGTTCATAAACCGAGGTACCACTGTATGTCACAGGGGCAGGGAATATACTTTGCTGCTCTTAAAATGGGTGTGTACATACCACATATTTAATGGTCATAAATAATCCTGGGAACTGCAGTTTGTTAAGGATGCTCGGAACTGTAGCTCAGTGGTGGGCAAACTACAGTTCCCACGATTCTTTGAGGGAGGTTGTGTGCTTTAAAGGTACAGTGTGTACACGGCCTTTATATTCACCCAGCCATTTCAGGAGTGTGTGGGATATGGAGTAGACTGCCAAAACAGCTCCTTTTCTGCAGGCAGGATTCTCAGGAGTTCGATGATTGGCAAGATTCCCAACCACTGGCCCCCTTTGGCTGTTCCATCTCAGCCTCCGGCCCCCGCTGCTTTACCTTTAGCAATCTTAATGTCCAAAGCTGTTCGAATGAGAGCCATCAAGGTGGAGCTGAAATGGACTGTGTTGTCCTCGGCCACTGGCATATTCATCAGGACCAGCCTCTGCACAAAAGAGTTGGGGGGGGAAGCGGGGGGGGCGGGGGAAGCAGGCAGAAAACAATATCGAAAAACGTATCAGGGAGACACGAGAAAAAGGGGCTTTGAATGCATCAAGTAGGATAGCCAAAAAGGAGGGCAAGGACCGCCCCCTCCATCCCCCCCCCAGCTGGTATCACATTGTGTCCCCCCCCCCTCATCAAGCCTACATGACGTTTTACTGACTTTGAGCAAGAAATAGGACTTTGCAAGGAGAGACAGCCCCAGGGGATCTGTATCTCCATTTTTCAGAGCCATTTTGTCTCCTGCCCCCTCCCCCGTTGTTTTTTTTTTTTTTTTGAATCTTGCATCCCAGGATACAAGCTCAGGCCTCTCTGTGATAAACTTGCTACCCAGCTACATCCTGGCGCCCCCTTTTTGAGTTTGCGTTTAATTGATTTAAGAAGAAAGATTATGCTCGGCAGCACATGATTGCCCATGCAATGGCTTGGACTCATCTCGAGTCTGAAGCGGGAGGAGAGCGAGCGCGGGTGCAAATGCAGAAAAACTGATGACCAGGGCAGGAGTGGGCAGGTCATGCTCCATTTACCCCCAGGAGGGGAAAGTGAAATGGCCAAATCCACTTCCCAGAGTGTACATACTGTGCTCCTTCTGCCTCACCTACAGTATTCACCCAACCTCGTTCTGATCCTTTGGGAGCCACCATCGACCCAAAATCATTAGGTGAAATTCAGGCTCAAAAGTAGTAAACATGCTTCCATTTGTGTAATATGTTGTCCCCCCCCCCCCCTTGTGTGCTTCTAGAAACAGGTGAGTGTGTGTGCAAGTAAGCACTGCCGTGAACAGAAGCTGTCCTTTGCTAAAATCCTGGATACTGCCACAGACTGGCGAACCTGAATGGCGAAAGGATATGTTTTCAGCAGTCCTCTCTCGCACAATCTGAACTCAAAGGTGTCTAAGTCCTGAAGCTTTGGCTGCAACCCTGTCACAGAATGCACACAGGATGCCAGGATTTCCAGAATGGTGCATTCTCTCGCCAGACCATGGCCTCCAAGAACCTGGTCTGCAAATTCCTTCTGTTACTAACAAGGATTGAAGGACTGCTTCTCAGTGCAGCCAACCACAGCACTCTAAACATCACAGAACCCTCCCTGGCTCAGCTTCAGAGGAGGGTGTTTCTTGCCACCTAGGCTGCATGAGTGAACCATGCAATTGTTAAGTCATAAGCTCCACTGAAGACATTTCAGCTTGGTGAATATTTCATGCTCCTTCTACAGCCTTCAGCCTTCCTTCCTTGTATTTCCATTAGTCAACACAGATTGAGTGGCACGTTTTTAGAGTGCTCGCCTATAATCTTTACAGTTAGTTTTCCAACACAAGGGAACTGAATATATTCCATTCAGGACTGCAAAAGATGGCATATTTTATTGAGCTAGCTGGTTATCATAGAATGGGAGAGTTGGAAGGGCCATGTTCTGGAAGGTTTCAGTTTTCAACTCTATCGGGCAGATAGTTGCTGCCTTGTCAGACATCTTTGGGAGAGGAACAGGTTAAGGAGTAAAAACTGCAGAAATCTGGAGTGGAGTCCCTAAGACAGTTCGGTGACACCTTGTGCGCCTCCTTCTCACAACTCTTGCAACCCAGCTAGTGTCAAATGTACCCTGTTTCTCCGAAAATAAGACATAGCCATAAAATAAGCCATAGCAGGATTTTTAAGCATTCAAGGAATATAAGCCACACCCCGGAAATAAGCCATAGTGATAGGCAGTTTAACCTTGTAGGTGGGTGGGTTAAACTGTACCAAACTTAATTAAAAAATAAGACATCCTCTGAAAATAAGCCATAGTGTTTTGTTTTGTTTTTGAGGAAAAATAAATATAAGATGGTGTCTTATTTTTGGAGAAACACGGTATTGCTCTGCTTTCCAGGCTTGTACCCTAGAGAGGTCACTTCAGTGCTGCTAATGCAGAATAATAATAATAATAATAATAATAATAATAATAATAATAATAATAATAATAATTTATTATGTGTACCCTGCCCATCTGGCTGGGATTCCCCAGCCACACTGGGCGGCTTCCAGCAGAATATTAAATTACAATGATTCATCAAATATTAAAAGCTTCCCTAAACAGGGCTGCCCTCAGATGTCTTCTAAAAGTCTGGTAGTTGTTTTTTTTTCCTTTGACATCTGATGGGAGGGCGTTCCACAGGGCAGGTGCCACTACCGAGAAGGCCCTCTACCTGGTTCCCTGTAACCTCACTTCTTGCAGTGAGGGAACCACCAAAAGGCCCTCGGCGCTGGACCTCAGTGTCCGGGCAGAACGATGGGGGTGGAGACGCTCCTTCCGGTATACTGGGCCGAAACTGTTTAGGGCTTTAAAGGTCGGCACCAACACTTTGAATTGTGCTCGGAAACATACTGGGAAACGAGACAGGAGGCAGCAGTGACAAGTTACCGGTCTCTGCAGCCACAGCAGGCGCTGTGATTCTCTTGCAGTTTGACTTCACCCCTGGAGGCGCACTCCATTGTCACTTGAGACAGATGGATGCCAAGAACTATGCAAGACTACTCACCAGAGGTGGGGAATCTGTGGCTCTCCAGATGTTGTGGGACTACAGTTCCCATCATCCCTGTTCATTGGTCAAGCTAGCTGGGGCTTATTGGAAGAAATCTGGAAGGCTGCAGGTTCTCACCTTCTTGCTATGCATGTACATTCAGAATTAAGTCCCAATGAGCTTGACAGGACTTATTCCTATGCAAGCATGCTGAGGATCACAGCCCTAAATTGCTTAACGAACATTGCATAACCAGAACTTCTTCTAATATAATGAACCATCTTGCTGCAAGCTGACTTATTTTCAGAGAGTTAACATAAATGCCTCATAAATGTCCTGAAAAACACATCTACCCATCAGACGTCAGAAGGTGTTCTAAGCAGGTACAGATGAAACGACTGAGCAGTGTCCTTCCTTGCTCGGAGAATTTCTGCTCATGTACACCTGCATGCATATAAAACACCTTCTGACACCTGTTAAACAAGAGATGTTGGAGGAGTGTGGCAGAAGTGGACCTACCTAGACCTGTGACCTCTTCCACATGGTTTTTAATACAGAGAAGGATTTGTGTGAACCTTTTACAAAGTCAGACCCTCTGGCCCATTAACCCAGTAACATCATAGCTGCCAAGTCTCCAGTATTCCCCGGGAAATCCCCGTTTTTCCAGCTGTTCCTAGCTGAAAAAAACGGATTTTTTGGTTTTTCCCCGGTTTATTCTGGCACGACGGCCATTTTGGAACTGGGCAGAGCAGCATCAAAAGTCACTTCTGAGCATGCTCCGCCCAGTTCCAAAATGGCGGCAGGGCTACTTCCGGTCTGCTACTTCCGCCCAGTCCCTTATTTCTCTGACAGCAACTTGGCAGGTATGAGTAACATCCACTCTGTATGGCAGTGGGTTTCTACAATCTCAAAACGCAAGGTGCTTTGAACCGGAGGGGGCAGATGGAACTCTGCATACAAAACATTTGCTCTACCGCTAATCTAAAGCCTCTCATCCTTTATTGTGAATCTCTCTGTTCTTTGGAACCAACAGCATAACTAGCTAAAAATTACCATATTTTCCCGTCTATAAGATGCCCCCAAGTATAAGACTATTTTGGGGGAGTCAGATTTAAGAAAATGGGGGGAGATGTATCCATGAATAAGACACCCCCTAATTTTTTACATAATTTTTTAGGGGAAAAACCTAGTCATATACACGGAAAAATACGGTATTTGCAAGAGCTTGATTCTAGAGATTCCTCCTCCATTATATTACAGTAACTACATTTTTGTCTCTAGGAGTTATACTGTGTGTCTCCTACACTGAAAAGGGGTCACCTTAGATTTCAGGCTCACTTTAGTTACACTGACATTGCATAGATTCCTCTCCTATCACAGCCATGCTTCCGTTGCAGAGTATCGCACCTTGTGTGGCAGGTAAGTATTTCGTAGTGTGCAAGCAGATCAGTACTTAATGGTTTGTGAGCGTTCGATACCCATCAAAAACCCAATCGTCCTTCCTTTCCCCCCCCCCATACTGTCAGCCACCCGCACTCCCGTCCCATGCTAATGCGCCCCCCCATTTCTCGCTGACCAGTAGCCCATAAAGGAAAGAAGGGTTTGTTCTACCTTATAAGCAACTTTGGAGGGACATCTCTTCCCGAGGCCTAGTGGTGGGGACATGAGAGTCAGCATTTCATACATCTCAGTGTAATGGATGCGGCCACTGGTCATGGAGGGGAAAGAGGACAACGGGAAGGGGAGGGAGATGCAGAGGGACGGAAGAAGGAAAAGGCATTCCCAGAGACCCCAAAAATGCCCCCAAACAAAACAGAATACAGGGAACAGAAGAGAGAAAAGAACAGACAAAACAGGAAAAGAACAGGAAACCCATTAATCAATGCAAACCATACATGACAGCCTGCGCTGATGTGGATTTATATTGCCCCTCGCACAGACCCAAGAATGGCACCGGTGCGTTTTGCCAGCCTTCCCCATACACATTGGCTGACGTTTGTTTCTGACGGCCGGTTTTCCCTTGCAGGTGCCGTGCCATTGCCCCACCTCATTCCCAGGGCTGTGTGCAAGTGGTATATAAATCAAGGTACACAACACTCCAACAAGGGGTTATTCAGGATATGGTGGTGCAGACTTCAGAGAATGAGCAGGACCTGAGCTGTCGGCAGAGCCCCGGCGCCTGCTTTCTTCCCCACCAAGTCCTGCCCTGAGATTCACGTTGTGGCATAACCCGTGGCTGAAGCGGCATGTACTCTGGCGGTGCCTATGCAACCGGAAAGCATCATCTTGCATAGGAGGGTTAGTGAACCAGGCTCAAAGGAATGTGTTCTTTCGCTTCCATCCAGCCCTGGGGATGGAGAACTTTCCCACCATGCACTGGTGCAAAGGCATGCTAAGTGGCTAAGAAAAGAAAAGCGGGAAGAAAATTCTACATGCCATGCTCTTCCCGCCCCCGGTTCCTTCTCACATGCGGCTTCACATTTCACCTGGTCAGAGTTTAAAGAGTCTTGGCAGAGGCAGCTGTTTTGGACTTCTGAGGTTCAGGGTTCGTTTGTGCTCCCCGTATTCTAAAGTAACCGTAACGGACACTCCCTGGCTATCTGAATAAGTGTGTGTGCACATGAAAGCTTATACCAAGAACAAACTTAGTTGGTCTCTAAGGTGCTACTGGACAATTGTTTCTTATTTTTTTATATATTTTGACTGCGTCAGACCAACACGGCTACCTACCTGAATCTACTCCCTGGCTAGTACTCCCTGTTTCGTAACTTTCTCATTGCAGCGTCTCATCAGCCTATGCATAAGAGTTTCATGGAGAACAGCTACGTGGACTTAGAATCCAGTAGAAAAGGCACAGCAATTGACTTGGGGGCTTTGTTTGGAATATTTAAGCTCCTCCTCACAATTCCAGGGAAAAAGTGACACATGCCCTGGGCTAGTTGTTGTTGTTCAATGTCTCTATAAACGACTCGGATGAAGGAATTGAGAAGACGCTCAACAAATTTGCGGATGACACCGCAAATGGGAGGTGCATCTAATACTGCAGAAGACAGAATTGGGACACAATATGTACTCAACAGATTGAAGGACTGAGCCCAGCCTAACAACAGGGACAAATGTAAGGTTCTACATTTAGGCAGGAAGACCCAATTGCACAGATATAAGATGAGGGACACCTAGCTTGCCAGTAGTGCATGTGAAAAGGATCTAGGGGTCTTAGTAGCTTCACATGAGGCAACAGTGTGATGCAGCAGCAAAAAAGGCTAATGCTATTCTAGGTTGTATCAACAGAAGTCTAGTGTCCAGATCAAGGGAAGTAAGAGTACCACTCTATTCTGCCTTGGTCAGACCACACCTGGAGTACTGTGTTCAGTTCTGGGCACCATAATTTAAGAAGGATATTGTGCAGAGGAAGGCAACCAAGTTGATCAAGGGTCTATAAACCAAGCCTTATACAGAACGGTTGAGGCAGTTCAGTATGTATTTTTCCAGGAGACTGAGAGAAGATGTGATAGCCGTCTTCAAATATCCAAGCGGCTGCCACATGGAAGATGGAGCAAGCTTGTTTTCTCCTGCTCTGGAGGGTAGGACCTGAACCAATGGCTTCAAGTTACAAGAAAGGAGTTTCTGACTAAGCGTCAGGAAGAACTTTCTGACTGTAAAAGCTGTTTGACAGTAGAACAGACTCCCTTGGAAGGTGGTAGACCCTCCTTCCATGGATGGTCGGATGGCCATCTGTCATGGATGCTTTAGTTGATATTCTTGCATTGCAGAGGTTGGACTAGATGACCCCTCAGGGTACCTTGAAACTCTACAATGCTGTGGTTCTATGGTTCTAAGTATGGGGATCAGTGGTGAAGAAGAATAAAGACCACTTCTCCATATTCTCATCATGGATGCTCTTACTAGCTTGCAGATGAGAGACAGACAGACAGAAAAAGAAAGAATGATACAGGAGAAAACTATCCCAAGGTGCTTAGAAAGGGCTTCTCAAAGTGGAAGGCTAGGCTTTTCTCCTTTATTCCCAGAAAGAGACATTGGGAACTTTTGCTACTGGACACTTGCCTCCTACTTCCTAAGTCAGGTCTTTGAACTTGTTCCAAAGGCCTTCCTTTTTATCTTTGAACTAAACAAATATGAGCACATTAAGAGCTACATCTACATTAACTGTATTATTTGTAGAGGTCATTTGTTGTCGTTTAGTCGTGTCCAACTCTTCATGACCCCATGGACCAGAGCACGCCAGGCACTCCTGTCTTCTTCATGGACCAGAGCATGCCAGGCACTCCTGCCTCCCGCAGTTTGGTCAGACTCATGTTCGTAGCTTCGAGAACACTGTCCAACCATCTCGTCCTCTGTCGTCCCCTTCTCCTAGTGCCCTCAATCTTTCCCAACATCAGGGTCTTTTTCAGGGAGTCTTCTCTTCTCATGAGGTGGCCAAAGTATTGGAGCCTCAGCTTCAGGATCTGTCCTTCCAGTGAGCACTCAGGGCTGATTTCCTTCAAAATGGATAGGTTTGATCTTCTTGCAGTCCATGGGACTCTGAAGTCTCTTAATTTCTTGTTTTCTTGTTTTTTGTTTGTCTTGTACTTGATAACTTGTATGCTGTTCTCTCAGTTTCCTCATATTGTCCACTTTCCCACTTTCTTTTAAACATGGGCCCTTTATTTATGATGTCTAGGCTGTCCTTCTGGTGGCTTGTCATCATGAAAACAGTTTTTACGGGAACTTCTGCATTCGAGGGGGGCTTGGCTTCTTGATGTTTTTATCCAAGGACAGGCCTTGAAATTCTCTCCCTCCCTAAAAACTGCTAGTTTCAAAGTAAGACAGATACTTTCAAATCTTGATTTACTTCTCCCTCCCCCAGATATTAGGTCTGTAGCCCTGAGAGAAACATTTCAAACTGGGAATTATATATAATTTTGTGGTGAGCAATGAACTAAATCATAGCCCTGAGACCTTGCAGTAAAATCTTGTGAGAAACAGAAGGACAGGACATTGTGGAGACTGAGATGGCAAACGGGCGTGGAACAAGTGAATTTGAAAACTAAGGGCAATTGGATTTTCATGACTGTAGAAAAACGGCAAGTATTTGGATGAAAGCCTTTTCCTTCCAAAATGGTAGAAAAGCCAAATTCCAGTGAAAATCTGGCCAAGCCTTGATCCTGTAGACAGTAAATGCTACACAGGTACAGTGGTGCCTCACTTTACGAATGCCTCGCACAACGAAAAACTCGCTAGACGAAAGAGTTTTGCGTTGCGCGAAGCATTCGTAAGACGACAAAATTTTCTATGATCGCCGCTTCATCTTACGAAGCGCGGCCATAGAAAGCGGCAAAGGAAGATCAGCTGTCAGCAAGTGCATGGGAGATGGAATGTTCTTTCATAGAAAAATAATATTCCTTCCACATAGAAAATTAGATATTGGGGGCAAGGGTTCTTCTAGATTAGCCTTTTATCTGACATGCTAGTTTTCTTTATTGAGCGGGGTTTTAAAACTTTTTGGCTGAGGAGTAGTCAGCTGTGTGAGCTCTTAGGGCACAGCAGATGCCACCGAGAGCTCGGCATAAATCAGGATGTTGAGTCGGGCAAACTGAATAGCACTGCTAGGAGATACATCGTGAACCCCAACGGCATTACTCTGGAGGGTGGGAACCAGTGCAAGATTCGATAACCAGAGCTCCCATGCCTAAAAGTGTGAAACCTTCACAACCAAGTCTCTGGTGACGCCATCTTTCTCCCCATGTCTTACTCGCTTTGCTTTTTGTCCCTCAACCCCTTGCTTCTCATTTTCTTCTGCATTTTTTTGTAGCCGCACTGGTTAAAGAGCAATACCCAAAAGATAAAAGATGTGCTGCCAGAGAGGCCTCTGATCCGAGAGCCAAAGGTTGTGCTTTCTGGGTATATTATCCGTGCGCAGGAAACACAACCCAGAAAAGAAAAGAAAAGAAAAGAAAAAGGAAGGAAAACCTTTAGAGGACCAGAATGAATTTGCAACTTGGGCGGACAAACCCTGTTATGTACTGAGCTGAATCCTAGAACAATAGGATTCAGAATCAGCAGTCTGATTGGTCCGCAGGAGTTACCCAATCCAACTCCAGGTGGAAGTGAATCCGCAACCTGATTGGCCTGCAGGAGCAGCCAATCAGGCGGCTGGCAGAAGTGAATCTGCAACCTGATTGGCCTGTAGGAGCAGCCAATCAGGCTGCAGGCAGAAGTCAATCCACAACCTGATTGGCCCACAGGTGTAGCCCTGAAGTAGCCAATCACGCAAGGCCCATTGTGTAGGTAATGTATATAAGCAGATGGTTTTGGGAAAAGACCCATTCTTCTCATCTTCTCCTTGATGACTACGAGCTGAATAAAGAGCATGAAATTCACTCTCGTCTCTGAGTATATTTCATCCCCCCATCCCTTCCTGGCCCCAACAGCTGCTGGTTCTGAAAGGGTGTGGATCTCTTTAAACTCAGGTTAAAGCAATGCCAGGGTTCCCTGATGAGGTGCAGTGGTGGCAGAGCAGGGGGTGGGGAAGGAGGGGTTTAACAGGATGTTCCTATTGCCGGGTTGTGGCTGGGGGTTGGGAGGGCAAACCTTGTACGCCACCCTGTAGGGGCAGTTCTCTCCCAGGCCCAGAGGAGGCGAGATCACCCGTACTAATGTGTACATATCCTTATACAGGATCCTGCCACTGGAAAGGAAGCACAGGTGCGTTAATAGGGCTGCTCAGGAAATGGGCAAGAGGGTACAAGTGCGTAACTAACGGATGGCACCAGAGGTGTGCAACTTTTCCCCTTCCGTCTCCAGCTCGGAAAAAAGCTCTGAGCGGCCTGCGGAAAAGATAGCTACTGCTCTCACTGGGAAGGTTCGTTCTACAGTGTTGGGTCCCATCCCATTTGTCAACAAAGTGAGTACGAAAGGGTCAAAGTTGTCTCGATCTGAGGCTGAGAAAAGATGCAGCAGTCTGCCGTTAATTAGCAGATCTTAGCCCGCATTCAGACCCTTATCCATGGATAAGCCAGAAGAGTTTTGCAAAGCTGGTTATTTAAATAAAGTCAACACACTTTATTATTATTATTATTATTATTATTATTATTATTATTATTATTATTAAAACAACAACTTTCTGGAGGTGCTAAATTGGTTTCGTTCCCATTTCCCAAAAGCGGAAAGTTCTGTGAGGAAACGTCAATGAGTTGCTCAGAGTTGCACCGTGAGAAATATGAGACCGAATCCAAGCTTGCAGTCCAACGCAGCTAGACAGTATTGTGCAGTAACGGAACAATCTAATGGCGCCCCATAATTCCTGACAAGGATCCACAGATCAAAATTATCAGAACGTAGCAAATCTATTTAATGGTGGGGGATGAGGCCACTGCAGGCCAAATCACTGGCCCAATAAAAAGCTTTTTTGAGATGTGCAAGGAGGAGATCCCTACCCTTTCCACGCTTCATAGTGAAAGCTGACTTTAATCTTTTCATTCTCTTCCCATTCCTTCAACAGTTTTTCTAACTGGCAAACAACCCATTTGCTTCTCCGAGGAGAACTATAGGAGAGGTGTGAATAAGTTCACAATGGAGCTCCTATTTAATCCTGTTTCCCCACTTTGGCCTGTTTCTCACCGAGGTGATAAATCTGTGCCCTGATTCTCCCGTGAAAAATTGCCCATACAAATATATCTGTATATGACTAGACAGAAAGCCAGAATATCAGGAAGAAAACTAGGCTACAGAGCCATTCTCACTGATATGCTAGTTTTCTATGCAGAGATACATTTTGTGGATGCGGGGACAGAGTCAAGGGACATGTTACAGCCCAAAGGCAATTGTATCACCCCAGAGAGAACCAAATTTCCAGCCACGGGTTGCAGAATTGGCCTATCGTGGCTTGCGAGGTGCAGAACCTGTGGTCTCAGCTCCCATCAGCCCCTGCCAATGTAGACAATGGTCAGGGAGGATGGAAATTTGGCTGCAGGCCCCTCAGCCCTGTTTGTTGTTTCTTAAAATTACCACTTTAGTTCAGAAACACAATCGTCACATTGTTTTTTTAAAAAATTATGATTATGCAAACACGTGCCAAAAAAGAAGGGTGATATGCAATAATCCTGATTTTTCCAAGCAATGCTAACTTTCAAAAAGACAGTCTTAGCAAAGTGCAAGACTGCTAGGGCAATAGAAGTAGGAAATTCAGAGTCTGATGAGGCAAGGTAAGAAAAGGTAAACCATTTTTTAAATTTACACCCCAATTACCGTACCCCTCCCCCAAGAAAAAGCCAATTATTACTTCCCCTTTTGTCTAAACCCTAACTAAGCCTATCAACTCCTTAATTGTTCAAGAAAAGAACTTTGACTTTCCTGCTCAAAATGAGCTTGCGCCATGAAAAGAACAGTCTGATGCTACTAAAAGCAGATACAGAGTTCGGAAGAGTAAATATGCTTGCCTGTGGGACCTTAAATACCAATGTTTAATTCCTAACTTTTCACAAGCTATTTCAGGAGTGGGGAACAGAATAAAGCTGCTCAGCTAGGTCCTGAGCGCCCCCAGGAAAGCCCTTCTGAGACTGGCGCTCTCAAGCCGAGCAGATCCCTGCCCAAAGTGGGGCTTGCAGTTGGCGCCAATTGTAGCCATTAAGGTAAGTTGGCGCCAATTGTAGCCATTGAATTGAGTGCAAAAACAAGGAAAAACAAAAATTGAGTCAAGAAGTTGTAAGAACTTATGGTAGTAAAATCTGACATTGCAAGTTCACTTTATTTTAGATAGCTTGTAAGTTTTCATGGCACTTTGTAAGTAGTTGTCTTATTCACACAAACTTGATAAATGGTGAAAAATTGTTTTTGAACAAGAATATTAATTGTGTGAATTGTATTAATATTAATTGTGTGAATAATTGCCGCCTATGTGCTGTACGGGTTGCACAATCATTATTAACGGCACAGGTTGGGTCTGCAGCTGCTACCAATCAGCTACTATGATGTCATCTATGAAATCACATATGATGTCACGTGTGGGACAGGTGGGTGTGGCTTAAGATCCTTGCCACACCTGATTTAGGCATATGGACTGGAGGTTCCCTGTGGCTGTGCTATTTGATAAGTCGGCTCTTGCCAATGAGTACCCAATGCCACAATATTTGTTCACTTACTTATTTAAAAACATTTTTTGACTGGTCTAAAAATATGCCTGTCCAAATTGCCTATGCAAAGTGCTTTCCATTACTGAAATATTCTGCTTTTTTTTATAAAAAAAAACCCACCACAAGTTTTAAGACATGCATTTTTTGGTACACATCTTAATTCAAAATGCACATTTTTATATCCCTTTGAGTCTAAAATACAATTTTTGGCACTTTCTTGAGACTAAATATTTGGAGAAGTGCAAAAACCATAGGATAGCTGCATTCCAATTCATGAATTAGTTCAGGAAATGTAAATCGGGTTAGTTTACTTTTAAAGGTGGGCTCAAGCATCCTTCATTGTGTGTGATGGGTTTTGCTGGTATTTACCACTTCAGGCTGATGGTAAGGGAATGTGTGTTTGAATGATCCTCCATAATAATAATAATATAGCTACATACACAAATGTAGCATATTAAGGCAACAGTTCCTGATATTCCAGATTTCTATGTGCAGAAATCTTTGATATATAGGAACATTTAAAAGATACAACCTCCAATGTGTATGGCAAAATGGAGTAGCCTAATGAGAGCTACAGTGCTGAGAAATTTTCCTGATTGTGTGTCTCAGCTCTGATTTCAAAGCTGATAATCAACATCAACTGCTCTTTACAAACCATATTCTGTGTTACATTCAAGGCTTGACATCATTGCAAAGGAATATAGAACTATGGCTGAAAAAATACAAAAGGTCACACACCGTATCAGGATAACAGCAAACTAGCTGAATTCAGGTAAAACGATAAAGTGAGGTTTCAGGTAGGCAAAGGCAGATTCATGGCAATTAGGGAGATTCCAGAATTGCAAGGGCTCCAGAGAGCGGCCATCGCTTTTCTAGAGCTGTAAACATTCACACTGATTTTAAAAGGATAGGAAAGTTGGGGAATTTTACCACATGTGGTGGGAGTGCGATAGGATCAAAACATTTTGGGAATCAGTGTACAATGAGCTAAAAAAATATATTGAGATATACTTTTCCAAAAAAAAAGCCAGAGGCCTTTTTATTGGGGTTATTAGATAAAGAAATCTCAAAAGTAGACCAAAGATTCTTTATGTACGCCACTGTGGCTGCTAGAATATTAATTGCCCAGAAATGGAAAACACAGGAGATCCCTTCTATAACAGAGTGGCAAACAAATGTACTAGACTATATGGAAATGGCCAAATTAACCCATAGAGTCCGGGATCAGGACGATGAGAAATTTCGGATAGAGTGGAGTAAATTTATTGATTACACTAAGGACAATTACAAGGGAATGAAATTGCTAGCGGTAATGACATAACTCCTATATTGTTGAGATTGTAATTAATGTAGATAATACAAGAGAGGATTGAAATAATTTACCATTTGGTGGGAGGAGGGAAGTCACAATGTATTGGATTTGTGTTGTATAGTTGTATCATTGTATCGTTGTATAATTGAATAAAAATGTACTGGTCAAAAAAAAAAAAAGGATTGGAATCTCAGGATGGTCCAAAGCCAGTTATTGGAGAAAGATCAACATAAAAAGGCTTTCAAGTTCTCTGATGGGAAATCTAAGATCTCAAAAGCTTACTTGTAGTGGCAAACAAATGTCAATGCCATTTCAGGCTCAGCACTATCCTACTGGAACACTGGGGTCAGGCAAGTATGTTCAAACACCCATGGGAGACATTCTAGAAAACAATATTTTCTGAAGCACGCCTGAAACTTTTTTGGGGGGTGATGGGGGGGGAGTAGTGAAGACCACCAGCCAGAGGGTGGCCACTCAGATGTGGAAGTAGTGTGTGCAAGGAGTTGTTTGCAACCTCCATGCTGCAGACAAAAAAAGATGCCACAATAAAAGCAAAAACACACACACACACAAACGATCTTAAACACACCAGAGCTCTGATCACACCACGGCTCATCCTCAGTGTGCTTAGGATAGGATATTTGTTTGCCATTCACATCAGGCATGTTTGCTACAAGAAACATGGGTGCATCTCTGGCAGACCCAACTGCTTCCTGAAATGGGGAACTGCTCTTTATTCACGGGATTCGCAGAGGCAGCTCACAAAACCATTATTATAGGACTCACTAAAATGCAGAAAACCCTGACCTTAGAAAATATTAATAGATAAAACCAGAGCTTTAACCCTTAATTCAAACCAGCTCAAACTCCGCATTGTTTGGGTAAGCAAAACGTCTTCCAATGCCACTTCTATGGGGCTTCTCATAGGCACATTTGGAGTCTGAAGGGTTAATTCCCTTCCATTCTGTTTGTCTTGGGGATCATTTCTAAACAGATTTTACAGAGGGCTTAAAAACGGGGTGTGCCTACATACCACGCAGCTCTGTCATACTCTGCCCAAATCCGGACAAATTCGTCAAGGTGATGCGGTCCCAAGATGGAGGAATCTCGAGTCAGGTATTCAAAATTGTCCATGATGACAGCCACAAAGAGATTGAGCATCTTAAACAGGGAGGAAACAAGAATGTGTAACAAGGAGAGTCTGGAGAGAAATGGGCGCAGTTCACATTTCAATGCAAGCCTACCTAATTTATAAGTCCCCAAACAATATGCGGCCATCCTTTGAAATTCATACTTCAATGTAGGCTACAACCACGGCTAGGACTTTATTAGCCCAAAAATGGAAACTACAAGAGATACTGGCAATTGAGGAGTGGCAGACGGAAATAATTGACTATGCAGAGTTGCCAACGTTGACCTGCGGGATCCAAAACCAGGGAGAGACAAAGTTCCAAAAGGAATGGAGTAAATTTGTGGACTATATGGAGAAGAACTGTAGAAGTTTAAAGACACTTGCAGGACTGAAATAAACCCTACGAATTGGTTTTAACTAGATAGACTAAAAGGAACTGCAAGATAAGAGTGGGAAAGAAAACCAAATGATGGGAGGGAGGGAAGTCACAGCTCGGCAGAGCAAAATGAACTGAGATGGGTGAATATAAGATGAAATGTAAAAAAAAATATGTTTTTTGTTTGGGTTTGTTTATCTGGAAAATTTAATAAAAATTATCTTTAAAAAAATGAAATTCATATTCCATAATTTATTTTGTGATGCAGTTCTCCAACCAATTCACACATTTGGGGGAACATGTGGTTAAATTCCATATATTAGTGAAAACGACATAGAGAAAGGTATGTTATTAGGGGAAATCGCTTGCAAAAAGCCTGTGTGTGCATCAGGCAAAGTTGCAAACAAACATGTGTCTGTTGGGAGAAATGTGCACTAGGATCCTGACCTATTTTCACGAGACCTTTAAAAAACACACTGCAAACCTATGTGGAAATATTGCAATCCGAGTTTTAAGTTTGGAAAGATGAGAAACTGAGAGAAACCAAAATTGAAGCGGAGACAGAAGAGAGCAGAGGGGAAAGTAAATAGATGGAGAAAAAGAAAAGAAAAATACTGCCAAGCTGGTTCCTGCATGTGGCACAATGACAGCGAAATCCTTTCTCTCTGTTCCATGTGGAGGATCCTTCCTGATTCCATTAGGGGTAAAGGGGAAGGAAAGTGGAACTCACCAAAAAGGAGCAGAAGAAGATAAAGGAGACAAAGTATACGTATGCCAGATTGGTGCCACATCGCTCGTTCTCATTCTGCCCAGATGTTGCTGTGGTGTCCGACTCACATCCTTTACCTTCCAGGCATGAAAGCATGATCTCCTGCCATGCTTCCCCTGTGGCGCTCCTGCACGCAGAACAAACACACCTTCCAGGTTTACTGCTTCGTTCACCAAATCCCTCGCAATTACAGTAATTGCATTCTTGCATCAGAGGAAGACATAGCCACATCGGAGCAGACTGTGATTTGATTCCAGCAGTAGTTTAGAGTGAGTGTGTGTGTGTGTGTGGCAGGTGGGGGGGGGGATACTGTAGGATCTGCTGTCCCAAAAAAGCAGTGGTCCTAGTTCATGCACCATGTAGTGTCACACAAATAGGGGCATTAGTGGCAGGAAAGGAGAGTGACAATTACAGGGGTACCTCGCAAGACGAATGCCCTGCAAGACGAATTTTTCGCAAGACGAATGCGTCTTGCAGATCTGATGGTGACTCGCAAGACAAATTCGATTTGTGAAAAATTCGTCCTGCAAATCGCGGTTTCCCATAAGAATGCATTGATTTTTTTTTTCAAATAATTTTTATTCAGTTTTCAATATTAATATCTAAGAAACAGTATTTCAATTACATTTTGTATATATTACATTTCCATTCACTTTGTTCATACTTCAAAAAGAAAAAAAGAAGAAAAAAAAGGAAAAGGAAAAGGAAAAGGGAGAAAACAAACATCGGGAATCACTACACAAAAACCAGGGGGGGGGGGGAATCGCATCATTCATCTTTACACTATTTGTTTTTAAAATTTGACTTCCACCCTACCTTCACCCGTCTTTTTGAGTTCTAATTTTATACTTATGCAGTTTATCTTTCTTTACGCTTAAAGCCATAAGTCTACTATTGTCAGTCTCTTCAACCTTATTTCAGATTTCTATATTCAAGTTTCTGCCATTTCTCATGTATCCTATGAATTTATCCACTTGTCATGTTTCGTCATATGCATTGAAATTTAATTAATGCGTTCCTATGGGCAAAAAAAGAAATTTCAATGCGTTCCTATGGGAAACCGCGTATCGCAAAACGAATTTTTCGCAAATCGAATTGACTCGCGGAATGAATTAAATTCATCTTGCGAGGCACCACTGTAACCCACACAAGGACAGTCTGCACTGCTGGACCAATTAAATTACTTTATTCAGATAGTTTATGAAGATCCCATATTTGATTCCACATCCAGTGAAGCTGGTAAGTTATTTGGAAGTCTTTTATGCTGACCAGGGACCCCCAGGGTGTGGGTGGGTGTGCTCATCAATTATCAGGATGCCTTCCAAAGCTGGTGCAAATGCCATTTCAAAATAGTCAATGTAAAATTGAGCATAGGATGTCATTATGTCATTATTATCTTATTGATTTGATTACATTCAATTAGAAAGAAGAGAGGGAGGACACTTGACATAATGGATAATTAGATCCAATCGGGGGCGGAGGCGGGTTGTGCATGGGATGCTAATTATATGTAGTTGTGGTCATTCTAGCAGGATAGCTGTGTCTCCAACTTTGGCAATGAAAGGTTTTACCATGTATTGGCATTAAGGTAAAGAAATGGTAAAGGAGCCCTGGACGGTTAAGTCCAGTCAAAGGCAACTATGGGGTTGCCGTGCTCATCACGCTTTCAGGCCGAGGGAGCCGGCGTTTGTCCACAGACAGCTTTCCAGGTCATGTGGCCAGCAAGACTAAAGCGCTTCTGGCGCAATGGGACACCGTAACGGAAGCCAGAGCGCACAGAAACGCCATTTACCTTCCCGCCGGAGCGGTAACTATTTATCTACTTGCACTTTGACGTGCTTTCAAGCTGCTAGGTTGGCAGGAGCAGGGACCGAACAATGAGAGCTCACCCTGCCGTGGGGATTCAAACCGCCGACCTTCTGATCATCAAGCCCGAGAGGCTTGGTGGTTTAGACCACATCGCCACTCGAGTTAATTGGAGTCAAAAGTTAGGAAGTGACTACAGCTACAAACTCATTAAGAGATCCAAACTCTTGTAAGTCCTGCCTGTTAGTTCAGCTAGAAGAAACAGTACATATTGTCCACAAAGCCCTTTGGGGTCAAACTGTCCTTTCTAGGTAAGCTGGGCCCAAAGCGGAACTTTACCAATCCCCTCCTTAGGCTTGGCAGCAAGTAGACGGATAGTCAGTTATTTTTCAGATCAGCTTCCAAAAACTTTTTGAAATCATACCGGTAAAGGCAATGTCACATTTCAACCTAAAACATTGGAATGAATCCTTGTATGAGTGTTAAAAGTCCATTTACCTGAAAAGAAGCATCAGTGAGCCCAGAAAGCTGCGGAAATTGTTGTGACGATTAATGTGGCTTTCTTCATCTAGTTTGATATTCCCAAAAACCTGAAAGCACAGAGAAATGACAATCCAGTAGAGAAGATTTGACAATGACAAATACAGCAATCTCCCAGTTGGGTTAATATGAAGTGTACAAAGTCCTGACCAACTCTTTATTTCACTTCCTCCGAAGTCCCATGGCACTAGGGCCATAGCTGCCAAGTACCCCGTTTTCCGGGAAACCCCCGTTTTTACTTACCTTTTCCCGGTGGTCCCCCGTATCACTTCATCTCCCGTTTTTCTCCGTTATTTTCTCCTGCCGGCAGCCATTTTTTTTTCCTTTCCGATTTGCCCTTCTATGGGCACCAAAAATAGCCGCCGCCGGCTTCAATAGTCACATCTACGCATGTCTGGAAGTGCATAGACATGACTTCCGGTGTCAGTGGTGGCCATTTTTGGTGCCCATAGATGGGCGGAGCGACACCGGAAGTTGCGTGACGCACTTCCTGACATGCGTACAAGCGACTTTCGAAGCCGCCGGCGGCCATTTTTGGTGCCCATAGAAAGGCAAAGCGACACCGGAAGTTACGTCAACGCAACTTCCGGTGTCACATGGCTGCCGGTCCCGGATTCTGCAGTCCGGGACTTGGAAGTTAAGACTAGGGCAAGGGAGATAATTGTAGATGGAGGAAGAGTGGTTAGTGTTTCTTTTGCAACCAGAGACATGAAAGGCAGCGTGAAAATGTTGTCACTGCTAACGGTGTGTTCACTTATGCCACTTTTGTATCGGGTTAACGGGTTTTCATAGGGTGCCAGAAACCTGCAAAGTCTCTTTGACCTGCAGCAAGCATGGGGCAATGGAAATATGCATTAATTCCATGGAAAGGAAAGCCTCTCATAAACTGTTTTCCGTGCAAAGGTGCCTCTAGGGTGGGTTTGCTCCAGATCATGCTAATTGCCAAGCGGTCCTTCACATGAAAAGTAGAGTAAATTCTATACTCCTTTTTTCCCTTTTTAAGGGGCAATCTCTCAGTTCAGCTAAATAGGGTTAAATTTATAGGAATAACAAGGTTATAGGATGATGTTAAAACTTCAAGAATTTCAACTGTGCGTAGTTTGGAATATCATCATTTTAAATGTCCTGAATGGGGTAACTGTGCCCCTGAAGGATCAGGAGCACAGCCTGGGAGTCATTTTCGTCTCACAGCTGTCCATTCTGTGTCCAGGGCAGCTGTCTATGAGCTCCATCTGGTATGCAGGCTGAGACCATACCTGCCTGCAGACTGTCTTGTCAGAGTGGTGCATGCTCTAGTTATCTCTCGCTTGGACTACTGCAACACGCTCTACGTGGGGCTACCTTTGAAGGTGACCCAGAAACTGCAACTAATCCAGAATGTGGCCATCGGACTGGTGCCTGGGAGTGGCTGCCGAGACCACATAACACCGGTCTTGAAAGACCTACATTGGCTCCCAGTACGTTTCAGTACAGCCTCGGTCCAGTATACCTGAAGGAGCGTCTCCGCCCCATCGTTCAGCCCGGACACTGAGGTCCAGCTCCGAGGGCCTTCTGGCGGTTCCCTCCCTGCGAGAAGTGAGGTTACAGGGGGGAAAGGCAGAGGGCCTTCTCATTAGTGGAACGTCCTACCAACAGATGTCAAGGAAATAAACAACTACCTTATTTTTAGAAGACATCTGAAGGCAGCCCTGTTTAGGGAAGTTTTTAATGTTTGATGTTTTATCATGTTTTTAATATTTTGTTGGGAACCGCCCAGAGTGGCTGGGGAAACCCAGCCAGATGGGCAGGGTATAAATATATTCTTATTATTATTATTGAATAAATAAATTGAGCACCTGATGGTAACTATTATTACAGCATTCATTAGCAATATATTCTGTCCTCAAATCTCATAAACAGCTTCTAGCTCCTTTACCCGCCAAACGCAGAGTCTTGGGTCTTTCAGATGGGGCCTTACCTGCATCCCAATGATGGCATAAATGAAGAAGAGCATTGCAATCAGGAGACAGACATAGGGGAGGGCCTGAAAGATGCAAACAATGAAAGGTTCTGTTGTATTAAATGCACAGCATTTATTTAAAGTATTTTGTATTTTTGCCTGGACATTGAGGTGCCCAAGTTGTTTAACACCAGCATTTTTTTAAAAAAAAATCATTCAAATAATAAGCTCAAACAAACAAAAAGGCAAGCATTTTGTTTTCCTTTGAAATCTGGTGAGTTAGCTCACTTCGAGCTACAGCAAAATGGTGGCTTTTATTGTTATTATTATTTATTGCATTTATATTCCACCTTTCCTCCAAAGAACTCAAGGTGGCATATATAGTCAAACCTTGCTTTTTGAACAGCTTAGTTCTCGAATGTTTTGGCTCCCGAATGCCGTGAATCTGGAAGTGAGTGTTCCAGATGCAACATATTGGAAAAGCGGCAACTACTAACATATAAACTAGGGGGTTATACAGTATTGCAAAAGAAAGAAAGAAAAAGCTTTCTGGTCCTTTCCAGCCCTGTATGTCTCTCATTTTACATACATACCAGACATACATATTTTTATTTGTATGCTGCCTTTCCATAGCTAAAACCCATGCCCAAGGCAGCCTATAACATAAATTGCATCATTACAAATCTAGCAAAACATCAAAACACACAGCCAAATATGTTTAGAGAAGATTGGAATTTTTTTATTGAATGTATGGGGTGGGATTGTGTACACTTGAAAAATGCTGGCAGCATTAAGATAAATTCAATGGTGTAAATAAATTTTGATGGATGTAATAATGGAATACTGAATGGTTTAGTTTATGTAAAATATGCAGGGACTTATGCTATGCAAAAATGAACCATGGAAAGAGAAGAATGGAAGTCATCGATCTTTTAAGGATGTTTAAATGAGTATTCTAAATTGTAAAACAGAAATTATATATATATCACAACCAAATTAAACAATTTCCACATAATAATAATAAAATCTAAAATAATGATAAAAAGGCATAAAAAACAGCAACAACCCCTCCACCCTTACAACCCCCCCCTAAACAAACCCCCCACCCAAAAGCTTAAAATATGTAGAAAAGGAGGCCTGTTGCGCATTACAGCAGGATAGCTTTGCTGCAGGACAGGCCAGGGAGAATAGGGCAAGGAGGCAACATTAGTTCAGGTGGATGTGACTAAGGATCAAGCCTTTTTGATCCATACCAAAGACAGAGGAAGACTGTGTGAGAGGCATTCTCTGCAGTTACGGGAGAGCAAAAGGAACTGCTATTCCAAGTGAATCCTGCATCCTTTTTGGACCACTTAACACAGGGCAGACAGTGAGGAGGTCTGGGCAGAATTCTTGGTCACCCCCCTGGAAATCTTTCCACAGCAAGCTTCCAGGAATGACTCAAACAACTTGAGAAAGCCGAAGAGGTTAGAGCTACAATTGCTGTATCACAACATAACATCTCATTCTCCCATGTTAATCCTGCCAGGTTGTGTGGGCTAGCTGGCATAGGAACAGGGCCGGATTTCGGTTTGATGAGGCCCTAAGCTACTGAAGGTAATGGGGCCCTTTATATGTCCAGCTGTCCTTTGTCAACAACAAATTCTCACTGGTTTTTTTGTGTTGAATATATGCTATGTGGCAATTTATGGATCTAGTAGGTATCTAAAGCCACTTGCACATGCAGAATATAGGCACCCTAGGTGGCGCTGCGGGTTAAACCACTGAGCCTAGGGCTTGCTGATCAGAAGGTCAGCGGTTCGAATCCCTGTGACGGGGTGAGCTCCCGTTGCTCGGTCCCAGCTCCTGCCAACCTAGCAGTTCGAAAGCACGTCAAAATGCAAGTAGATAAATAGGAACCGCTACAGTGGGAAGGTAAGGGACACAGGTGGCGCTGTGGGCTAAACCACAGAGCCTAGGGCTTGCTGATCAGAAGGTCGGTGGTTCGAATCCCTGCAACGGGGTGAGCTCCTGTTATTCGGTCCCAGCTCCTGCCAACCTAGCAGTTCGAAAGCACGTCAAAGTGCAAGTAGATAAATAGGGACCGCTACAGCGGGAAGGTAAACGGTGTTTCTGTGTGCTGCTCTGGTTCGCCAGAAGCGGCTTTGTCATGCTGGCCACATGACCTGGAAGCTGTACGCCGGCTCCCTCGGCCAATAATGTGAGATGAGCGCGCAACCCCAGGGTCGGTCACGACTGGACCTAATGGTCAGGGGTCACTTTACCTTTGCCTTTATACGGTATATAGAAATGAGCAAACCAGTGATATTTTAGGGAGCAGGCTAGCATACGGGGCCCATTACTTACATAACATGAGCCTACACAACACAAAACACTGTTGCTGTATGTAGGTTTTATTTTATTTGTTTTTTAACTTATATTTTGGAAATGTACGTCCAGGTTTTTTCCTTTAATTTTTTTTTTTTGGGTGGGGGAGGCCAAACGAGTGGGGCCCTAAGCTATAGCTTGTTTAGCTTATATGTAAATCGGGCACTCCATAGGAACAGCTCCTCCCCTCCCAAAACATGCGCTTAGCGGACGATGGATTCTCTGGTTTGCAGCACAGACCACCTTTTGCGCAAAAGGTGCCCTGAGAAGGTGTATGTCAAGTCTGAGTTTTTAATTCGCAAATCTTGGGAAGGAGACGAGAGGTCAGCCTTTTTTTTTTTTTACCTTGAAGGACTGCACAAAAGTCCACAGCAGAATGCGGATGGTGTAACCTTGGCGGAGCAATTTGATGAGACGGGCAGCCCGGAACAACTTCAGAAAGCTCATGTTGAAGCTGCTGGTATTGACCAGCTTTAAAATATACAGAGAGAAAGAGAGATCAAACAATTTAAACAAAAGCATCACACCTATCTCTGTGCCCTGAATTCCAATAATAATAATAATAATAATAATAACAACAACAACAACAACAACAATAACAACAACAACAATAATAATATATTATTATTTATACCATGCCCCATCTGGCCCATTCCCCAGCCACTCTCAGTCATTAAAAACTTTCCCTCAAAGGAGGGGCAATAGAAAGAAGGAGAATTTCACCTTGCTGTCCGTCAAGATAATTTCTGTAATGCTGCCAATCACGGTGATGAAATCAAAGATGTTCCAGGTGTCACGAAAATAATTCTGAGGGAAGATCGGGGGAAGAATAAACAGTGGAGTGAACATCCAAGTAACAGCAAATACAAAGAGAAGCTGAAATCAATCCCATGAACAAGGGACAGCATACATTTGTACGAGGTACATTCACTATAAGTGGTTTATATTTATCGATGGAATTCACATTCTTGGCAGGTTTGCACTCACTCTAGTTGGTGGCTGCCTTCAAGGAACAGACACCTCCTGTTCTACCTTGGACCCACATCAAAGAGGGGCATGGCACAACATTCACCCCAAACCTAAGGGTCAGAATGGATATGCCACCCATTTTTGCCAAGGCAACATAAGGAATTTTTTAAAATATGGGGGGGGGGGGAATTATTAGGATTAATAAAGAGACATGCAAAGCTTAATATCAAATATCTTTTTTGGGGGGAAGTGGGGTCCAAAACTAAAACATTGATCTACATACACTAAGAACACAGGAAAAAGAGAGAGAGAAAGAAAAGCAGGGGGAAAGAGAGAGAAATAAAGAAGAAATAGACAAGAGATTAAAGCAGGCATCCCCAAACTTCGGCCCTCCAGATGTTTTGGACTACAATTCCCATCATCCCTGACCACTGGTCCTTTTAGCTAGGGATCATGGGAGTTGTAGGCCAAAACATCTGGAGGGCCAAAGTTTGGGGATGCCTGGATTAAAGGAATATCTTAAAACAGGCTTCCTCAACCTCGGCCCTCCAGATGTTTTGAGACTACAATTCCTATCATCCCTCACCACTGGTCCTGGTAGATAGGGATCATGGGAGTTGTAGGCCAAAACATCTGGAGGGCCAAAGTTTGGGGATGCCTGGATTAAAGGAATATCTTAAAACAGGCTTCCTCAACCTCGGCCCTCCAGATGTTTTGAGACTACAATTCCTATCATCCCTCACCACTGGTCCTGGTAGATAGGGATCATGGGAGTTGTAGGCCAAAAACATCTGGAGGGCCGAGGTTGAGGAAGCCTGTCTTAAAACAAAGCTGGGATTTTTATTGAGGTCATACAGATCCTAGTTCAACACTGTCAAACCACATACATTCTCATTAACAGATTCCAGTTACTAAATGCATGTCAAATATATTGTACAATGGATCATAAACATAACTTGCTCTACAGGGGCCTTGTCAACTATATCTCTCCAGAATCTGGCATCCAGTTTGTAGGATACCCAGGGATCAAACAAGAGCCACATCTCTTGTAGCTTTCCTTCAAACTTCTGGAAACTTGGGCAAGTTGGAGAAATGATACTTAACTAACTTGATAAAAACAATTGATATGATCCAGCAGTACAGGGCATTTTTATTTGATGCAAATGAGGTTGCCCATCACCAAAAACCCAATCCCCACCCCACCCCCTACAAACTCTGTAACTCACCAGAAAGCCAAAAGCTATAATTTTCAGGACACATTCCAGTGAGAAAACCATGGTAAAAGCAATGTTCAGGTACTTCAGAGCTAGTTCATAGGTGTAGGGAGCAGAATAGTACTGCCAAGAGGGAGAGAGAAAGAGAAGGAAAAGTCATCATATCCTGGGTCCCACTTGTATTAAAACATCCACCCAATAGGTCTCCCGGCCCCTGCAAGAGTTATATTTCCCCATGCGTAATTTGGATGCAAAATTCAGTTAGCAACTAAAGAAAAACAAAACTCCACACATCTTGGAGAAACCAAGTGAAACGTCTGCACAAACAGTTCTCTGATTTGGAGTAACAATGCCTGGCTTGTACAGAACTAGTTTGTTTGAACATCCTTACCCAGTTCGGGATGCTCCACGGCTTTTCATTCACTGTGAAGTTGTATGGGACAACCATTCTGATTACAAAGTGTGGCAAGTGATAAAGGCCCGTGGAATTAATTGCCACAGGGTGCTGGTAGAACAGAAGAAAGGCTGTTGCTACACAACCTATGAGAATATAACTGATGGGGTGCGCGCTTGCGCTTGCGCATATAAATATGCGCATATGAGGGGAAGTTATGAAAACACTTGGAAGTACAATTAAAACACATCAAATGTGGTCTTATGATGTTATTGCTAAACAGATTGGCAAACAGCAAAAGCTTTAGGTGGACACTTCACATGTTGCATGGCAGCAAGCTCAGGTTCAACAAAAACTGTACACTTGATAGGGACCCATAGGAAGTGATGGCTTCCTGTATACAAGTGTTTAGGGTCCATGTTTTTGTGCTGGTCACATTTACATGCAAATTATTTAAGTTAAGGTAAAGGTAAAGGTAAAGGGGCCCCTGACCATCAGGTCCAGTCGTGTCCGACTCTGGGGTTGCGGCGCTCATCTCGCTCTATAGGCCAAGGGAGCCGGCGTTTGTCTGCAGACAGCTTCCGGGTCATGTGGCCAGCATGACAAAGCTGCTTCTGGCGAACCAGAGCAGCGCACAGAAACGCCGTTTACCTTCCCGTCAGAGTGGTCCCTATTTATCTACTTGCACTTTGATGTGCTTTCGAACTGCTAGGTGGGCAGGAGCTGGGACTGAGCAACGGGAGCTCACCCCGTTGCAGGGATTCGAACCGCCGACCTTCTGATCAGCAAGCCCTAGACTCTGTGGTTTAGACCACAGCGCCACCTGGGTCCCTAAGTTAAGTTAAGGTATGTATGCTTAAATCATTTGAGACGTCCATCCAAAATGCAGTTGTACTTTGGAAGTCGAACGGAATCCATTCCGGAAGTCCATTTGACTTCCAAAACGTTCGGAAACCAAAGCACGGCTTCTGATTGGCTGCAGAAAGCTCCTGCAGGCAATCAGAAGCCACAGAACCCACGTCAGACATTCGGGTTCCAAAAGAACGTTTGAAAACCGGAACACTCACTTCCGGGTTTCGATCGTTCGGGAGTCAAGGCGTTTGAGATCCGAGGTATGACTGTATAGGATAAAAGTGATCCTTAGTTGCATCCCCAAGTGTGGAAAAACCATTGCTTGGAGGTAGAGCATATTCTTTCTTTCTTTTTATTTAATGCATTTTTAGCCCACTCTTCAGCCAGCAAAGGCTCCCAGAGTAACTTACAAAAGATCAACAATAGGACAATTCTTGATCTTAAAGTTGCACGCAGAAGGTCCATCTTCCATCCCTGGCACTCATAGGGAGCAGGGCTGGGAAAGAACCTTTGCCCAAGACCACAGAGTGATGTGATTAGTCAGTTTAGACCAGGGGTGGGGAACCTCTGGCTCCCGAGGTGTTACTAGACTTCCCATTGCCATCATCCCCAGCTCTAATGGTCAGGGCTGATGGGAACTGTAGTCTAATGACATCTGGAAGGCACCAGGTTCCCCATCTGAGAGAAATGCTTCTCAGGTGCATTATAAGGGAGCTTCCCATCATTCATGATTCTCAATGGCTTTGTTTTATAGCCAAGGAGCTGAATCAGGAGGGAAGAGGAGGCATCTCCCAGGTGGCAACCATGCTCAAAAGTTAACTTTCCGGTTGTGCCAGATCACTGTAATTGCCAGAAGCTGGTCAAGGTTGCCCCTGGTTCCACTCACCTTCATCATTAGAACCACAGTGTTCAGCGCTATCATCGCCATAATGGTGTACTCAAACGATGGGGAGACTACAAAGTGCCAGACCCGGTACTGAAAGGTGTGCCGGTTTTGCGGCATGTAGCGGGTGAGGGGTTTGGCACTGATGGCAAAGTCAATGCACGCTCTCTGGAAGAAGAAGAAGAAGAAGAAGAAGAAGAAGAAGAAGAAGAAGAAGAAGAAGAAGAAGAAGAAGAAGAAGAAGAAGAAGAAAATAAAGACTGTCAGTTGGCATCCAAATTATTACCCCCATTGCTAATTACAGTGGTGCCTCGCTAGACGAATGCCCTGTAAGATGAATTTTTCGCTTAACAAAGAGATTTTTCGAGCGGAGGTTGCCTTGCTAGACGAATTCATTTTGTGAAAAATTCGTCCAGCAAATCGCGGTTTCCCATAGGAATGCATTGAAATTCAATTAATGCGTTCCTATGGGCAAAAAAAATGTCAATGCATTCTTATGGGATTCGCTAGACGAATTTTTCGCAAAACGAATTGACTCACAGAACGAATTAAATCCGTCTAGCGAGGCACCACTGTATTGTATTGTTGCAAACTCACAAAAGTACCCCCTTCCCAACTTATCATGAGACACTTCTAGCTTCTGGAATAGTGGGAATCCAGATGTTCAAAATGCTTTGGAAGTATCTGCCTAGCTTCCCAAGCAATAAATAACAATGCCACCCCTCTCTCACCACGAGCCTGCCCCCATTTGCGCTGTAGCATTACCTCGTTCTTCTCGAGGCTGCACTCCTCCATCATTTTGTCTCCTTGCTCCTGGAAAGTGATGATGATGAGAGCCACAAAGATGTTCACAAAGAAAAAAGGGAAGACCACAAAATACACCACATAGAAAATGGACATCTCCATGCGGTTGCTGCGGCTGGGGCCACGGTCCTCCTCAGTCACATCCACCGAATGCTGCAGAACCCTGGGAAAACACACACACACACACACACACACAGAGAGAGAGAGAGAGAGAGAGAGAGAGAGAGAGAGAGAAAGAAAGAAAGAAAGAAAGAAAGAAAGAAAGCACAAAGGGTTACATAGAATCATAAAACCGGAAGGGAGCACGAGAATCATCTATTTCAACTCCCTGCAATGCAGGAATGTTTTGCTCAACATGGGATTCGAACGCATGACCCTGAGATTAAGAGTCTCACGCTCTACTGATTAAGCGATCATCTACCCTTTGCTGATGGCTCAACCATCCTCAGAGCATTCCTAGGAGAACACTGCACAGAAATAACATGCGGCCCAGTTTAACAGCCTATCTACACATCTATTGATTTTCGAAAAATATTTATATGCCGCCGTGTAAAAAAAAACACCACACCATTGTGGTTTACAACAATAATTATAGGTCATAAAAAACATGTCAAGAATTTTTAAAACCAGAGCCCACCAACTAACCATTATGGAAAGGTGTTTCCTGAATCGCCAGCATAACCTTGTGGCTTAGAAAGGTTTTTAATAATAATAATAATAATAATAATAATAATAATAATAATAATAATATATTTATAACACGGGCTTCCTGGTTTAAAAACCGGGCTCAGGGCGGCTAACAGCAAATATAAAACATTGATTAAAATGCAACTTAAAAACAGCATAAAAACAGCATTAAAATTTTAGCTGTTTAAAGGTTGAAACAGAAGGCGCCTGTTGAATCTCTGTTTGCAGAGCATTCCACAGGACTGGGCTGGCGACACTAAAGTTAATGCTGTTGGCAGCTAAGCTGGACAGGTAGATATGGGAGACTTTTGTTTGCAAGTTCTGCAGGACGAGAGGGCAACTTGATCCAGAGTTCTGTCCCTGCTTCATTACCACAAACAAATAAATGAAAGAATTAAAGAAAGCAGCATTTAATCTCTCGACTAATTTTGCCGCTTAAACATAAATGTACCAGGCATTCCGTTATGTTTTGGACGAGTTAGGGCTAAGCTCAAACGCTTCCGCTACTAACCACACTGGAAAGGGCGAAAGGAAATACTCACTGTGGCCACCCCTCTCCGGTGGAGACAGTGAAGAGGGTAAGAAGAGCCCACATGATATTGTCGTAGTGGAATTCGTGGCGCTTCCATTTCCGGCATTTCACTTCCATCGTGTTTTTCTCGTGGTCCACATAGTGGCCTCTGTAAGGTAGAGAGAGATGGCGATTAGCCTTTCGCTGCCGCACTGTCAGGGCGAAAGATACTGTAAACAATCCTGCGATCCTTCGATGAAGCGTGGTACATAAGATTTTATAAATAATAATAATGACAATAATAATATGGGGCAATTTAATTCTTTCCTTTCCATTCCTTGAAAGGGGTGTCTTAAGTCCTGCCTCGGCCAAGTAAGAGTAAGAAAGAGGATCCCGGGGGAGCAGAAAAAGACTTTTTATGTATAGGACCACAGCTGCTTGGATGCTATTGGCCCAGAGATGGAAAGAAAATAAAGTCCCTACCAGAGAAGAAGGGCAGATCAAGTGGATGGATTATGCCGAATTGGCAAAAAATGACCAGAAGAATCAGAAATCAGGAAGACCAATAAAGAATGGGGGTGGGGGTGGGGAATATAATTTATCTTAAAAACAGTTGTAAACAGTTACAACTGTAAGCAGGACTGGAATAACACTTGTAGTTTAATGGTGAATTTTGGACATACAGTGGTACCTTGGTTTACAAACACAATTGGTTCCGGAAGTCTGTACTTAACCCGAAGCGTACTTAACCTGAAGCGAACTTTCCTATTGAAAGTAATGGAAAGTGGATTAATCCATTCCAGACGGTCCATGGAGTACTTAAACTGAAGCGTACTTAACGTGAAGTGAACTTTCCCATTGAAAGTAATGGAAAGTGGATTAATCTGTTCCAGACGGGAGTACTCAACCTGAAGCATACTTAACCCGAGGTATGAGTGTAATTGGTTCCGGAAGTCTGTACTTAACCTGAAGCGTACTTAACCTGAAGCGAACTTTCCTATTGAAAGTAATGGAAAGTGGATTAATCCGTTCCAGACAGGTCCGCGGAGTACTTAAACTGAAAATACTCAAACCGAGGCGTACTTAAACCGAGGTATGACTATAATGGAGATGTAAAAGATTTGGCTTATTATAAAAGACGCAGGAAGAAATGATTAACAATAGGACTTACAAAGGGGAGGAAGGACGTCCAGGAGATTCCTTGGAATCTTGTTTCTATGTTATATATTGGATAAAGGTAAAGGGACCCCTGACAATTAGGTCCAGTCGTGACCGACTCTGGGGTTGCGCGCTCATCTCGCATTATTGGCCGAGGGAGCCGGCGTACAGCTTCCAGGTCATGTGGCCAGCATGACAAAGCCGCTTCTGGCAAACCAGAGCAGCACATGGAAACGCCGTTTACCTTCCCGCTGTAGTGGTTCCTATTTAACTACTTGCATTTTGATGTGCTTTCGAACTGCTAGGTTGGCAGGAGCTGGGACCAAGCAACGGGAGCTCACCCCATCGCGGGGATTCGAACCGCCGACCTTCTCATCAGCAAGCCCTAGGCTCAGTGGTTTAGCCCACAGCGCCATTTTTCTTAAAAACAATTGTAAACAGTTACAACTGTAAGCAGGACTGGAATAACACTTGTAGTTTAATGGTGACTTTTGGACGTAATGGAGATGTAAAAGATTTGGCTCATTATAAAAGATGCAGGAGGAAATGATTAACAATAGGACTCACAAAGGGGAGGAGGGAAGTCCAGGAGATTCCTTGGAATCTTGTTTCTATGTTATATATTGGATATGGGGATTGTAAAACTTTGATTTGAAAAACAAATAAGCAATATAAAAAATTAAAGAGAGTGAGAGAGGGGAGAAGCAGGAAGAAGACAACCAAAGGTGGGACAATACTGTAAGTGCAGAACCCATGTTTATGTGTTGGTGGTGGCAGCCTGTGTTACAACTGGTCCTGCCCAAAGCAGGGGGGTGGATGACTCCTAGAGTAATCAGGTGTGAAACACATCACGCAGGGAGAGGAAATTCTTAAATGCTCCCCCTGGTTGCCAATCACCTCCCCACAGTCTTTTTCCCAAAGTCACTTTCACACCGCCCAGGCTTTTAGTATAGGAAGGGTGCTGAGTTGGGGGCAGAAGTGCCGATGGAAGTGAGGAGAGGACTACAGGGCGGCAGGCAGCCGATTCCAGGATGCTTCATCTTCCCTCCCCATGAGCCTCTTTCACTCCAAAAACAGACCTTCCAGCGCCCTCTGGAACTGAGGCAGGCCCAGATAGGCTGTGTCTTGCAGTGGGGTTTGCATCCAGGTGTGGTTTAGAGCAGGGAGATTACAGGTAAGACCTGGGTGTCCGTCCTTGCTCCACCACAGCAGGATTAGTGCAACCTGAAGGAAGATAAAACCGACAGATCAAGATCAAGCCTCCTGCTATAAAGAAAAATGAGGATAAGAGTCCATGCTTCTACTGGGAGTTTTGGAGGCTGTTTCCTCCAGTTATGGACCTTGGGTCATAGCATCCTAGAACTGAGGAGTTGAAAGGGATGAACTGGATGAGGAACTGGAGAAGGCCCCCGGGTTTAAATGTGCATGGGGTGAAAGGGTGAAAGAGTATTTGGAAATGATCTATAATGAATTGAAAAAAAATGTTTACAATTACTTTACCAAAAAACCCAGAGTCCTTTCTGTTGGGGATAATCCAGACTGAAATTCCCAGGTGTCAGAAAAGGTTATTTATGTATGCAACAACTGTGGGATATATTACTCATGGCAGTCAAATCACAACACTTCCTAGAGTGTCCACATTAAGGGATGTCTAGCCAGTGAGTTGAAACTTCCTGTTATCTACTGCTCTGGCTGACTTCCTCTACATGTAAATGAGATGGACATGGCTCCACCCATGTCCAGGTAAAATATAAGGACAGGGCAGCGGCCATGTTCTCTCTCTTTTGACTAAGCACTCAAACTGACCACATCTTAGTGAGAGATCCTCTCTCGGCTTCCAGCCAAGAGAGGAAAATGGAGTCTCACTCCATATGAGTAGACTCCACATGTATAATATTACTTTTTCTAAGCCAGCCTGCCTTCTGAGATTGTGCTGTTAACTCAGGATGTCTCGTGAGTAAACTCTTTCCATACTTTTAAAGAGCACTGTGTTGTGTCTTTTCTTTTAAGAGGGATAAAGGGGAATATACCAGGAGTATATGCTATTTTAGAGGCTTTAGCAAGCCTGCGCAACCGTTTCTGCTGTGTTTCGAAGGGGAATGTAAAACTGCTAAGTTTGAAGCTTGTTAACACAAGCTAGGATAGGACATATTAGACAATATTTCCTCATCCGCATTCCTGAACATTCCCACAACAACTGTGGCCCGTGTTTTGCTAGCCCAAAAATGGAAAACGAGTGAAGCCCCAACCAAAGAAGAATCGCAACTTAAGTTGACAGAATATGCACAACTTGCAGACTTGACAAATAGAATACGAGAACAAGAAGAACATACTTTTAAAGAGGATTGGATAATGTTTATTGAATATATGGAAAATAATTGTGTACAGCTGAAAACGCTGGCAGCATTAAGAAAAAATCAACCGTGTAATTAAGTTTTGATGGATGCAATAATGGAATATTGATTGGTATAGTTTTTGTAAAATATGCAGGGATTTAAGATATGTAAAATGAACCATGGAAAGAGAAGAAGGGAAGTCATTGATTAATAAGAATGAGTATTTGAAATTGTAAATACAGTGGTACCTCTACTTATGAATTTAATGCATTCCAAACGCACATTCGTAAGTCGAAAAAAATTGTAATTCGAATCCCATAGGAATGCCTTGGGAGAAAAAATTAGGAAGTCGAAGCAACCCTATCTAAAATTTGTAAGTAGAAAAAAATCCTATCTAAACCACACCCAAGATGGCGGACGGAGCTCCATTCATAAGTAGAAACATTCGTAAGTAGAGGTACCACTGTTTATGATGTCCATGGGGTGGACATCATTCTAAATATATATGATGTCCATGGGGTGGTTGGGGCGAAGTCTGGTGGCTCAGTGCAATCCATCTCAGGGGCGGGGCCAGCACCACAACCTGCCTGCCATTGGTCAAAGGGCTCACCCAGGTCGGGGGAAACCCCTTACCTCCAGCGTACCCACCGGATCCTGGGCTGATGCTGGTGCCGTCCTGCAAAGGCGCCCAACCAGAGGTAAGTGTCATTGTGTCGCGATGCATGCTAGATGCTTTGTGCTGTACTTACATGCAGTCTTTCTCTGTATCTTTTGAACTGTCCGTACAATAGAAGAATTTGCCCTTGAAGAGCTGAACGGCGATGACCGCAAAGATGAACATGAAGAGCTTGTAGACAATGAGGATGTTGAAGACGTTCTTCAGCGAAGTTACAACGCAGTCAAAGACGGCCTGAGAGGGGAGGCAAACCCAAAGCGTGCGATTTAATCATAGGGAAAAACAACCATGGACACAAATGGCCTCGTTTGTCAAAGCATTTTCTTCACCCGCATCAAGGCGAGCAGCACGTACAGAATAGAATACAATAGAATAGAATAATAATTTATTGGCCAAGTACTCATTCCAAGTACTAATTTCAAGTACTTGGAATTTTGTTTCGGCTACATTGCAATGTAAAAGTACTTTATACAAAGTGTGCAGAACACTATTTCAAGATCACCAGCGGAGTGACCTCAGAACAGGTTGAGGTGGTTATTGGTGCCTCTGGCGCCAACTCAATGGCACTAGCTGATAATGCTTGACTTTCGAACCTGCTATAAAACTGATTCAGGTCGTTTGCCATTTTTTTGACTCTCTGGAGCAGAAGAAGATGTCCTTTTATATTCAGTAATGTTCTGTAAATTCTTCCAAAGAGTAGCCGAGTCCCTGTTGACAATTGACTCTGAATCATAGGTTCGTTTTGCCACTTTAATCTCCTTCGTCAGTGCATTCCTAGTTTGGCTGTACAAAAATCTGTCTCCTTTCCTGTAAGCCTCCTTAAGTGCAAATCAAGGAAGAACAGGCCTAACCAGTGTCTCAGGCAGTGCAGAGGGTGACAGAGGCTCCTGTAAGAGCTATTTGAGCAGGTAAAGCTCCTCTCATCGCTGCAAAACAAAAGGCGTATCTTTTCACTGCAGATGTTAAACAGTCACTGCAAGGCGATCTAAGGATCTGTAGTTTTGCAAGCAGGGGTAGAGGTCTGTAACATCCTCTTCAAACGACAGTCCCCAGGATTCCGTTGGGAAGCAGACATGGCAGCTACAATGATATGTACACCAACTAAAACTTGGTAATCCAGATCTGCTTGAATTCTACCTGCCGAATCTTCCTATTCTGCACAACCATTAGTGGGATAAGATCACTGTTCTCCACTGCTCTTTGTTATGCTAGCATACCTGCGAAGTTGCTGTCAGAGAAATAAGGGACCGGGCCGGAAATAGCAGACTGGAAGTAGCGCTGCCGCCATTTTAGAACTGGGCGGAGCATGCTTAGAAGTGACTTTTGATGCTGCTTTGCCCAGTTCCAAAATGGCCACTGCGCCAGAAGTCGCACTGCAGCCATTTTGGAACTGGGCAGAGCAGCATCAAAAGTCGCTTCTGAGCATGCTCCGCCCAGTTCCAAAATGGCCGCCGCGCCAGAATAAACCAGGGGAAAACAAAAAAATCTGTTTTTTCAGCTAGGAACAGCTGGGAAAACGGGGATTTCCCGGGGAAAACAGGAGACTTGGCAGCTATATATGCTAGCAGAACAAGTGTTCTCTTAACGAAAAAGGCAGCTGGCAATGGCAGCGACTGCCCTACATTGCTCAGGGGGCATCTTGCTCTGAACAAAGGTGACTCATCTGAGGGAATATCACAAGTCAAAGCAATAATACCTTGAGTTTGGGCAACCGCTTGATGGTCTTCAAAGGCCTCAAGACTCGTAGAACACGCAGAGACTTAATAGTTTTTATGTCCCGACCTTTGTTTGACCTGTACAGTTGAGAGGAGAATAAACCCGCCCAAAACAATAAAACAAAACAAAAGGAAGAGAACAATATGAACCCCTCAAAAACACAGACTGAACTCAGTGCGATGCTGCGGCAAATTATTACTTTCTGACATGTGCACAGGTTGAAAAAACTGGATCACACTTGACCTTCTGGGTGGGGTTAGAAAACACATTAATAATATTGCACTACTCCGTGGTTTTCAACACAGAGAGCACCTTTCATGCAGATGTTCCAGTTGAGGAAGCATTGCGTGTTGCCAGAGATTCTGGAGGGGACACAACTCATGCAACGTATGGCACTGGCGAGCATTGGTGGGATTTACCCCACCGCTCGGGACATTCCCAGCAATTTTGCTGCTGCCAGTTTGGAAACTGGTATTGGTGAACAGGCTGTCATACTGGGAAGCTTGCCTGCTCCCAGCGATGCTCTCATTGCAGGATCGCTGGGTTTTGCAGAATGCTGTGTGAAAACCACGGGGCAGTGTTTAAATCACAATACAGTAGGAACAGATTTTAAAATCGAAGTTATGGAAACCATGTCCACGAGCATCAGGCAGCCTGAAACCATTAAAAAGCAAACAAACCAGGCAACAGCTTTTAGTGCTCCCTTAACGCTTGCAACGACTGCCTGTTATTGTGCGAAAAGAGCGAGAAAGCAAGGTTAAAACAGGTGACCTGCACTCCTGCTGAGTTAGGCCATCTGCCGCAAAGGCATCATGCGACCATGCTTTGGTGTCCTAAGCTCACATGCCAGGTAGGTCAGCAATTCTCTTGCTCTCTCTTTTCATCAAATGGCAGCAGGAAAAAATGTCTCTTTCCCAGCATGCATTAAAAAACAGTTCTATTGGTGTAATAATCTATAATTATAACCAGTGCTTTTTTCTTCTGGGGGAACGCATATCCCTAAATATTTTGTGAATCTGACGGGAGAAGAAACTTTTTTTTTTAAAAAAAAAAAAATTAGTTTCTTCTCTAGCACAGTGGATCGTGAGTTCCATTGCTACCACCGATGGCGGCCTCATTTCCTGTCACGGTGTTTCCCAAGTCTCAGACGGAAGCGAGCGTTTAATGTGTGAAATAGGAGTTGGAATCCAGCCTTACCTTCCAAGTCCCGGACTGCAGAATTCGGGACCGGCAGTCGTGTGACACCAGAAGTTGCATTGAAGTAACTTCCGGTGTCGCTTTGCCCTTCTATGGGCACCAAAAATGGCCTCCGCCGGCTTCGAAAGTCGCTTGTACGCGTATCAGGAAGTGCGTCGACGCAACTTCCGGTGTCGCTCCACCCATCTATGGGCACCAAAAATGGCCGCCGCCGACACCGGAAGTCACGTCTATGCACTTCCGGACATGCGTAGATGCGACTTTTGAAACCGGCGGTGGCCATTTTTGGTGCCCATAGAAGGGCAAATCGGAAAGAAAAAAAATGGCCGCCGGCAGGAGAAAATAACGGAGAAAAATGGGAGACGAAGTGATACGGGGGACCACCGGGAAAAGGTAAGTAAAATCGGGGGTTTTCCAGAGAAAACGGGGTACTTGGCAGCTATGAATCCAGCACGGTGATTGATCAGTTTCATTGTTACCACCTCCAATAATGACTTCATTTCATTTCCCGGTGTTTCCTGAGCCTCAGACGGAAGCGAGCATTTAATGTGTGAAGCAGTGTGGGATGTGGATGTGTGGTGTTTTACTGATGAAAGTCAGGAAGATGCTCATGCTCACAACCTCATGCCCATGTGGAAGTCAGTGGGAGCTGTCAGCTGTGCCATATGAGGTAATGCATGTTCTTTGTACTTTTGTCCATTTACTGTATTTATTTCCCCTGATTTGAAGTATAAAATGGTGATTTTCTTGAGTCAAAAGGAGAGTACCCCTAAACATTTTTTAAATAGCAAAAAGCACTGATTATAACACATAAATAGCCACCTCTTTCTTATATATAGTGGCATGCAAGGATAAGTAGAGGCATGTGGTTAGAGTCTTCCATGCATGAGAATGACCGAACTGAACACATTTCCAACCCAACCTACTCATGGGGTGCAGAGGGGAGGAGGACTTAAAGTTCACGGAAGGGAAGTTTCCTGCCCCTCTCTCCATACTTGCCAAGTTGCTGTCAGAGAAATAAGGGACCGGGCCAGAAATAGCAGACCAAAAGTAGCGCTGCCGCCATTTTGGAACTGGGCGGAGCATGCTCACAAGTGACTTTTGATGCCGCTTTGCCCAGTACCAAAATGGCCGCCGCGCCAGAAGTCGCACTGCAGCCATTTTGGAACTGGGCAGAGCAGCATCAAAAGTCGCTTCTGAGCATGCTCCGCCCAGTTCCAAAATGACCGTCACGCCAGAATAAACCAGGGGAAAAAAACCGTTTTTTCAGCTAGGAACAGCTGGAAAAACGGGGATTTCCCAGGGAAAACGGGAGACTTGGCAGCTATGCCTCTCTCCCCTGGCAGCTCCCCAAAAGCCTTTCTGGAGCATGTGAGAGGACTGCTGGGAAAGTGGGGCATTGTCCACAACTGGGCTTGGATCACAAGAGGGTGTTATCTTTAAGTTAGCTTAAGGGGAAATTTCCTGCCCTCTCCTCCTCCTCTTCACAGCAGCCTGCCATGCCAAATTTCCACCAGAAAGGCAAAGCCCTTTCACCATGATTTAGCAAGGGCAATACTTGCAAGGGGACAGGGATCCATTTCTAGAGGGCGCAGTTCTCGTGCCAGCGGGTGATGTGTGCATCCCTCAGAAATGGTTGCCGATCCGTAATGCCAGACCCACGCCCCACCCTTTTTCCATTATCTGAACAGCTTGATCAGTGTCGTTTCTCATCTGACTGGAGAGAGCATTACTAGGTATTTAAAAGGTTTGGGACATGAGCCCAGAGCCCCACTCCAGACAATAAATTTGGGGTCAACATTCTATACCAGGCTTCAAAGCCAAGTACTGCGGCAGCGGCAGTGGGGGCAACCCAGAAATCAAGTAAAGCTTTTGGAGAACGCAGTTATGCAGCTTCGCTTCAGACTTCGATTAAAAGCCAAGTATTTAGTATACTTTAAGCTGCATGCAGGCTTCTGGGCGATCAAATTGTTCATCAGCTCTGAGAAAGACAGAGATTTAGCAGTTAAATCTCACTGAGCCCGGCAGGCCTTACTTTAAAGGAAACAGGCACATAACTGGCCTGCATGTATGCCGAGAATGGAGAAGCAAGGCAGGAATAGAAAAACTAGTCATGCAAGCAGAGACAAGACCGCGAGCTTCAAAATCCTCCATTCAAATCTCACCGCATTCACTAAATTGTGAGCAAGTAACTGCCTACTGCAATAATAGACAGGGAAGCTGGGAAGGAGAGATGTTTCTGTCCTCTTTGAGAAAGCTGTATTCCTGAAACTGACATCTGCAACAGGTGGCAGAAGTCTATAAAACAAGGCCTGCTCATTCAAAAGAAACAGAAAATTTCCCGGGCAATATAATTGGACTTTTGGTATAGAAATATGAAAGCTTTTGAATTACACAGGACTCTATCGGGCAAGTACCACTATTTCAGGAGCATATGTAGAATTATATGAAACTTGAAAACTTGCATAATTCCAGCACTAATAGCCCAGGGGAAGATAAAAATCTTGCTTACTTGGGACTCAACTACAGAGCTGCAAATAAAACATTTTAACGGTGTTGTAAAGTGCAATACACAAATATGACACTAGATGGCGACAGTGCGTGGTGCAAAATTCAATGTATTTTTCAAAACATTTTTTAAAAGCATTTTCACAACTTTTTTTTTAAATGTGTGGAGATTCCACAACCGTGTTGACCAAAATCTAAATATATTGTAATAAATACCTTCTCCAAACTCATTCAGCTGAATTTATCTGCTAATTAATTCAATCATTCAATTTTGAGGCTAAAGCAGAGTTTTCTTCTTTTAAGAGGGTATTATTTCTGCAACGGTTGGTACGAATACCATTGTTCTCTCTATTTGAGTTCATGGAGGTGTAGATTACATCTGGTTTAAAGTCAAGATTGTGATATGCAGTGTGTTGGCAAGAAATACTATGGATCCAAAACCTCAAGCTTTTCATCTTCTGTCACCTCACTATGATGAAGCAAATCATGGGATGTGACTCATTTACAAAAAACACAAACATGTCCACAGGCATGGCAAACACATCACACACTTGGAGGGAAACAAAGACTCAGCGGAGGTGAAATAGGGCACACAGAGGAACAGATTGAGCTAGATTTGTTTGGTTAAGTTGGCAACACTGCCCAGTTTCCTCCCTCCCCATAAAGTCTGTGAATAGGGGAGGAGGGAAGAAGAAATATGAGGTGCTATCCAGTCTCTAGTGGAGGCAGGGCAGATAAACCCTGGCCCTTCCTGGCAGAGCCCACCCACATGTTCATGCCTGGGCAGCAAAGACACCGTCCACAGTCTCAATCCAAAGGAGAAGTAGCAGTTGTCGATCTTCCCCAGCTCAACTTTCCCTTGCCTTGCATGGCTTCAACTAACATTGTGACAAGCTTTGTGAGAGCTGCCCAACCCAGAAGCAAAAGAGAAGGGGGCCCAACTGAGCCCATTCCCTTCCCCATTTTTCTGTTGGTTTGAGGGGAAAAAATATAAAAGGAAGAGAATTCCTGGATGCCAAGGTCCAAGTCTGGGGAAAGTATACTTTGGTGAGAGAACCCCAGCGGAGATTTAAAATCACAGAATAGGCAGCAAAGTAAAGCATGGAAATATAGGCTGCAAAAACGTTAAGATATGCCCACCCAAGTGAGTTAGAAAAACAGAATCTTAGAGCTGGAAGGGACCCGAGGGTCATCTAGTCCAACCCCATGCAATGCAGGAATCTTGGCGAAAGCATCCATGGCAGATGGCCACCCAACCTCTGTTTAAAAACCTCCAAGGAAGGAGAGTCTACCACGTCTCGTGGGAGTCTGTTCCACTGCTGAACAGCTCTTACTGTCAGAAAGTTTTTACAAATGTTTCGTCAGAATCTCCTTTCTTGTAACTTGAAGCCATGGGTTCAAGTCCTACCTTCCAAAGCAGGAGAAAAAAAATCATGCTCCCTCCTCCAAACATGACAGCCCTTTAGATGTTTGAAGATGGCTATCATATCTCCTCTCACTCTCCTCTTTCCCAGGCTAAACATACCCAGCTCCTTCAAGCGCTCCTCATAAGGCTTAATATCCAGAACCTTGGTCATCTTGGTCACCGTCCTCTGCACACATTCCAGGTTGTCAACATCTTTCTTAAATTGTGGTGCCCACAATTGGACACAGTATTCCAGGTGTGGTCTGACCAAGGCAGAATAGAGTGGTACTCTTACTTCCCTTGATCTGGACACTCTACTTTTGTTGATGCAGCCTAGAATAGCATTGGCTCTTTTTTTGCTGCTGCTGCATCACACTGTTGACTCATGTTAAGCTTGTGGTCCACCAAGACCCCTAGATCCTTTACACATGTACTACTAGTAAGCCAGATGTCCCCCATCCTATATTTGTGCATCTGGTTTTTCCTGTCTAAGTGTAGAACCTTAGATTTGTCCCTATTGAAATTCATTCTGTTAGCCTGGGCCCAGTTCTCCAATCTGCTAAGGTCATTTTGAATTCTGATTCTGTCTTCTGCAGCATTAGCTACCCCTCCCAGTTTCGTGTCATCTGCAAATTTGATGAGCATCCCCTCAATTCCTTCATCCAATTAATTTATAAAGACATTCAAAACTTGTCCCCTTTAATAGTTCATTCCAAAGTTTCCCTCTTTCCCTAGCATAGGAAAAGACCACATGTTTGGTAAGTTTTAAAAAGGGTTTACTCGCAAACTCTCCAAAGGTCAGATTCATGCGCCTTTCCATACATCAAAAAAGTTGCACAAGCAGTAAAATGCAGCCTAGTTACAAAGTGCTAAAAGTTCCTAAACCTTTGGTATAGGAACCCGAGAAATAAGCCTGGCAGGACATTTTACTCTATGGCATTAACTCCTTCATGCATTGATGCAATAACGAACTAACAATGTTGGTTATATGAGGCTGGCAAGCCCACATTTTCCCACCTCCCACCGAGCAAGCACAGTTGTAGTTCCCTCACCCTGAGCAGGAGTGAGGGAGAGGGATTAGGGCTGAGTCAGATGAAGAACACAATAGCATGCCCAAATGGGGATACAGTAGACTCAGGGCACTCAGAAAAATCAAATATCCAGGAGAGGCAACTCCTATGCAAACCAGAGCATAATGCTGACAAATTAAAATTTAGAGAGAGAGGGAGAGAGAATTATGCAAGAGATCTGAGCTTTGTATTTTGAACTAGTTCTGAGCTAATAAAACAAAGCATATGAGGTCTGTGAAAGAACCAAGCCCTTTATCGAGTATCCTTGAAAATCTCTGAAGGATCCTGTTACAATTACACACTCTTTTTGTAAAGGAAGTACAATAACCGATCTAGCAAAAACAGACATAACCATAATGCTAACTAGCCTAACATTCATTAAAACGTGCTCCACACACTCCATGTTCAAAGCTCTTGAACGAACATTGGGTTTACATTGACTCATCCTTTCCATGACCTGCTGGACTGTGTTTGCAGATGTTATATGTTCATAATTTTCTGTTTGAGAATTTCTGGCTCTCATGACAGTCCACGTTGCAGAGGTCCCTGACCTCAACACAGGACATATGTATGTACAAGAAGATTAATACTCGTATACAAATACAAAAACAAAAAACCCTTATAAAGTAGGGTTGCAAGCTTTAATTTGTTCAATTGAGAGATTAATTACCTAAACCTTCAGTAGTTAATTGCTGGATGACATATTTAATCAGTTTGTTTTTATAACTGAGTATGTGAGTTAAAAGAACTTTTGAGGCTTTATTAGTTCTGAGTTAATATAATGAAGGCTGAAAAGTATATATTTTTTAAAAAATTATTTCCTTATTATTGCATTTATATCCTGCCCTTCTTCCATTATGGAACCCATTATGGTCATAGCTGCCAAGTCTCCCATTTTAAGCAGGAAACCCCCGGATTTTAATCCGTTTCTTGTTGTTCTCCCGAATGGAAAAAAAATCCCGGAAATGCCCTGGGTTTCCTACCTGCCAGACGCTCCATTTCGGGGGCCGCTCAGCACATGTCTGGGCACCGGAAATCGGGCAGAGCGGCACCGGAAGTCGCTTCTACGCATGTCCAGACATGTGTAGAAGCGACTTCCGGTGCCGCGCTGCTGCTGATCCCGCATTTTTCAGCGGGAGACTTGGCAGCTATGATTATGGTGTATTTGCAGTTCCTAAGCTGTGACCCATCTAGGCACTTCTCAGAGACCTGCCTGATTTCTGCAAGATAGTAGTCTCATGCCTTCAGACCATTCTCTGGTAGAAGATTCATTCTATCAACTGGGATCCAAATAACTACTTTAGGTGGATGCAATAGCTTGGGGATATCCAGGAAGATACATGTTTTTAAATCAAACATAACATTATTATAAAGGACTTGACAATCTCAAAAACTCAGTATGCATTAAATACTGTAGATCTTTAAAAAAAGAAGTTAAAATATTGGGGGGGGGACCTCAGCATTACTAAGGAGTTTGAAAAGAAGAAGAATTAGAACAGGCATCCCCAAACCTCAGCCCTCCAGATGTTTTGGACTACAATCCCCATCATCCCTGACCACTGGTCCTGCTAGCTAGGGATCATGGGAGTTGTAGGCCAAAACATCTGGAGGGCCACAGTTTGGGGATGCCTGAATTAGAACTTCAAATTCTCTTGAAGGAAGATGGATAGAACTGATAGGAAATCATCCAACCTCTTGCCACACATCACTCAGAGCTTTTCTGCTGTAAGCAGAAGGTTTCCTCTGTACGATGCCACAAGGCATCTTGGGAAGGCTGCTCTGTTTCAAAGGTGGTTTACCAGGTGGGATAGAGAACGCCCAATGGAGAGGCTCCTGGCCAAAGCTCCCTTGGGCGTGCCCACACATACTTCCCACAGTATCTTGAAAAAGGCATGCATAGTGAGTTTTAGGAAATGGGCTATATATATTTAAATGCATTGACCAACTGGGTGAAAAGGCAGGTAATGTGCAGTACAATCCTATCTGTATCCAGGCCTTTGGCCACCCTTTGAATGAGTTTGTGGGAGGTGGGTTATTGGTTTGTTTGTTTGTTTTACGATGTATTTTGCGACCTCATTTTGTGGTTTTATGCTGTGAACTGCCCTCCGATCATCGGATGAATGGCGACATACCATTTTTTATCAATAATAATAATAATAGCTATTCAGTGCAGGGCTGGATTTAGGTTTGATGAGGCCCTAAGCTAGTGAAGGTAATGGGGCCCTTTAAATGTCCAGCTGTCCTTTGTCAACAACAAATTGTCACCGTTTTTTCGTGTTGAATATATGATATGGTAATTTATGGACCTAATAGGCATCTAAAGCCATTTGCACATAACGAAATATCTATTTTATCAAAGTAATTGTTGAACTGAAATACTATTAAGAAGAAGTATATTGATAGTGAAATACAATTAAGAAGTAGTATATTTGGGGGTGGGCAAGAGAGTGGGATTTGCTAGCAGGCAAGTCTAGTGGCGCTGTGGGTTAAACCACTGAGCCTAGGGCTTGCTGATCAGAAGGTCGGCGGTTCAAATCCCTGTGACAGGGTGAGCTCCCGTTGCTTGGTCCCAGCTCCTGCTAACCTAGCAGTTCGAAAGCACGTCAAAGTGCAAGTAGATAAATAGGAACCGCTTTAGCGGGAAGGTAAACGGCGTTTCCATGTGCTGCTCTGGTTTGCCAGAAGGGGCTTTGTCATGCTGGCCACATGACCTGGAAGCTATACGCTGGCTCCCTCGGCCAATAATGCGAGATGAGCGCGCAGCCCCAGAGTCGGTCACGACTGGACCTAATGGTCAGGGGTCCCTTTACCTTTACCTTTTAAGTCTAGTTCACCAGAAGAGGCTTATTCATGCTGGCCACATGACCCAGAAGCTCTATGCCGGCTTCCTTGGCCAGTAAAGCGAGATGAGCACCGCAACCCCAGAGTCGTCTGCGACTGGACCTAATGGTCAGGGGTCCCTTTACCTTTTAAGTAGGTGCAGGATTGCAGCCTTAATCAAATAAGGTGGTCTAAACCACAGAGCCTAGGACTTGCCTATCAGAAGGTCGGCGGTTCGAATCCCCACGACAGGGTGAGCTCCCGTTGTTTGGTCCCAGCTCCTGCCCACCTAGCAGTTCGAAAGCACGTCAAAGTGCAAGTAGATAAATAGGTACCACTCTGGCGGGAAGGTAAACGGCGTATCCATGCGCTGCTCTGGTTCGCTAGAAGTGGCTTAGTCCTGCTGGCCACATGACCCAGAAGCTGTCTGTGGACAAACACTGGCTCCTTCGGCCAGTAAAGCGAGATGAGCGCCACAAACCCAGAGTCGTGTGCAACTGGACCTAAAGGTTAGGGGTACCTTTACCTTTAAGAATAGTTATGCAAATGCTTATACTGAGCAAGCACAGTGGGAAGCCAATGGCCATACTGCCTGTGCAGGTGTCGCCATTTTTGTATTATTATTTATCAGGGTCTTTTGTTCCAGAGCTTCCCTCCAGATACCCTTTCCAGCCACTCGGGGGCTGCTTCTCTACAAGCTGCTCTTCCCTAGGTAGAAGAATGTTTAAAATGATCCCGACCCCGTGGGCAGGGCCCCGTCAGAATGGCACTTTACCCTGGAATCAGCACCATGCCGGGAGGGAACTGGATTTATCGAGAGATTATTAACATTAAACTGCAGCAATATGCTCTCCCGGCGTTTTCAGTGTACTTTTAAGATTGCATTCCTGAGTGGTAACAGCTAGTTTCAGATCTAACACTGTACAATGTATAATTAGAATTATAATTAATGCTATTTTCCCCCCATTGCGCATTACACTTATCAGTGCCTGGTGTCACCCGCTGCTTTTACTGCTCAAGTGACCTCGGCATGCAAGGTTCATCTGTAACTTTTCCACAGTTTTCTTCCTCCACATTCATATTTGGCATCCTTTCCAGCATTCATCAAAGCAATTCTCACCTCCAGGTGATCCTTTAGTATGCTAAATAGAAGAGGCCTCCCTACACATCTGTTAGGGCAATTTTCTGTTTCACCACTTGTCCAGTAGTAAAAACAAAACAAAAAAACTTTACCTTACACACAGCTTGCTTTTCGGATGACAACCAGGTCCTAACTCTCCTTCCCTGCCTTCTTCCAGAACAATTTTTTCTGTAAAAAGATTTGGTTGGCCAAAGACCTTCTTCTCTAGGCACAATCATTAGGGAATTCTTCTACGCAGGGATGGGGAGAAGGTAGATTGGGATCTACTGGAAGATCTCTAGGCCCTTTGAAATGCAACGCACAACCCTTGTGGTTATGAGCAATCCTCACCTCAGCCTTAAACTGGGCTAGTTACATAATACAGTGAGATAGCCCCAGTGATATTTTTAGCCTAGCTTATAACGTCTCTTGATTGAAGTTGGTTGCAACTTCGATTGGAGAGCCTGCTATATTGATTGGTCTCGGAGGAAAGTGCAAATTTCTGCTTAGCCTCCTCTCCAGATCACACTGTGACCTGGATATGTTTTATATTATGGTCTATTTACATACTGCTTTTTGGCCTAGAGGTATAATAATAATAATAATAAAGGTAAAGGGACCCCTGACCATTAGGTCCAGTCGTGACCGACTCTGGGGTTGCGCGCTCATCTCGCATTATTGGCCGAGGGAGCCGGCGTATAGCTTCCAGGTCATGTGGCCAGCATGACAAAGCCACTTCTGGTGAACCAGAGCAGCACACGGAAACGCCGTTTACCTTCCCGCTGTAGCGGTTCCTATTTATCTACTGTACTTGCATTTTGATGTGCTTTCGAACTGCTAGGTTGACAGGAGCTGGGACCGAGCAACGGGAGCTCACCCTGTCACAGGGATTCGAACCGCTGACCTTCTGATCAGCAAGCCCTAGGCTCAGTGGTTTAACCCACAGCGCCACCTGGGTCCCGCAATAATAATAATAATAAATAGCAATAAATTATTATTTGTACCCCGCCCATCTGGCTGGGTTTCCCCAGCCACTCTGGGCGGCTTCCAACAAAGATTAAAATACATTAAAATGTCACACATTAAAAACTTCCCTAAACAGGGCTGCCTTCAGATGTTTTCTAAATGTGAGGTAGTTGTTTATCTCTTTGACATCTGATGGGAAGGCATTCCACAGGGCGGGTGCCACTCCCGAGAAGGCCCTCTGCCTGGTTCCCTGTAACTTGGCTTCTCGTAGCGAGGGAACCGTCAGAAGGCCCTCGGCACTGGACCTCAGTGTCTGGCCAGAACAATGGGGGTGGAGACGCTCCTTCAGGTATACTGGGCCAAGGCTGTTTAGGGCTTTAAAGGTCATCACCAACACTTTGAATTGTGCTCGGAAATGTACTGGGAGCCAATGTAGCATTTCAGGACCGGTGTTATATGGTCTCAGCGGGTACCCCCAGTCACCAGTATAGCTGCCACATTCTGGATTAGTTGTAGTTTCAGGGTCACCTTCAAAGGTAGCCCCACATAGAGCGCATTGCAGTAGTCCAAGCGAGAGATAACTAAAGCATGCACCACTCTGGCAAGACAGTCCGCGGGCAGGTAGGGTCTCAGCCTGTGTACCAGATGGAACATAATATTGATGCAAAAGGTAAATACTACAGAAGCACAATTGAATAAAACCAGTCAAAGCAGTAGCAAACCACTCAATGCTGGACACGGAGCAGATAAAAAGAGGTGAATCATTCTTTGGCAAGATGCCTAAAGACAGGTGGGGCAAAGTATTCCCTGCTCCATGCGAAAATGCATGAGGACTCCTGGAAATTCGCCCTGCTCTCCGGAAAAGTCCCTTTGGATTTAAAGGCACACAACTTTTAAGTGTCAGTGTGTTTTGTTGAGACTGTAATTCATCCCGGATAGCGCTTGTCTCTTTATAAGCTCCAGGACAACTTAGTCTCTGCTGCCTGTTGTGGGGTGAAACAAGGGGGCAACCCCAAACACCCATTTTAACACACTAGTTCTTCTTGCTGCAGAAGTCATAAGGGAAAGACGGACATTGAGGCAGGAGGAGCTGCTGTCCTTGTGAGCTTTCTAAAGAAACAGGTGACACCTCTGGCCAATAAGCCAGCAAACTTCCGTCGCACCCATAGAATAAAAAAACAAAACAAAAGCTTATTCAGATATGGAAACAGCTTTTCAGGAGTGCTCCTGTGTCTTTAAATTATAAAACGAGAAGCAACTATTACAAATTTCCAGTGAATTTCCAGTACAGTTTTTTTTTTTTGCAAAATTGCCTTATTGTCTAGCTTGACTCACAATGTTTCTCCGAATACTTAACCTCCCTGCAATCTCATCTCTATTCTTTATAGAAACGGAGAACAAAAACGTTCTGTCTTCTTAATGGCGGCTTTTAAACAACATCGGAAAATGAGCTACAGACTCAAAACCCAGCTCAGGTATCGGGAAGAGTGGGAAGAAGAGCAGTGTGTAATCTCTGCTCTCGATTTTGCAGAGTTCGAAACTGCCGGGGGCAGGGAGGTCTCTTCCCCTGAGTTTCAGCTCACAGAGTTACTCTGGGTTACAACTTCCAGTCGCCTCCGTTCGTTCACAAAAGGGAGCGAGATAAAAGAGAAAATAATTGCCTCCCATTTGTTTTGGACGTGTGCTGGTTTCTGTGTACGGAAATAGAGCGAGAATGACTGGCTGCGGTGTTAAATCCAATTGCCGTCTCACCCCACTGCAACAAACCAATAATTTAAAAGCTACGCATAAAACAACTGACAATTTGCTGTCCATTAACAGTACCCAAACTCTGTGGCCTGAAGCAGACACCCACTGAAGGCCTAACCATATGCTAGAGCAAAGGCGGGGAACCTCTGGCTCTCCAGCAAGCAGGGTCTAATTTAATGGCTAGGGATGGGGAGCATCTTCATTCAGCACCATCTGCAGGGCCAAAGGTTCCCCACCCCTGTGCAGGACCAATATTGGATCTCTCTATATCAGGCCCTCCAAGCGTCCCTATTTCCCAGGGATGTCCCTGATTTAGAGAAGCCATCCCGGTTTCTGATTTGATCCCAAAATATCCCACTTTTCCTTAGGATGTCCCTCTTTTCATTGGAGAAATGTTGGAGGGCATAGAGTTATCTGACTCCCAAACCCCCTTCCTGTATAGGGAAGACTTTTTTTTTTAGTATTTGATGTTTCATTATTTTTAATAAATTTTTATTGGGTTTTATAAACAAGAATAATGTTATACAAATAAGTATACAGTGGTACCTCGGTTTACAACCACAATTGGTTCCGGAAGTCTGTACTTAAACTGAAGCGTACTTAACCTGAAGCGAACTTTCCCATTGAAAGTAATGGAAAGTGGATGAATCCGTTCCAGACGGGTCCGTGGAATACTCAACCTGAAGCGTACTTAACCCGAACTATGAGTGTAATTGGTTCTGGAAGTCTGTACTTAAACTGAAGCGTACTTAACCTGAAGCGAACTTTCTCATTGAAAGTAATGGAAAGTGAATTAATCCGTTCCAGATGGGTCCACGGTGTTTATAAACCGAGGCGGTTGTAAACCGAGGTGGTTGTAAACCAAGGTATGACTGTACCTAGGTTTCTCATGTCATTTGTATATCACAAAAATAGCATGATGAATGTGGAAAAAATTATTTACAACATATGTTTCATTGTTGGTGGCCAATGTATAAGTTCTTGGTTCATGAATTGGTTTAAACCAGGGCTTGTCAAGCTGGTCCCTACCGCCCACTAGTGGGCGTTTCAGGATTCTAGGTGGACGGTAGTGGGTTCTACGGCACAAGCTGAATCCTCCTTCCATCGAGCACTGGTGGGTGGTAAGGAGATTTTACCATCAAGAAAGATGCATTAGTGGGCAGTAGGTGTAAAAAGGTTAAACAATTAGGAAGAAAAAAGAGGGGAAGAGGATGAGGGGGAATGGTGAGTGGGGTGGGGTGGTTAAGCTTCTATTCTTCTACTTAGTGTATGTGTGGGGTTTTATGTCAGCATTACTTGTATGGGTTCTCTTACTATTCACTTGTGGTATTTCCTTGATGGTGAGAGAGGTTGGGGTGGCCTAGGGTGTGGGGTCACGAAGAGTCGGACACGGCTAAACGACAAAGCAACAACAACAAGGGTGTGGTTGGTTGTCTTTGGTTGGCTGTAGTGAGATTTGTTTTGTGTGTGAGTGGGGTGTGTGTGTGTGTGTGTTTTGCATTAGGTTACCCAGATTGATTCGTATGCTGTTAGAGGATTCTTGTTGGGCTATGTATGTGGTCAAGGGTAATCTTCTTCTCTTTGTCCCCGTGTCAGTTTCAGTTTATTGGTTAGTTTTTCTAATAAGGCTGTTTCCCATACTATTGGATACCATTTGTCTATGCTTACTTCTGACATGTCTCTCCATTGTCTGGCTATGATGCTTCTGAGAGTAGGTGGGTTATGAGCTCTTTGTGATGTGAGTGGGCATAATTTCCTTGGAAGATGTTTAGTAGGGCCAGTTCTGGGGTGACTTCTAATACTTGTTTAGTTATTTTGCATATTTCTTGTACGATTGCTGTCCAGAAGAGTTGGATTTGGGGACATTCCCACCATATATGGAAGTATGTGCCTGTTTTTATGTATGTTGGAAGCTGCCCAGAGTGGCTGGGGCAACCCAGTAAGATATGTGGGGTGTAAATAGTAAAATTATCATTATGGAATGGGACGTCCCTATTTTCACTGGAGAAATGTCACAGGGTATGCCATACTGTTGACAAAAAACCGCTGTTACTTTTCAGAACTTTGGCTCTAAAATTACCAACCAGGTGGGCAAAAGCTGTCGTATTATATGCAAACACAATAACCACTCCCAATAATTACAAGAATAAGTTTTCTTCCATAAAGGCCAAAGTGCCGTTCTTGAAAGGAGTCTATCAACCAGTCTACCTTCAAGCTGATCTTTTTATCCATTGGCCATGCTAGTAAATAATGATTCAAAGATCCTTTTGCCTCTGCAGCACAGACACAAAGTCATTCCTCATCTGGTTCTTCCTTTCCCAAGCAGCTTTGAGACTAATAGTTACCCACATATCTCAGTGAAGTGGCTTTGAAAATTCTGGGTATGAAGGTTTGTGAAAAATTGCAGGAGTTGGACATTTACAAATCTTTTACAAGGACCACTTGAAGTAAGATGCTGTTACAAGGCTGATATTGGCTGAACAATTCTCCAGTGCTAATGGAAGTGTGGGTTTTGGTTTTTTGGCACAAACAAAGCTTCATATTTCATATGTGGTCCCCAGAAAGCACAAATCGAAATCAGAGCCTGCCCTAGAATGAGTTCTCTGAATGAGTCTGAATGGCAGTTACAAAGCACTTTCTGATAGCCCTGACAGGACAAAGCACTTTTTCTCAAATGAAAAAGGCGGCTATGTAAATGGATAGGAACATAACAGGCATAAGCAAACCAGGTTCTTCCATTCAAGCCATGTTTCCCTCACTCCGTACTCCCCAAAAGAGAAACAAAAAAAGTATAATTACCCCAAAGCATTCCTGTAAGGGCCAGGATGTACAGTCAAAAGCCAGATCGATAGACAGATGGAAAGAAAACAGAAAAGATCAGGAAATGGGCCATCGCCAGAGAGCAAAGGAACAAGGAGACTGTAGGAAGAAGATTGGCATCTGAGAAGAGGAGAAATCCCATCTCCCAACCTTGCTATCCTGACATTCCATTCCTTCTGCCATCCCAGAACCCCCCCTTTCCCCCCTTGCCTTGATTCCATTTGCCAACATTACAGTGGTGCCTCGCTTAACGAACGCCCTGTAAGACGAAATTTTCACTTAAAGAAAGGATTTTTCTAGCGGAGGTTGCCTCGCTAGACGAATTCGTTTTACGAAAAATTCGTCTAGCGAATCGCGGTTTCCCATAGGAATGCATTGAAATTCAATTAATGCGTTCCTATGGGCAAAAAAAAAAATTCAAAAAAATGCAATGCATTCCTATGGGATTCGCTAGACGAATTTTTCGTTATAAGAATAGACCTGTGGAACGAATTAAATTCGTCTAGCGAGGCACCCCTGTACTACCCCCCCCCCTAGAATTAAGAGCACACCTAGAAATGTGAAGAGTGAACACATCAAACATACACTTGCAAACACATGTTCCATACAGTTAGACTCATAAGGGGTGGCTGGCTGGCTGGCTGCAGCTCCCTGATCTCCAGAGCAGCTGCCTGGCAGCTAATTAGTAAAAACACAAAACACTAATCATGAGCCCTAAGGGACAGATATGCAATGGCGCTTTGTATGGAAGATGATTTTGGGCAGGCTTATGCAACCTGAATACAAGGAAGCCCAGTAAGTAACTGCCCTGATCAACCAGTGGTTCAGACTGCAGGCACTGGCAGCATGGACCAAACATAGTGTTGCTCATAATGGACAGAAAAGGGACTGGTGGGTGAGGAGGAGAATTTGGAGGAGAAACTGGGCTAAGGCAGGGCAGTCCCGAGCAGGTCGGGCGCCCTGGCGCTGAGGGGCGGAGATTGCTCCGGCGCCCCCGCCCTCGCAGGGTGCAGCATGGTTTCCGCGCGGCTTTGCCGCGCAGCACCCCACCTACCAGCCCAGCCCCCTGGCGCACCGCGCCACCAGGAGTCTAACTAGAGCTGGCCCTGGGCTCAGGGCTTCAGCACCCAGCTACTGCTTTGCTCCAAATTGCCCTTTCCTGAAACGGCTATTCTTTACAAAGCAAAGCAAAGCAACCCAAGACCCAGTGTTCTATTACATATACAGTGTAATGAAGAAATGTGTCCTCACTACAGACCCAAACTAGTTTGTTTTCACCCAAGTTATCCAAAGTGCTGTGTTTCTAGAGGGGCAGGTAGGGATCCTAATGCAGGACTCAGAGCTCTCAGAAAGCGCCATTCCTTCGGGGTTCCTCGATAGCTCAGTTGGTAGAGCACGAGACAGGGTTGTGGGTTTGAGCCCCACACTGGGCAAAAGGATTACAGGGGACCAGATGACTCCGTGGTCGCATCCGACTCTACGATTCTATGTAACGTGAAGTTTCAAGCTTCCCGTGTACATGTGCCCCGAGAAAAAGAACCGGCTGAATCAACAAAAAAGTACTTGTAGGGTTTTCAGGGCGGAGTCTTACCTGCTTGGCCAGTGAAGCCAAAATCATAAACATGTTGATATTGAATCAATGGAATATATTACCAAATTTGAAATATGTCAAAATGTAAGATTGGGCACTCTTAGATGGGATAGCTTTCTTGTGCTGTAGGGTGAATGCAGTAGCGTCTTAAGGTCATCCGGCGCCCTGGTGCAGATCCCTCGGGCGCCCCCCACTCTTTTTTTTAAAAAAAGGAAAGCTCCGCTGCAGAGCGGAACAGGGTCCTAGTACCCCTGCTCTGCTTGTTTACCTCTCTCCTCCGAGCGGTGCGGCTGATGGGCGTCCAGGAGGAGGGGAACGGAGGCCGCTGCGCAGCTCCCCCACTTGCTGGGGCGCCCCACACCACTAGGGCCAATGGGCAAGCCGCCCCTGGGTGAATTCATGAGTTGGGTTGGGTAGGGGACGGACGGATGGGTGGGTGGGTGGGTGGGTAGATGCCTGAGAGAATGGAAGGGGGTGAGGAGTTCATGACCATGGGGCCAGCTTATGTATGTCTGGCTGTTCTTTATTTCTATTGCACATGTTCTAGGGGCAAACCACAACAATCTGGGGGCAGCCTGGGTTAGCCCTTCACTTTCCAGATTGCATTTTTGGGTGTGTCATTTCCTCCCCTCCCACCTTCCTGCAATGTCCTTGCATCATTGCAAACAGCCCCCACCCCCTCACAAATAAATCTCAAGCAGGTGACAGAGGCAAAGGCATTCACTGGATTGACAGAGCATGGATACCAACCTGGGGAGTGTCTGGGCCAGAGTTTCACTGGCAGCACAGTCCTGAGCTGTGCGAGAGCTATTGGAAAGGTGACAGTCTGAACGCTAACAGGGAAAGCTCTAGAAGTGCAGGAACTTACGCCAAGGCAAAGGCCATCAAGGCTCCAACCACCACAATGAAGTCCAGGATGTTCCAGAGATCTCGGAAATAGGAGCCGTCTTGCAGGATTAATCCCTGATCTATCATCTGCGGAAAAGGTGGAAGCAACTGAGTCATAAAGCCATTGGAACGGGAAAGTGCCACTTTTGTAAACTAAATGTGCTGCTACACGACAGCTTCTGCATCTGATCAGTAAAATGGAAGAGCACATAGTCTTCGAATAATCAAAACGAACCATTTTAAAAGTCACAAAATAGCATAGTTGTCTAGCCATCAATAATGATGCAATCTCCAACAGGAGCTCGTCAGCACAGAACCACATTCTAAAGAGAAGTCACCGTTTTATTAAGCAGAAAATTACTATTGTAGCATGATGGCTTTACAATGCTATGCCCCTCTTTTGTTTTATATACCATGATTTTATTAAAGCTGCAATATTACATCTAGTCAGAAGAGTCTTTTAACATTGATTTAAACCTTGACTCGAGCAAACAGCCAGATCCACAAAATGGCGCCCATCCCAAGGGCCAGAGTGGACGTGGTCCAAGCTCCACAGGCAGCTATGTCACTGGTGCAGACGCAACACAGTAGACACAAAATGTGCAATCCTCTTGAGAGTGTAGAAAGTCAATGGTAATTTTGCTTGTAGCTTTCAACAGAAGCAATGATTGAGTAGTGCTCAGAGCCCACCCTGTCCAGAAAAACCCTGGACTGAATTGTGGCAGGGCCAAGGCCAGGTCTGAGGGGACTCCAAGTGAGGCGCTCTCTCCAGGCCCCCTAACCAGAGCCCCTCTCCTACCCAGTCCCCAAAGTGAGCATATCAGAGGTAGAGGGGGTAGAAGACAGGGGGGGCGGAGAAAGGGGTGGGTGGCAGTACCAAAGGCTGCAGCAGTGGAGCTCCAGCCACCCAGTCTTCCCTCCCTGCTGCTGAGAAGAGCTGCACAAGGCCAGTTTGCTTCATTTCTGGGCACCTACATAGTATTTGTTGAGGCACCAGAGTCAATGAATATGGTGGATTCAGCCGTCTTGTCTGCTGTGTCCCACTTCAGTGTCATGTGCTACAGAAACATACACACAAATGGGGTGCCATGTGCTACCCAGTGGCAGAGCTTCATGCTCCGGCACCGGGGCGCGGAGAGCAGGCAGGGGCGGGGCTGGCAGGCGTCCTGGGGGTGTTTAACACTGCCTGTGGGGGCATGGCAACCAGCATGGGGGTGGGGAAGCAGCCACGATGGCACCCCAACAGGATCGCGCTGCCGGGAGCGGTGCGCTCCCCCCCGCACACCTCTTCCTGCACCACTGGTGCTACCACCAGGTCTGGGTACAAGGAATCACCTGGCTGACGATATAGCCACTAGCTTCTGTGACCTTATTTTTAAAAAGGACTGGATGAATTTATTGGGGGGGGGGACATTTATCAACAGCTATGAGACGTAATAGCTAAACGGAATCTCTCCTGTTCAGAGGAAGCATGGCTCAGAACACCACTCACTGATTGGCAAAGGGAAAGGGAGACTTGCTTGCAAGCTTCCCTTTAAGCAACCAGCTGGCCAGTTTTGCAATGCAGAGGGGCCTTGAGTTTCCTTCCTCAGGCCAGTCATGTCATACAAAATACACCTTTCGATGGTGTGCCCGAGCAGGGGAAAGGGCCTTGCTTCATCACAGGGCCCTGATTTAGATAAGCCTCGGTCCCACTAAGAGCTTATGAAAACCAGAATGCCAATTTAGATTCCCAACTGCCAATCTGGTGCCTAATTTTAGAAGCTCTGCTCTGTGGGAGTGACATTTGCAACATGACAGAGATGAGCAAAAGGTTCTGCTTTAAGGAGAGAGAGAGAGAGAGAGAGAAAAGTGTGTGTGTGGGGGGGGGTGTATTCAATTTTCTCTTTCTACTCGAGAAACCATTTCACATTCTCTTCCACTGAGGCCAACGCTCATCACCCACAAAGAGGAAGTCACAGAACTTGTCACTGTAAACCGAGATCGCACCAACAACTCACACCCACAACTTCTCTTGCCATGCCTAATTTTGGCAGACTCAGCAAGTGCTGAGAAAGTGAGATTATTCTTGGATTTATTTATTTTTTACTAGAAAACTCATCGGTTTTGCCCCTTCTACTTCCTTCCCCATTCCCTCACCAGCTTGTAGAGGAATTTCATGAACTGGACTCCAGCATATCAAGGAATCAGAAGAAAAGACTTGGAGTGAGTGTGTGAGTGTGTGAGTGTGTGAGTGTGTGTGTGTGTGTGTGTGTGTTTGCATGTGGGCACAAATAGTTTGAAAGGTGACGCAGCAGCAGAAGTTCATGGGTCTTCCTCATAAGGTGGTGTCAAGCCCAGCCCACTCCTTGGCATATAAGGGAGGCCACTGCATATAAGTGTGCACTGCAGCCAATTCTTCCCTCCTGTTATAAGAATTTTAAGGTCTCAAATGTAGAATAAATATCCACAAATGCACACATATCTAAATATATAAACCATGTGTCTGAAATAGCATGGGAGAGCAATCCTGAAACCATTTTGACTCTCCCAATGACCTCAAATATTCCTCTGCAGTCAGGGAGGCAAATGGGGAAAGCCTTCCCATTGTATTTTTGCTTGCAAATCCTGTCTTAAGGGCGTATTTGTGTATGAATAGGGTGAGCCAGGGACCCAGGTGGCGCTGTGGGTTAAACCACAGAGTCTAGGGCTTGCTGATCAGAAGGTCGGCGGTTCGAATCCCTGCAACGGGGTGAGCTCCCGTTGCTCGGTCCCAGCTCCTGCCAACCTAGCAGTTCGGAAGCACATCAAAGTGCAAGTAGATAAATAGGGACCGCTCTGGCGGGAAGGTAAACGGTGTTTCCGTGCGCTGCTCTGGTTCGCCAGAAGCAGCTTTGTCATGTTGGGCACATGACCCGGAAGTTGTCTGCAGACAAACGCCGGCTCCCTCAGCCTATAGAGCGAGATGAGCGCCGCAACCCCAGAGTTGGACACGACTGGACCTGATGGTCAGGGGCCCCTTTACCTTTACCTTTAGGGTGAGCCTGTGACCTGGATTCAGGAACTAAAGTATTAACCATCACCAAAGAATGGCCAGGCTGCCCAGGTAATGCAACCAGCGACCATTATCAGGTATCCTGGCAGACAGGATTTCTGCTGTAGACCCGCCTCCTATAAGGGATGTATGGTGATTCTGGGGTGGTCTTTGGCTAAGGGGGATGGGCAATGTCCAAAGCCTTTAAAGGTTCCTGCACACTTTTGCTCAGGGTCTCTCCCTCCTTGGAAGCAGGAGAGGGAAGTCTGTTGCAACAGAAAAATAAGTATCTGCCTTGCTTTCCACTGGATCCTGCCTCCATCCATTCTTCTTTGACCAATCATGGACTTAGGGGACTCAGAGTCCCATGGGGAGTTGGGCAGCAAAAGACAAATCCCAAATTTTTACATCACCAAACCTCTTACATCTGTAGTTGTGGCCTGATTTTACCCAAACGCTAGTAGGCATGCCCTTTTATTCTTGGAATTTGAGTGGTCCAAAGGGCAGGGAGGTGGGGATGCGTTGCCACGCAAAGGAATGATGGCAAAGCACTCTGTAGGAATATCAAACCTACCATCTTTCCATTGATTTCATGATTCTTTCCCTTGTTTCTTACCTTGATAACCATCTCAAAGGTAAAGACGCCAGTGAAAACATAGTCAAAGTATCTCAGGACCTGCAAAGAGAAGAAGAGAAGTTGCAGAATATATTTCTGATGAAAACACTCACATATTTAAGAACAGTGGTACCTCGACTTACGAAGGACTCGACAACTAGTTCAGGTGATAGGGATGGGAGAATGGTCTCACCATCCCTATGTGAAGGGTATTCCGTTAAAGGAATCCAGGGACTCAACTTGGTTTGGTCAACCCCCAAGAAGGGGTTCTGCCCATGCCTGAGTCCAGGGGAGCATCTGGGCAGTGAACAGAGTCTGTTCCCGGGCTTTTCACCCACCTCAGGTGTTCACCCTTGGCTGACCTATGATGGAGCTCTGGGTCAGCGCTACCTGCAAGGGTGTACCGGTAGGCAGCTAGTCGAACCAGAGCCTATGCAACCACTCACTTTTCTGTAATCAATAAAGTTGTGGCCTAAATTCTGCCAAAAACCCAAATTAAATTTGAGTCAAATGTGTCTTTATTTAGGGGGGAGGTCTCTGAGTCTGAACACGCAAACACTACTAACATCTGTTGGCCATTACTGCTCCTTAATCATCAACAATAAATTCCTTTTTTTAAAAAAATGAAGTGGGTCACATCAAACTGAATAGTGCAGCATGAAACAACTTCTCCATTCTAAGTTCTTTCTTTTGCAATTATTCTGGATGTAGCTTTTTGCTGCCTCCAGAAGCAGAGATATATTTTTGAGAAACAGAAGGCAAGGTTGGTTTAAACAGATTCAGGCCCTCCTCCTTCTTTTGCCTCCACAGGAGATATGGGCAAACACTGTCCTATTGCATGCATATATAATCATTTTATTATAGGCAAAGCTCCTAAAATATGATGTGTCTATAAAAAATAATGCGAACGAAGAGCAGCCCTGATTCTTGCACCAAAGGAGGAATAAAATAAACGCAGGCCGGGAGTACAGCCTGTCAGTTTAATTAATAATGATTAATGATAATGATAACTCCTTGGCCCCACCCTGCCATGAAAAGCAAGTGCCCTGGGGCATTCCTGGCTCCACCTTCCTAACAGCCCCTATCAGAGGAAGCAGGAAAATGCCAGAATGGACCCAGCCTCTTTCTTCCATCATCAATATGCAGAGAAATATGAGGAATGAGGATGGGGAAGCAGCCAGCATGGGCAACAGCCAGGGATGGTGGGAGGACTTCTGGAGGACACCAGATTCTCTACTTCTGCCGTTAAGTGAAGCTGGCCAACGTGACGGAGCTAAGCGTCATCAAAGGCTGGCTTCTGCATGCCATCAAAGGGGCAGCTGCAGAAGCTGGTTTGAAAGCTGACAACCCTCATCGGCTGCCAATGCTTTATGCCTCTTTACGCCTCTTTATGCCGCGGGTGCAGAATGCTGCGGTGAGGCTCCTTACGGGGTCCCGGCCACGGGATCGCATTCATCCAGTGCTTTACCAGCTGCACTGGCTCCTGGTGGAGTACAGGATCAGGTTTAAGGTGCTGGTTTTGACCTTTAAAGCCCTATGCGGCTTGGGACCCTCGTACCTATGGGACCGCCTCTCCTGGTATGCCCCACGGAGGACCTTAAGGTCCACAAACAACAATATTCTGGAGATCCCGAGCCATAAGGTGGCTAGATTGGCCTCAACTAGGGCCAGGGCCTTTACAGTATTGGCCCCGAATTGGTGGAACACTCCCACACAGGACACCAGGGCCCTGCTGGATTTGACATCTTTCCGCAGGGCCTGCAAGACAGGGAATGTTCCGCCTGGCCTTTGGGCTGGACTTAGTCTGACCCCTGTGTTTTCCTCCCTCGTGGCTTGGATTTATGGACTACTTAAAATGAGGCTGCATTTTCATACTGTATTTTAATCTGTATTTTAATTAATTGCTTTTTTATGTTTTATTGTAATTTTATTGGTGTGAGCCGCCCTGAGCCCGGTTTTGACTGGGGAGGGCGGGGTATAAATAAAAATTTATTATTATTATTATTATTATTATTATTATTATTATTATTATTATTATGTGTCCTGCTTTTCCTTGTCCTGGGCTCTGCTGCCCGTGGCCCTCCTTAAACCCTTTGCTTCCCTTGCTGCCTCTCATCTGGTCCGCTTGCCTTTTCCCTGCCTCTTTGCCCTGAGCTTAAATTATGCCCATTGCCACCTACGCCCTGGCTTTCCCTCCGACACCCACCCACCACAGCAATCACTGCAGAGCGTTTACAAAAGCGCCACTTGGAACAGCCAAAAGCATAGCCCCCGCGCACAACATGCCTATTCTTCTAGGCCCACTTGTCACCAAGCGGAGACAAGCTATATACGGTTCTCCTTGTGACTAGGCACAGATGACCCACGGAAGTCTCTGCTTCAGGACCCAGCACTGCTATGACTGACTCCCCGATTCCGACATGAAAGCTCCAGCGCTGCAAGTATCATTTCCCCCCCTCCCAGCTAATTTGCTACGCACAATGGCTAACTAATTACCCGCCTCTGGGACCAGAGAAAACTATTCATCGGATTGGAGATGGGAAGCTGAGGCCGAGCATTAATCAGCCTCAGTGGGACAAATGCTCCTTTTCAATGTTTAAAGCACAGTAAAGTCGGAAGATGCAAACTCCTGCGGGAGTGGAAGTTAAAATAAGATGCACAGCCACCCCTCACCCCATCTTTAACTCTCAGGGTTCCCAGGTACCACTGACTTTTCTTCCTTTGCCTCTCTTCCTGTCCCTGCTCTGCTGCTTAAGACAACTTAGTTTTAGTTAAGAATTTATTCATAGAATCATAGAGTTGGAAGAGACCACAAGGGCCATCCAGTCCAACCCCCTGCCAAGCAGGAAACACCATCATATGCCTGTCAAGCCTCTGCTTAAAGACCTCCAAAGAAGGAGACTCCACCACACTCCTTGGTAGCAAATTCCACTGCCGAACAGCTCTTACTGTCAGGAAGTTCTTCATGACTTCTCCAATGTGAGGATTAAGAGTCAGAATGCAGCCCATCCTGTATACAGCCATCAAAAGGGAGCAACTACCAGGAGAAAAGCTACACCAACCAAGGAAGCCTCCTTCTAACAATAGGCTGTGGTGTGTCCTTGTTCAACCCAGTCTTCCCCTTGTTTCACCTCTGCTTTTGCCTCATTCTGTCATCCAAGGAGCAGGAGCCAAGTCTGACAACTACAAATGCCACAGCTGACACTCTTCTACTATTGGCCATTAAAAATGTGCTGCCCGGTGTTCTCTGGGCAGCTCACAAAAAAAAAATCTGTTTTTATCTCCACACTTAATCTCTGTTTTGGTCAGAGGGAACGACGACTCAAACCTCTGCTGGCTGTGGACCAAGTCCACTCCAAAAGAGTCCAGGGTGGTATTGAATTGGTGTGTAAGATCAAGATCAGCTACCTGTCCCTATAAAGCAGGGGTCAGCAAACTTTTTCAGCAGGGGGCCGGTCCACTGTCCCTCAGACCTTGTGGGGGGCTGGACTATATTTTTTTGGGGGGGGGAATGAATGAATTCCTATGCCCCACAAATAACCCAGAGTGCATTTTAAATAAAAGCACACATTCTACTCATGTAAAAACACCAGGCAGGCCCCACAAATAACCCAGGGTGCATTTTAAATAAAAGCATACATTCTTAAAATAGGGCTGCCTTTAGGTGTTTTCTAAATATCAGGTAGTTGTTTATCTCCTTGACCTCCGATGGGAGGGCGTTCCACAGGGCGGGCGCCACTACCGAGAAGGCCCTCTGCCTAGTTCCCTGTAGCTTTGCTTCTCACAGTGAGGGAACCGCCAGAAGGCCCTCGGTGCTGGATCTCAGTGTCCAGGCTAAACGATGGGGGTGGAGACGCTTCTTCAGGTACACAGGACCAAGGCCATTTAGGGCTTTAAAGGTCAGCACCAACACTTTGAATTGTGCTCAGAAACGTACTGGGAGCCAATGTAGGTCTCTTAGGACCGGTGTTATGTGGTCTCGACGGCCACTCCCAGTCACCAGTCTAGCTGCCGCATTCTGGATTAATTGCAGTTTCCGGCTCACCTTCAAAGGTAGCCCCACGTAGAGCGCATTGCAGTAGTCCAAGCGGGAGATAACTAGAGCATGCACCACTCTGTGGAGACAGTCTGCGGGCAGGTAGGGTCTCAGCCTGCGTACCAGATGGAGCTGATAGACAGCCGCCCTGGACACAGAATCGACCTGTGCCTCCATGGACAGCTGTGAGTCCAAAATGACTCCCAGGCTGTGCACCTGGTCCTTCAAGGGCACAGTTATCCCATTCAGGACCAGGGAGTCCCCCACACCCGCCCGCCCCCTGTCCCCCAAAAACAGTACTTCTGTCTTGTCAGGATTCAACCTCAATCTGTTAGTCGCCATCTCTCATGGTGGGGCAACCATTGTCAGAAAAGCAACAACGGGGTAATCACTTTATTCCTCTCCGAGTTGGTCAAGACAGGGTCCTCCGCTGCCAAGGCAATGCTGCTGGCTGCAATCACCAGAAGGATGCACATCTCAAAATAGCGCAGGTTGACGATGTAATGGCAGACTCTTCGGATTCTGTCAGGGAAAGAGCACAGAACGGTCAGTGCGATGGATGGCGAGCGATCTCTCACACACAGTTCCGATCCTTTAAAGCCCTCCCAACTTATACCAGTGCGCTTGGCATTCATAGAGCATTTCAAAGCATTTAGAGTATTTCACATGCGTTTTCTCATCGGCGCCAATTCCTGCTGAGGCAAACAGAATTAGCACCACTGCAAGAGGGAAAACATTATAGTCCCCTCCTCCCAGGGTTCGAATCAATACCTGCAACAGACTAAAAAAATATGCATTAATTTAATTGTTAATTGTGTTAATATAGTGTCCGTGGACAACCTGATGGGAGGAGCAGTCTTAGCGATAAATATACAGTGGTACCTTGGTTTTAGAACAGCTTAGTTTATGAAGAACTTGGAAACAGAACGCTGCAAACCCGGAAGTAGGTGTTCTGCTTTGTGAACTTTGCCGGGAAGCAGAACATGTTTCGCTTCCTGTCGAGTGTGTTCCATTTGTAAATTGAGTCCCCTGCTGCTAATCAGAGGCTTCCTGTTGAGTCTGTCAGCTGTTGAGTCCCGAGCACCCACACAATACAGAGCTGTTTATCTCCTTGACCTCTGATGGGAGGGTGTTCCACAGGGCGGGCGCCACTACCGAAAAGGCCCTCTGCCTGGTTCCCTGTAGCTTTGCTTCTCACAGTGAGGGAACCGCCAGAAGGCCCTCGGTGCTGGATCTCAGTGTCCGGGCTAAACAATGGGGGTGGAGACGCTCCTTCTGGAGCTGTTGTTTTTGCTATTTTTTACATTGTTGTTTGTGCGGCTTTTTCCGTTTTTTTGGGCTGTGACTTGTCCCTCGTTTTATGGGACTGACTTGTGACTGTGGCTTGTGACTTCGTTTTTGTGTGGAACCCAGTTTAGCTACTGATTGATTGATTGTGACTTCAGAAATGGATAAAAGCCCCCCGTCCAAACAGTGACTATAATCATTGCACGTAAGATTTTTTTTTTAATTTTCTTTTATCATCTACAATATTCTCTTATTTATTTATAAGTACATTGCTTATTGCTTTTCATTTTATGGCTCAATGGTCTCATTAGATAGTAAAATTCCTGTTAAATTGCTGTTTTCGGGGTTGTTTTTAAAAGTCTGGAACGGATTAATCCATTTTGCATTCCTTCCTATTGGAAAATGCGCCTTGGTTTTGGAGCAGACTTCCGGAACAGATTAAGTTTGGGAACCAAGGTACCACTGTAATTGTACCAGCTGATGAAGGAAAATTTCAGCCTGGGCCTGGTCTCCAATGCAAGCATTCCCGCAGAGGCTGGTCAGATAGCCAAGAGAGAATGACAATATGGTTTGCCGAACCTTGGTATCATTGCTGAAGTAAGGTTTGAACTAGCAAACTTCCCAGCTTCTACGGCTACGCACTACATTCTGCCAGCACTACTTAAACGCATTTCATTTGGCTCCAGTTCCAACTATATCTTTTCTTAAAGGTAAAGGTAAAGGGACCCCTGACCATTAGGTCCAGTCGTGACCGACTCTGGGGTTGCGCGCTCATCTCGCATTATTGGCCAAGGGAGCCGGCGTACAGCTTCCAGGTCATGTGGCCAGCATGACAAAGCCGCTTCTGGAGAACCAGAGCAGCACATGGAAACGCCGTTTACCTTCCCGCTATAGCGGTTCCTATTTATCTACTTGCATTTTGACGTGCTTTCGAACTGCTAGGTTGGCAGGAGCTGGGACCAAGCAACGGGAGCTCACCCCGTCACAGGGATTCGAACCGGCGACCTTCTGATCAGCAAGCCCTAGGCTCAGTGGTTTAGCCCACAGCGCCACCTAGAAGCCTGCAAACTGCACAACCAGGAATCTGGGTAAGCTGGAGCACTTGGCTTCATGTTGAATTTTGTAGGGTGGAGCTAGCTAGGTGGATCCTGCAGCGTTTTGCTTTGCAAGACCCCCCCCCCAACAGCACAAATCAGGTTGTCCAATACAGCCATGGTATCTTCCCTTTTGCTTGCCACTAATATGTTCACAAAAACAAAACAAAACCGCTTTCCGAGTGTTGTTAAAGCCTATCCCTGGGTTGCGTGTGTGCTGGACCTGCCACCTTCAGCCCTGCCACTCCTGCAAGGAGCAGAAAGACCTGAAGGGGGAGTGTAAGCATGTTTGGTTTAATACACTTACAGTCCCTCTAGCAAGAGGGATCTCTGGTCATCCTGTGTTCCCAGTTGTGTTGAGGACTGCAAGCGCGTTCAACCAAACAAATCTACAACCCCACTTCAGACCCTTCCACTCAACATGGGGAAGCTTTCGTTTCCCATGTGACTCATCGCAGGGATGATTGCAATGTCTACGTTGTCATTCTCATACCTACCAAGTTCCAGTGGGAGAAATAAGGGACCGGACCGGAAGTAGCAGACCGGAAGTAGCGCTACCGCCATTTTGGAACTGGGCGGAGCATGCTCAGAAGCAACTTTTGATGCTGCTTTGCCCAGTTCCAAAATGGCCGCCACGCCAGAAGTCACACTGCAGCCATTTTGGAACTGGGCAGAGCTGCATCAAAATTCACTTCTGAGCATGCTCCGCCCAGTTCTAAAATGGCTGCCGCGCCAGAATAAACCGGGGGGGGGGAATCGTTTTTTCAGCTGAGAACAGCTAGAAAAACGGGGGTTTCCCGGGGAATACGGGAGACTTGGCAGCTATGTGTCATTCGAACGCTCAACCTTTCCTCGGGGGAATGCATGGTGATGTCACATTTTATCAACGCGACAACCTTGTAAGGCAGGCTAAGCAGAGAGAAGGGAACACAATCACAGCAACTTTGGCAGCTGAGATTGGCAGCTTCTGTTCCACCGATTTCAGTAGGGTTGAATCCAATTAAAATGCAAACATTTCATTTCATTTAGTTCAGAGGTTAGGCTGGAAAGTGAATTTGCTTTCACACAAATCATTGCTCTTCTACTGTGAGCTACAGGTAGATCTGAAGCCATTTTGCCCACTATCGGGAACATTCACTTTTGCTCTGTATTAGGTTCTGTCCACACCAGAAGGTGTAACGCTGAGGCCATCTGAAGCTCAGCACACATTCACTAGGTGCCCTTTGCTCCGAGTGCCATTTCATGACCACATTTATTTTATTTTAACCAGTCTTTTAGTGCTAAAACATCGTTGCTGATTTTGTTTTGTTTTTAATGAAAGAGAGGTATAGTGCTACAACACCATAAGGTTATAATGTTAAGTTTTGTAGTATGGTGTAACAGTGGTATAACACCGTAATATCACAATGCTTTTAATAAAAAAAAAAACAATTTAAAAGATCAGTTGTCCAATGGGTGGAGGTGTTCTATATTATTCACAGAAGGGAATAGAGGAAGCTGCTATGGATATAGCCTTGTATAACCAAAATGCTCAGCTCTAATTAAGGCATAAAAGGGTTAAGACCATAGAGCAAGCTGTCCTGCTAGGCTTTGCTAGTTCACACCCTGACACCTTGGGAAGAAGGGCGATTCCTTTCCTTTCATTATACGAACCCGACCCATAAGGGGTCCACTGAGTCCTGTACTGTCTACTTTGACTGGCAGCAACTAACCCGTGGTCTCTCTTGGGCCTTTCATATCACCCACAACCTGACCCTTTTAACGGGAGATGTCAGCCATGGGACCTTAGGCTTCCTGCCTGCTGCATGTGCTCTATCTACCTTTCAAAATAGCATCCATTCTGGAACTTGGCCGTAACACTGGAATATGACAGAAACAATGCTGGATTATTATTATTTGGGGGGGGGGGGCAGGACAATGACATTTTGCACACCAAGGTGATTCAAACTTAGATCTCCCACCTAGATAACAAACCAGCTCACTGTTCCCATTTCACTCACAAAAGTCTCATAGGCCACTCAGCCGATGATGGGTCTTGGAACTTTCTGTGGGGAAACCTTACATAGCTGCCAAGTCTCGCGTTTTCCCCGGGAAATCCCCATTTTTCCAGCTGTTCCTAGCTGAAAAAACAGATTTTTTTGTTTTTTCCCGGTTTATTCTGGCACGGCGGCCATTTTGGAACTGGGTGGAGCATGCTCAGAAGCTACTTATGATGCTGCTCTGCCCAGTTCCAAAATGGCTGCAGTGTGACTTCTGGCGCGGTGGCCATTTTGAAACTGGGCAAAGCAGCATCAAAAGTCACTTCTGAGCATGCTCGGCCCAGTTCCAAATGGCGGCAGCGCTACTTCTGGTCTGCTATTTCCGGTCCGGTCCCTTATTTCTCTGACAGCAACTTGGCAGGTATGGAAACCTACCCAAATCAACTTGTTTCCTGCAGAACCCTGGCATGTTGCAAAGGGTTCCCAGGAGTGTTTGAAAGCAATCTTGAAAACCAACATATTATGCAGTTCAAGCAGAAAAGCTAAGGCGGTGTATCTCACGGGTTTGTGGTGCTGAAGATAAACATCGAGCTGTGAGGCACCATGGGTTTGCCCGTTGCAGATTTCTTCTTTTTCTGCTTCTTCTGCTTCTTCTTCTTCTCTGCCTCTGCTTCCTCCTCTTCCTTTGTCTCTGCCTCCTTCAAAGGGCTGGCTTCTCCATCTGTCTTGTTGCTAACTAGAAAGTTGAACAAGGCCTATTACTGCTGTGACTGGGGGGAAATGCATTTGACACCAAGCCTGAAGGGAGTTCGTAGACTGGATGTGTTACTTACCTTATAGTCCCAGAGTTTGGGAATAATAATAATAATAATAATAATAATAATAATAATAATAATACCCCGCCCTCCCCAGCCAAGACCGGGCTTGAATACACTTAAAGATGCAATCATAGCAAAAATGACTGTTTGCAGAAACTCACAGCAAATAATGGATGCCGAGTCCTGTTAGCAGGACTGTATCTGTTGTGGGCTAAAAATATTTTTATGTGTTAGGAGGGGCTAGGCTGGATACCGAGACCCAGGGCCAATGCGCTAATAAAGGCAAACTAGGCCACTGCCTAGAGCGCTGAAATTGCAGGGCCGTCCCTAGGCTCGGGCTGGGGGGTGCCAGGGCACCTGGCGAGCAGAGGCACTGTGGGGAGGAGGACGCGGGAGGCGATCCTCCTCTGTGGCTGCCGCCGCTGTGCACACCTTCTGGAGGCTGGCCCGGGCGGCAGACACTGGGCAGCAAGAGCAGCCAATCAGAAGCTGCGGGCACCTCTGGGCCGAGAGGGAGGAAGCGGCCAGAAGCTGCCGAGAGCAGGAAGGAAGCGGCGCCGGAAGCGGCACGGAGACAGCGTCCGCTGCCCAGGCCAGCAACACGGGCTCTGTGCCCCTTTTCATCCCTCCTGCCATTCACACTGGGGGGGGGGCAGAAGGTGACCTCGCCTAGGGCGCCAAAAACCCTAGCACCGGCCCTGCCGAGACCCTTCTAATTCCTGGATCCAGCATGGATTCCATTCCTGGAACAGCCCAGCTAGCTTCCTGGTGAGGGAATTGCCCTCTACGTATGGGCCATTCAAGTACCGGTAGCAAAGGAAGTGGATCTATATCAGATGACAAGTGAGGGGGGCTCTCCCTCAACACGCAGGTAGGTAGAAAGACAAAGGCAAAAATGGAGACTTGAGTTGTATGTGCAGGTTGGTTGGATGGAAGTGAGTGAGAGAGATCCATGCCTGATTTCTCTTGGAGTCCAAGGCTGTGGCTATGGGGTAAGCGAGACCCTCTTGGAGTGCTAATGCTGTGAGCCCCTTCATCATAGGCTCAGGTTCTGCATATGTGCAAATAAACCATATATCATAAAGACACTGCCTTCCCTGCTGCCCCTCATTCTGAAACCCGAACCCTGTGTAAGCTCCTGGAACTCCCCTGGAATCTTGTGCCCCTCAGAGACTGGGGTGGCACGCAACAATGTGACTAGCAACAACATTCTGCGCACCAGCAATCCCAATTACAGGCCAAGGAACATAGAATTCTGCAGCCTGTAATTTGCATAATTTATTCTGCAACTGCTACTGTTTTGCATGAGACATTCTGGTCTAGCTAGTCATGGGAAGAGCAAAGAGCTCTGCAAAGCTGGGAAGCCATGCTCCCCAACACTTGACATTTTATTCAGCGATTATTCTAGTTTCTGAGATTTCAAGAGATATTGCCCACACACTGTGGGTGAATTTATGGTGTAGGCATAATCACTTGATCTTGCCTATGGCTGCTTATGTTTTCATTTCTCTTGCTCCTCCAAATCAGGTGCAGAAATAAGGGCCAAAGTTCTGATTCACTTGGTAGAACCAGCCTAGTGCATAACATGGAAAGTTAACAATGGGAATATCACCATCTCTCCCCCTCCATAAGGGCTAAGGTAAAGGTAAAGGGACCCCTGACCATTAGGTCCAGTCGTGACCGACTCTGGGGTTGCGCGCTCATCTCGCATTATTGGCCGAGGGAGCCGGCGTATAGCTTCCAGGTCATGTGGCCAGCATGACAAAGCCGCTTCTGGCAAACCAGAGCAGCACATGGAAACGCCGTTTACCTTCCCGCTGTAGCGGTTCCTATTTATCTACTTGCATTTTGACGTGCTTTCGAACTGCTAGGTTGGCAGGAGCTGGGACCAAGCAACAGGAGCTCACCCCGTCACAGGGATTCGAACCGCCGACCTTCTGATCAGCAAGCCCTAGGCTCAGTGGTTTAACCACAGCGCCACCTGGGACCCTCCATAAGGGCTAGAAACCTTTTTTTAAGCTGAACTGTTTGTGTGCGCCCATTGGCTCATACTGCACTTCAGCGCTGCCTGAAGATTCGCAGCCTAATTACAGCTCTGTCTGTCTAACACTTCTTTCCATAGCTGCTGCAATGCAAAGACAACACAGGAGAACTGGCAGGTAGAGGAAGACATTTCTGCAGAAAAGGTGTGAGCAAGGGATTGCTGCTTTACATTCACACCTCCTGGTTCTGCAGTCAGTAAGAAGGTGATTAGGAGGAGATGAAATAGGAAAATAGAGAGAACATGAGAGGCTGTCAAGCACAGGGAAAGAGAGACAAAAGTGACTTTAGCAATGCACTTTTTGGCGATGCTGATTAATTAATACCCATATTTAAAATCTTTCACCTGGAAGGTGAAGGAGAACAGTATTCCAGGTGTTTGTGAATGGCAGGAGAAGGCAGCTGGGCCAAATGCTAAAGAAATGCTCTCCTTGGTGGAGTATCCCGTTTCTGACAGCTGCCAGATCTAAGATACCTACTTTGAGAAGCTGACCTATCAGCTCCCAAATTACTGTACTGTATTTGGATGGGACCCAGGTGGTGCTGTGGGTTAAACCACAGAGCCTATGGCTTGCTGATCAGAAGGTTGGCGGTTTGAATCCCTGTGACGGGGTGAGCTCCCATTGCTTGGTCCCAGCTCCTGCCAACCTAGCAGTTCGAAAGCACATCAAAGTGCAAGTGGATAAATAGAAACCACTATAGCAGGAAGGTAAACGGCGTTTCCATGTGCTGCTCTGGTTTGCCAGAAGCGGCTTTGTCATGCTGGCCACATGACCTGGAAGCTGTACGCCGGCTCCCTCGGCCAATAATGAGAGATGAGCGCACAACCCCAGAGTCGGTCACGACTGGACCTAATGGTCAGGGGTCCCTTTACCTTTACCTATTTGGACGTTGCCTTTTACTGGTAAGGGGAAGGATTAGACCATTTCATGGAGGAAAGGGTTCTTGTACTCATGTTCTGCTCCCTGGTTTCCCACAGGTTGGCCACTGTGAGAACAGCATCCTGGCTCAGCGGTCTGATCCAGCAGGCTCTTCTCCTGTTCTTAGGAAGAACAACAAATTTCAGAGCCACACAGAGCTCTTCTTCTGCTTATAACTGTGACAAAGTTGGGCAAACCAAGAAAGTTTAAAACACCGCAGAAACCACAACAATAGAAACAGGCAGATTCATGTTGCATCGCTCTGCCCTAGCCTTCCGAAGGTTAAGGGCACCTGCAAGAATTGGTGTGGATGCCTTTCCTTGCTACCCACGAAAGCTGCCAGTCCTTTGCACAAAGGCCTACTGTCGCCCATCCTATGAGAGCTATATTTAGAGCAGAAGATGCTTATATAAAGCTTAACCAAAGACAGAGAAACAGGAAGATAGTAAGCAAATGAATGGGAAAGGGGGAAGGACGCGACAAAGCAGGCAAGAAGATAGGAATCAGGAGCAGGTGGGATAAGGAACTGAAGGCTGGCTAGTGAGGAAAACTACATGAGGAATTAGGGCAGAGCTCAATGCCAGAAAAGGCCCTGGGCTCAGCCCTCAGCATTTCCACCTCCAAAAAGCAGTGGGGCAGGAGAAAGGAAGGGCTAAGAAAGCCACTTCTTGTAGAGCCGATACCTGTTTGAACAGGCAGCACATGGACTGGGTTCTGGGTCAGTAGCTCCATATAGAAGTAATGCTAAACTATGGTTTAGGGTTACAAGAATGAACCCCAGTCTCTGACTCACATTGCCCTCTCTCCTCCGGTGGAGCTTGGAAACTTTCACTTCCATTTTAGATCAAGCCACAGCTTGCCATTTTCGTCAAAAACCTTGGTGAATTTAAACTATAGTGGTGCCTCGCTAGACGAAATTAATTCGTTTCAGGACTCAATTCGTCCTACGAAAATTTCGTATAGCGAGGCACTGTTTCCCATAGGAATGCATTAAAAGTCAATTAATGCGTTCCTATGGGCTCCGGGGGAACTGGTGGCGGCGGCAGCGCTTGCTCTCTTGGCTCGGGGAAGGCAGGCAGGCGCTTCCCTGAGCCAAGAGAGCAAGCGCCGCTGCTGCCAACGACAGAGCCGGATCGGGCGAAGCTTCAGAAGCTTCGTCGGATCCGGCTCTGTCGGGAGGGGTGGGGGAAAGGCAAAGGAACGATCCTGAGCCTATCCCCCACCGCCGCCAAGCCAGTGCCAGAGCCGAAGTGTGGCACTGCGGCCGGGGGCTTTTCGCAGTTTGCCTCCCCCTTGGCTCGGGGAAGGCAAATGGCAAAAAGCCCCCCGCAGCGCCTGCCTCCCCTGACACGGAACGCAACTTCGGAGACGCCCGAAGTTGCGCTCTGTGTCGGGGGTGCGGGGCGGGAGGCGGTGGGGGGGAACACCTTCTCCCGCCGCCTCCCGCCTGCCTCCCCCCGACACTCGGCTTTCTCAGGGAACGCAAGCGGGCAGGCTAGGTGTCCCCCGCTTGCGTTCCCTGAGAAAGCCGGGCGCTTTCTCAGCGAAGACAAGCGGGCGGGATAGGTGTTCCCCACTTGCCTTTGCCGAGAAAGCTGGGTGCCTTCTCATGGAACACAAGCGGGGGACACCTAGCCCGCCTGCTTGCGTTCCCTGAGAAAGCCGTGCGCTTTCTCGGCGAAGACAAGCGGGCGGGATCGGTTTCCCCCGCTTGCCTTCGCCGAGAAAGCTGGGTGCCTTCTCAGGGAACGCAAGCGGGGGACACCTAGCCTGCCCGCTTGCGTTCCGGACGTCTCTGAACTTGCCTTCCGTGTCGGGGGAGGCAGGTGGGAGGCGGAAAGGGAGACCACCGCCGCCTCCCGCCTGCCTCCCCCGACATGGAAGGCAACTTCGGAGGTGGGAGGCGGCGGTGTTCCCCTTTCGCTAGATGAATGCCCCAATTTTCTGATCGGAGGTTTTTATGGCCACTTTCGCAAAACGAAGCGGTGGCCATAGAAAACCTCGGCGTATAGCAAGGCAACCTCTGATCAGAAAATCCTTTCGTTAAGCGGAATTTTCGTCTAGCAGGGCATTCGTCTAGCGAAGGTACCACTGTATCGTTTGCTGAAACCAGCCGACGTCGGATCGCAGCCGACTTGTTTCATCTTAACTTCATAGTTAAGCAAGAATAGAATAGAATAGAAAGAATAGCAAGAATAGAAAGAAAGCACTCTGCAGCACAAGACTTGAAATACATCAGAAAAATTCCGCAAGGAAAGAGAGTCGGCAGGACTTGGCATGTGTTGTTTACATAACAAAAATTGTTTTGGATTCCTGTCTTCCCCTCCCTCGAAGGACAGCTTTCAGGAGCCCATTCACTGAATTGTTCTATGGCTAAACAATGAAACTGACGGATTGAATTTGATGTTGAGGGGCGGTTCTGCCTACACAGCCAAGAGATCGAGTTCTCCATCTTTTGTCGTTGGGACTTAGGGTGTAACTAGACGTGACAGCCGTATTTTTCTGATAATGGACATGGGGCAGAGTGGGGGGAAATTTAAAATGCAGCATGTGTGGGAAGAGGGAACTGAACCCTTCTCCACGAGAAAAAACAACAACATAGTTTACTTTTTTTTCTACCACGTGAGGAGAAAAATGGGAGTTAAAATGATCAGGTTTTAGGGAATGCCTGAGTGGAAAGAGGATGTTGCTTCCTGCCCCCCCCCCACTCTTGCTACATTTCCAATTGTCTTGGAAGCGTTGCAGCACCCAGGGGCACTAACTTCTATTGTGGCCCCCTGGGGTTTGCACTCCAATGTGCAGCTAGCCAGCATATCAGGCTGGTGGGGAAGAAGGGAGAAAATGGGGAAAGCTCTTTCCTCACTGCCCTTGCTGCTGCCCTCACCATTGTTGCTCGACAAGCAAGCTGACAGAAGGAGGGGAGTGTGTCTGGATCCAGGGGCGTACCCAGGATCAAAACTAGGGGCGGGGCAAGCCATGGTCGTTCAGTGGCAGGGCCAAGGCACAGGAGGGGAGGGGCCACAAAGTGGGAATGTGGGCGGGGCTACGGAGCCCAGGTGAAACTGACTCCAGGAAGAAGTTTCATCCTGGGCGCCGCCCCGGGGGGGGGGAGTGTGTGTGTGTGTGTGTGGCGGCCAGGGGCGTCGCAATAGGGGGCGGGGGGCCCCGGGCTCCACTTTGTGGGGGGCAGCACAGTGCTTCCTCGCCACCTCCATTGACGGCTGCCCCGCCTGAGGAGGAGGAGGAGGAGGAGAGAGAGGGAGGGCTGGCTGAGCAGCTGAGAAGCTGAGCACTCGAGTTGCTTCCGCTTCCCACAGACCCGGCGGGGGTGCGAGTTGAGGTCCGCCCTCCTTTCCCTCTGTCCCTCCCCGGGGGCAAGGCCTGGCTCTGCGGCTTAGAGCCCTCCCACCTTCTCCGCCTCCTGCTGCGAAGCTGCCTCCCCTTTCCGCGGCTCCTGCCGCCACTGCAGCCCAAGCAGAAGCAGTGGCGGCGTCTGCTGCACGCTCCGAGGGCGCGCCGACCCAGGAGCTGCTGAGGCACTGCACTGCCATGGGCTATTGTTGCACCCGCCAGGAGCAGCCTATTTGCAGCTCTCGGAGTCGGGGCCAGTGGGGTTGGGCACGCCATCGGGTTGCGGCCGCCAGGACTGGGCTGGGATGGTTAGGGACGCGGCTCCCGCGCTGCCCTCACGCTGTTGCTTGAGGAGGGGAGGGAGAAATGGAGAGGAGGAGGAAGCCGCTTCCCTGTCTCCATTGCTTCTCCTTTCCCTTCGTGCGGGTCCCTTCCTCCCAGTGGCGTCGCTAGCCTTTATGCGCGCAACGGATGCCCTGCCCAGACACACCGATTTGCCGCCCAGAAGGCCTTCCGATTTGCCGCCCAGAAGGCTAGCAACACCGCTGTGCCTTGCTGAGCCGCTTCAGGCTCTTCTTGCGAGACCCCGACGCGTCTCCAGCTCACCTGCAGCTACCGTGAAGCAGGACGAATTTTTGGGGGGGCTTCTGGGGGGGCAGTTTCCCCCCCTGCCCCCATGCTGGGTACGCCCATGTCTGGATCAGAGCCTGGGACGAATATGAACCTTAAAAGCTCATACATTGTTTGAGGTGGCTTCCTACAAGTTCCCAGAGTTCATATCTGAAGACGTTTGCTGGCATCTCAGGTGCTGACTTCAGCAATCCCTGTGCAAGTGATGCCGCTACAATTGAAATCTGCTTCGCACAAACAGCTCCCTACATGGATGTGAGAAATACAACCCCCCAGCTCTGTTTTCAAGGCTCAAGCAGCCCTTCCTCCCCTAAGAGCCGGCATGTCCTTGTTCCCTTGTTCAGCAACTACTTTTGCCACAGGGCCATGTTTGCAAGGAGGTTGGCCCTACTAAGCCATAGCTGCAACCTATCCCTCACACCGAAAGGAGTGTCCAGAAAACATCCCATGCAGCTATTTTTCCTAGAACATCCCTGTCCCACTTCCAGGTTGGCAGCTGCGTGGCTCAGCAGCACCTCAGCAGCACCAGTTGCTGACCTCCTGTTATAAAAGGAAACAGACATGTTTCTCTTTCACTGTCTGTCACAGTCGTGTATCGACTTAAAGTGCAGACTTCCATGTGCAAATTGGGCCAACCTAGATATAATGCCGCAGAAGGAACTTTAATTATCTCCCCATGCTGCTTCAAAGTGCAGCACTTTTCAGTACAGCTGGATCGATACAACCTGCTGACAATCATCCACGTGTAGAGAAATATGTGGGATGAGATACATAAGTAGCAGTCAAATACACATTCCTTGTTTTCCTAGAGTGGACATGCAAGGGGATGTTTGGTCCAGCCAGTCGGAACTTCCTCTTTCCTCCTGGGCTGGGACATACTTTCCTTTGCATGTGACTAGAGGTGGGTGGGACCTTACCTGTGCAGGTAACAAAAGCACAAGGCACGCAGCACTCTCTTACTCTTTGACTTCCTCTGTCGTAGGAGCAACAGCTTTTTAGCTAGAGATGCTCAATAATAGAGGACACTGGGATTTATTCCCATATGGGATAGTTCCACATGT